>NC_058138.1:7826739-8139255 GCF_011075055.1 Mangifera indica
CCTGTAAAAAGAATCCTAGGAATGGATATTAATAGAGATAGAATTAAAGGTATTTTAACTCTGTCTCAATCTGAATATGTTAAAAAGGTTCTTGAATTATATGGTATGCCTGATGCTAAATCTATTAATGCTCCTATAGGAGCTCATTTCAAATTAATGTCTATTTTGCATGATTTACTTACTGATGAATCTAAATATATGAAAAAGATTCCTTATGCAAATGTGGTAGGTAGCTTAATGTATGCTATGATAGGATCCAGGCTTGATATTGTTTATGCAATTAGTTTGGTGAGTAGGTTTATGGGAAAACCTTGTAAAACACACTGGAATGCTGTGAAATGGGTGTTGAGATACTTGAAAGGTTCATGTGATTTTGGTCTTGCATACACTGCATCTGATACTAATAGTTTACATGTTAAAGGATACTGTGATTCAGATTATGCTGCAGATTTAGACAAGATGAGGTCTCTAACTGGCTATATTTTCACATTTCAAGATAATGTGATAAGTTGGAAGAGTTGTCTTCAACATATTGTTGCTTTGTCTACAACAGAAGCTGAATATGTTGCATTGACAGAGGCTACAAAAGAAGCTTTGTGGCTGAAAGGTATAACAGAAGAGTTGGGGTTGCATTGTGGTACTCCTATGATCTATTGTGACTCACAAAGTGCAATATATTTGTCTAAAAATAGTGTTTTTCATGTGAGAACAAAGCATATAGATGTTAGGTTGCATTTTATAAGGGAAATTTTGTCTAAAGGTCAGGTAATTCTGGAGAAAATTGCTTCAGAGGTTAATCTTGCTGATGTTTTGACAAAGGTAGTTCCAATAAACAAGTTTAAGAGTGCTTTAGACTTGTTACAAATTGGAAAGGTGTGAGTCTGTCTTGCAGAGGTGTTTTTTGCTAGTTAAATTCATGTTTTGAGTCTTGTAGTTTTCAAACAAGGTGGAGTTTGTAATGTTTGTTTGAAAACTATAAGGGCAGTAATGTAATTAGAGCTAAGGATGAATGAGTCATTTCTTTTAGTTAGTGAGGGCAGTTTGGTAATTCTGTTGGGCTTTCACTTGTGTTGACCTAAGTATAAAAGCTTGCGTTGGTTGAGAGCTGTAGAGAGGAGAGAAATAAAAGAAAGTAGAGGCGACAGGTTGCTGGTTTTCTTCTTCTCTGTTTTGTGCATCTTGTGGCTGCTGTGTGGTTGAGTTTTGCTTTCTGAGTTCAATTGGCAGTGTCTCATAAGTGAAGTCAAGTTCTCTTTGTTTTGTCATGTATTTGCTTTGTATATTGTTTTGGATGTATAGAGATTGAGATCCGTGTGTTTGTATATTGTAATCGAACTTGATATTAGTGGATTTGACTAAAGGAACACCTCTGCCTTGGATGTAGGATTTCTTTTATGAAATCTGAACCAAGTATATTGTGTTCTTATATTTTTTTCCTGTTTTCTGCTGCTATATTGCTCGGATCGGATTATCTTGGGGTTCGGTAATATAAATCTATAACAGGTTGAACATGAGAAACATGAAAAACAAAAAATACATGTATGCTAGAAGGGATTAAAATAAATGACATGATCAAGCAAGGTATATAATTGATTCAATCTTCAATTAATGAAGAAATGATTCCATTTTGTGCCTACACTCTCAAATAAATATATGAGCCTAAACCTCCTATAATTAATATCTCCAAGGAAAGGAGCTCAGATGGCTAGCTCTATGATATCACCTTCAAGTTATACGATACTTAGACCTAATTATACATAAAATTGGATCGAAATTATGTATAAAATTCTAAAGAATGTTTACAAATTTACATTAGTTTAAATAGTTTCCACACCATTTTTGGCCTTTTTGATGTTGGAATAGAATTACATGTACGAACTTTATTTTTTTCTGATTAATTATTCATATAAACTAACATGTAAAAAGTGATTAAATGATATAATTTTTATTTAATCTCCTAGAAATAATTTGTGTGAAAAAGACTTGAGATTTTAAATTAAAAGTAAAGATTTAAGTTCTTTCCAATAACATTTTTAAGATTAAACTAAAATTTTATTGTCACCAAAATTTTTTTTTATTTATTAATTTTTTTGGTTATTTCAAAATTATTAAATGACAAATTTTAAAATAAAGACAAGCAAATGTGTTTGTGTCCTTAGGTTATCATGACCGATTTACTATAAATGAGGTCTACAAATTTTATGGGCTACCATTACAATAGCTCTCCAACAATAAAACTGACTTTTTTTTTCAAATCCCTGACTTTAACTTCTCTATTCATTGCATTAGGTCCACAGTCATAACCCAAAAAAAAAAATTCACATAATATTTTTACACCCGATTGTTACATTTTTACCGGGTTCAACTCTTCATCTTCGTTAATCTCCAAAGAACTTTCATTTTCTTATTTGTAACTTTGCCATGTTTGTGTGCACTTGCATGGGATATTTTCATTCCTATGTGCACTCGTATGGATTTGTTTCATTTTTATAGATCACTTTATGGCTATATTGTTAAAGTTAGATATATATGTGACTTGTTTTTTGTGCTTGCTTTGATTTTGCCAGTAAAACCAATTTTGTTTTTTCAAATCCCTAACTCAAAACTCTTCATTCATTGCATCAACATTCATAAAAAAAAAAAAAATTCACATAATTTTTTTTACACAAGAGCAGTGCATTTTTTGTTGAGTTGAACTCTTCATCTTTGTTATTCTCCGAAAGGCTTTCATTATCTTTTTTTTTTGGTTTGTAACTTTGTCATGTTTGTGTGCACTTGCTTGGGTTTGTTTCATTCCTATGTGCACCCATTTGAGTTTGTTTAATTTTTATAGATCTCTTTATAGCTTTGTCGTCAAAGTTGGATATATGTGTGACTCGTTTTTGGTGTCTGCTTAGATTTCAATGTATATTGGTAAATCGAGGTTATGACTTACATACGATGAGAAAGTTGTTTAAATCTATGTTGGAAAAAATAAAACTTTTTGGAATGTCATTATATTTGAATCGGTGTTTGCTTTGATTTCAATGTATGTTGGTGAATCAGTTATTTTGGTTTTGATTATATTTGCTGAAGTGCTTATAAACAAAGCAAAAAATTGATACGTGTCCTTTTATACAAAGGGGTTGAAGCCAACAATATACAATATAATATGATATACGATACAATACAATATGATATATGTAAAAAATAATAAATATCATATGATATATATAAAAAACAATAAATATCAATAGCTAGGTCTATATTAAGGATCGTGAATTTATCAAACCCCTACAATACACAATATGTATTGTATAATATAATACAATATGATATATATAAAAAACAATAAATATCTTATAGTATCTTTAAAATTAATATGATATAACAGAAATATCATATGATATAATTTATATTACAGATGTATATGATTACAATTTTTTTGAAGAAGTGATAATGTGATA
Source organism: Mangifera indica (assembly GCF_011075055.1). Classification (NCBI taxonomy): domain Eukaryota; kingdom Viridiplantae; phylum Streptophyta; class Magnoliopsida; order Sapindales; family Anacardiaceae; genus Mangifera; species Mangifera indica. The sequence continues at coordinate 7,830,186 of NC_058138.1, forward strand.
AGAGTGTATTTAAAAGATTTTAAAATTTTAGTCGGTGTTGTCATATTTTCACGATAATTACAAAATTTTAAATTTATTATTATTTTATTATTATTATTATAAAAAAACTTATCATATAATTTAACACACAATATAAAAAATTAATTTTTTAATGCATTATATGATACATGATTTAATTAGCGTAAATTTATGTTAAGAAATTTCTCCTATTGAAAAGGAAAAAAGTCTCTAAAAAATAATTTGATGATTTTAAACATTTGAATTTTACTTTTTTTTTTTTTCCCTCAAATTAAGACTCCTTTTGTTGATATGTTTTGATAAAAGTAACACTGACACTTATATGGACTTTCTTTTTTTAATCTGTTAATAAATTATTATGTAAGTATATAATTTATTTATATAATTATATAATTAAATAATTTATATTATCATATAATTGAATAATTAAATAATTTATTTTATTTTTAATTCAAAACTATCAAAAAATACGATATAAGAAACCATACGGAGAATGAAAAAATCATATTCATTGAACTACAAATGACTAAATTACAGCCGAGTTGAGTAATACAGCAACTACATAAAACAACATACAAGGATTTTGAGTAATTGATTCGTTTATAATTAGTCTACCATGGAATCCGGTGAAGCTTCGACAGCAGCCGGTTTCAAGGAGCTTTTACCTGAACATTTAGTGACATAAATTAACATGATATAACTTGAGGTCTCCCCAAATTATCAAAGAAGAAAGTACCAGTATTTGGCTGCATATAAACATGATAACTCACCTTTACGCTTTAAGTGTTTAAGCTTCAAACCCCTTTTCATATGAAATTTGGTTGGCGTTTTGTGGGCATCTTCTGATTTACCTACATCTAAAAAATAAGATTCTTGGATCACACTTTGATTGTTGCATAATAAAAGCTCTATTAATTTGTTGGGTTTGCATTAATATACAATAACACTTTATGCACTAATAATGATTATACATACAAGTATAAATGTAGATGTGTTATAATGTAATTAAAAGGTTTTTAAATTAGAAATAATGTAACATTTAATCAAATGATAACATGTCAAACTTATACTTGTGTTTGTAACTATTATTATTTAAAATCACTCAATCTTATTTACATAATTAATTATTATTTGTTATGAAATGATAGAAAGAAAAAAAATGAAAAGAAGAAAGAATCTATATATGATAAGAAAAGAGGAAACCTTATAATGTATAAAGAAAATAAAAGAAGGTATGTAATTTATCTTTAAATAAAGATGATTCTATTCTTTACTTGGTTACAAGATCAATCTTTTCTTTCACAAAATAAAAAATGTTTGGTTACAAGATCAGCTTTTTCTTTAACAAAATAAAAAAAGCACAAACACAAGAAACATGAAAAGCAAAGAATACATGTATGCTAGAAGAGATTAAAATGAATGACATGATCAAGCAAGGTATATAATTGATTCAATCTTCAAATTATAAAGAAATGATTCCATTTTGTGCCTATGCTTTCAAGTATATATATGAGCCTGAACCTTTTATAATTATTATCATATATCAAAACCATTAGAACGGTAGTTGAGTGCATAGCTACTTACGCATGGAAGCTGAGAGGTTGCAGATGCTAGGAAACGTGGATGATTTATTTTCAGTACTTGAAAAGGATCCCTATGTTTTGGAGCGTATTGAACAAATACCATTTGTGACTACTCCCTTGCACACAGCTGCAAGCGAGGGAAATGTCTATTTCGCCAAGGAAATACTAAACTTAAAGCCTTCATTTGCTAGGAAGCGAGACCATCTTGGGCGTAGCCCCCTCCATTTGGCTTTGGAGGGGAAACACCTGAAGGGTAAGCTTACGTACCAGCAACTTGTAACATGGTTGATAAAGCATGACAGTGAGCTTGTCCGTGTCAAAGCAAAGGGGATGATTACTCCTTTGCACTATGCAGCTCAAGTAGACGACGAATCCAATTTGGCTGATTTTTTGTATGTTTGTCCATCATCAATCAAAGATTTGACTGTTAAAGGTGAAACTGCTGTCCATGTTGCCCTCAAAAACAGGAGTCTCAAGGCCTTTAAAGTCTTGTTAGGATTTCTTCGACGCTTTGACAAAGAAGAGATTCTAAACTGGGAGGACGAAGAAGGAAAAAATGCATTGGATACTGCAGTATCTGTAAATCATCGTGAGGTATATATATAAGCATCCCATTTGTTTTTAACTTCTGGAAGGCCGGACTAATGAACCATTTTGCCTTTTCATTTTCTTCTCAATCATACAGGCGGTGAAGCTGTTGATCAGACGTGTCAATAAAAAGAACGGTAAAGGTTTAACAGATTTGGACACCTTCGATGATCGCAAAGATTCGCTACATTTAGTACTTAAGGACTGTCAACCTGCTCCTCCTAAAGTTAAAACAACACCCATAAGTCTTTCAAAAAAAATTATTATAGATTTATTTGGTTCACGAAATTCACTAGTGGAGTACTTTTCTAGGCCCCTAAACTTTTCAGCACTAATTCTGAAAAGTTTAGGTCTGGTTTACCAAAGAATAAACCAGATTCATTTGGATGCCCGAAACATACTACTTGTGGTGGCTGTATTGGTAGCCACAGCCACATATCAAGCTGCACTAAGCCCACCCGGAGGATATTGGCAAGATGAGGGCAATCTACAGCCTGCCAACAGCACCACCAACATCTTCAATACAGGTCCATCAACAGAACGAGCAGGGCATATGATTCTAGCGTCTTCAACGCATTTTGTGTTTTTGATGTGCAATTCTTTGGCTTTTTTCATGTCTGTGTACGTAATTTTGATTCTCACAACTCTCCACCAATTAGTCATTCTCCCGACAACCCTTTTGGTATTTTCGTTTTGTCTTGCGGTTGCTGACACTTCCTTTTACAAGAAACTTACAGCTGTAGGGTATTGTTTTGATATTTTTCTGTCTGTAAGTGCACTTATAGCATATGGTATCCCACTATTATATCATCTCCAGGGAAAGGAGCTCAGACGGCTAGGCCAGCGGAGGAATCTACGTCTGGGAAGCTTTTAAAAACTTAAAATGTGAAGTCAGCATTGTTTGTAATGTTATACCTGCTTTGAATATTTAATAAAGTTGCTTCTTTTACAAGTAGAATGGGATCTCAGCTAGCTCTATGATATCACCCTCAAATTATACGATGCTTAGACCCAATTCGATATAAAATTGGATCGAAAATTAACCTAACACCTCTAAATAAAATTGTGTATAAAATTCTAAGGAATGTTTACAAACTTACATTAGTTTAATATAATATAAAGATTGTTTATATTATTATAAACTTGGGAATTTTAATTTCTTGATGCTGCATACATGAGCTTTGAACTGCATAGCTACCTACCAACCTGACCAAGAATAAATCCTCATAATGAAGAGGAGTTGGCTCTCCTTACCTTTTTAGAATGGCAATTAGATACCCAACACCATTTTTTACTAATTAATTATTCATATAAACTGACATATAACAAGTGATTAATGTTGGTATAATTTTTATTTAATCTCCTAGAAATAATTTGTATGAAAAAGACTTGAGATTTTAAATATAAAAGTAAAGATTTAAGTTCTTTCCAATAACATTTTTAAGATTAAACTAAAATTTTATTGTTACCAAAAAAAAATTATTTATATATTTATTTTTTTTGTTATTTTAAAATTATTAAATGACAAATTTTAAAATTAAGATGAGCAAATGTTTTTGTGTCCTTAGGTTGTCATGACCAATTTACTATAAATGAGGTCTACAAATTTTATGGGCTACCATTACAAAAGCTCAATACCAAATTTGAAGTCGCATTTATGATAATTATGGGGTCAGCTTTTTAATAATATTAACAATTTGGAGCCTAGTGAAATTTCTAGAACTTCCGACGAGATAATGTAATAAACTAAAATTGTGAAAGGCACTTTAAGGTCATAATCACCCAGGCATTAACTTCTCAAGCGTGCAACAATGGCTGCCTCTGGCTCTTCCAATTCTTCACCTGTTCCTTCGGGCCCCAAAATCCTCCTGGCGAAGCCGGGTCTGGTCTCTTCAGGACCCGTTTCCGGTAAATTCGGGCGCAGTGGTGCTGAAGACGAAACGACGGTTCATCGATCTCGTCTTCCATCCCTCAATCTCCTCTCCGATTCTTGGGACTTCCACATCGATCGCTTTCTCCCGGTAACGTCTCAGTGACAGCTCTGTATATGTGAAATATCCGTTGGTATTTTTACTTGTTTTATGAGTTCAAGGCCGTCTGTTTTCCTGGAAAATGAGAGAAAATTGAAAAAAATTGCAAGTTTTCAATTTTTTATAGAAGTTATAAATAGTTTTCAATTGGGTATAATTTTGAAGTTCTTAATCATGCTTAAAAAATTGCAAATTTTTAGTTCTATCTAGTAGCTGTAAATAGATTTCAAATGGCTATTATTTTGAAGCTTTTAGTCATACTTTAAATTTAAAAAAAGGGGCAAATTTTGAGTATTATGTAGTAACTATATAGAGTTGTAAATTGGCTATTATTTTGAAGTTTTCTAATCATACTTTTAAGTGTAACTTGCTGACTATGAGCTGAGGTGGCATTCTAGAAAATGCTTACGTCTGCTAATATGTGTAATGACTGTGAGTAAATTAAAGTAATTTGTGATGAGTTGGTTATGTGCTGCAGTTTTTGACTGAGAATACGGAGTTCACTGTGGTGGGTATAATCGGGCCGTCTGGAGTGGGCAAGTCCACAATTATGAATGAGCTTTATGGGTTTGATGGAAGCTCACCAGGTGAGTTACCCACTCCCTTAAAGTTGTTTATTTGTTATGAATTAAGGTACACACTTATTGTTACGTATATTATGTTCTCTTTTGGTGGCTACGATTTTAGGGTTAATTTTGGCATTGTGTAAAAGGCTGCACTGAATTTTAGTTTTGGGTTGAAAATAGGTAGTCATAAGCACCATTAACGAGTGATTTTAAGCAAAGCTTTTAAATACCCAAAAATGCTTTTGTGTCGTCTTTTAGTGTTAGCTGAAATAAGTATTGGAAAACAGCATTTTGAATTGCATTTTAGTGGAGCTTTCAATTGCCTAGAAATGTGTTTGCGTCAATTGTTTCGGTTTTGACTGAAATAGCCAATCATAAACAACATTTTGAAATTATTTACAGTGACGCTGTCAGTTTGATTGTTTAATCTTGGCTTAAAGAAGCCAAAACATGAAAGCTTTAATTGATGGTAGCTTTTTTCGAAAGCGATTTTGCAATTTAAAATTGTTCTTCTTAAAGCGATTTTAATTGAGTGGTTTTAGAAAAACAAAACAATTTTGATGGTGTCTTGTTATTTCTAATTATTTTTTTAATTCTTCACTGAAATAACTTGTGTGCTTGTCTGCAGGGATGCTGCCTCCTTTTACTATACTATCAGAAGATACTAGAGCCATGGCAAGGCATTGTACTTCAGGAATAGAACCAAGGATTTCTGCTGAACGGCTTATACTTCTTGATACCCAGGTTTTCATTTCTTTCTCAATCTACACTATCTTACATAAGATTTTGATTAATTCTCCTGTCAAAGTTGGGAATACAGAGATGTTCCAAATTTATAATGTAGTCAAGAACTTGTAATCAAGTCATAGCATGAAATATTCCTGCAACGAAATTAAATGTAATGATCCAATTCACTGCAGGTCAGTAAAGATAATATCAATGTCATAAAGGAAAATTGTGACTGAAACGAAATCAAATAAAAATGAAGATAAATGATAATAGATACAAAGAATATGATAATTGTATATATAAAATATTTTAAAGAAAAAGATTTTTCTTAGAATTCAATGACAAGGTATGGTTTAAAAAGATCTTGATAATAAAAATATACATTATATATAGCAACGCAATGGATTCAGAAAGCTCGGAGTTGTAGCAACAGCCTGGTTCCATAAATAATGAAAATTTTCTTTCCTTTTCATATTTTCTTAAAATACAAAGTAAGAGTTTGGGGAAAAGAATAGAAGAGAGAGAAAGAAGTAGAGTGATTTTGTTACCAGAATGTTTTAAGTGAATAATAATTACTAGTGGAAAGAGAATGAAAGCATTTATTAGTACAATGTTATCTCAAGTTTGTTAAATTTGGGGAGGGCATAACTTGGTAAGAAAATAGAAGAAAGACAGAATTAAAACAATTTTCAAATATTATTTATGATTACTATCTCTATGTTTGTTTATTTAATTTTAATAACTCCATATCATCTTCATTCCTGGTCATCTAATCGATTATCATCTAATGGCGGTAAAAGTTTGTCAAATCTTCTGAATAAAATGAGTGGCTGCTAATATTTGAAAACTTTGAAGTATATTACTCATTCAAGGAATAATGTTACCATTTCAATATCAGGAAATTTATTTTACTATATTTTTCTTTCATGTCCATGCATGTATCTTCTTATGTTTAACCTTGATTAGATGGGGCCATAAATTTATAGGAACCATATTATTGATTTTCTATGTATTTTACTCTTAAACTATCTTCTGCAGCCTGTTTTAGCTTCTTCTGTTTTAGCTGAGATGATGAGACCTGATGGCTCATCCACAGTCCCAGTTCTAGGTGGTGAATCTTTATCTGCTGAGTTGGCACATGAACTTATGAATATTCAGGTAACTGCAAAGCAAAATCTTATTTTATTGGGAAGGGAATGCTTAATATAATAATCTGAAAAGTTTGTGATATGGGCATTTGGTGAATATTGTTGAAGGTAGAATGCCTAATAAATCAGTATCTTTTTGGTTTGCTGCAAGGAATCCTTCTAGCTTGGTGTTCTACTATCTTCCATTTGTCACATTCTGCTGGTGATATCTGAGGGGATCCATGATGATAACATGTGGCGTTTGATGTTGACGGTAGTATTTTTGTCTTGAGCACTACTTTCTACTCGTTTTCATCGTTATAAATTCCAAATAGTTAATGCCAGTTATATCTTAAGTTGACAGTTTCTTGTCTTTAGTTTATTTGATGTGTTATGGAGATTTTTTGTTTTTGTCATGTGTCTTTTGTTTGGTCAGTGGACAAATTTTGTGCAGCCTATTTCTGATTTCTTAGATCATCGTTTTGAATTATTTCTGATGGTTTGGGTCCTTGGCTTTTCCATGTTTAACATGGTTCCATGGTAAAAGTCATGGTTCTCAAATTTCTGCTATAGTAGTGGTGTATTATGATTTGGAAGTGTAACCTATTCTTGTGGCCTTCAGGCTCTTTATATTTGAAATAATAAAGGAAATAAAATAAATAAAAGAAAGAGAATTTCTGGTATCAACTGGTCTGTCATTAGGGTCTCTTACATATATTGGGTGGTTCTCCATTTCTGAATGGTGATACTCTTGTCATTACTTGTGATCTACACAGTGGCCAGCAAAACAGTAGTTCTCTGGTGAAGCCATTAAATGTTTACTTGGTATTAGCTCTGAAGGTAACTGGACAAGTTGTTTGCAGATCCAGTGAAGGTCTGTCAGTCAAAGTTATCATATCATTAACATGACCAGATTTTGGGGTTGTTAATATATCATTATTTCTTGGGAACCTATGCTGATAGGAATGTATTGAAGGATCAATCAGTAAATAGTTGGAAGTTTAGAAGAGCGCAGCTATTATGGAAATTGAGTAAAGAAACATGGTCAGGGAGGATTTTAGTTAAGGTAATGAAACATAATTTATGGCTTATTAGACAATGCCTTTAATTGGGAAATAATTCAAAAAAGTAGACTTTTAAAGATGTATACAATCGAACTCAAGATGGATACAGGTTGAATATCGAAAAAAGATTTAAGCTTTAAACAAAGCATAAAATCTCATTGTCTCCCTTTCAATTTCTTGTGCAAAGTAGTATTGTGTTTCAACAATTATAAGTAGGTTTGGTAAAAAAAACCTCTTATTGTCACTTTTATTTATTTATTTTTATATATTCTCTTCCCCTTTATCTTTGTTGCAGTCGATGCCATGCTTTTTTAATTTGGGAAATCTAGTTTTGATCATATGCACTAGATCTTCAATTCCATTTTCAATTGTTTGCAGGTTGACTTATTAAAACATGGCATACCCGATCCATCTTCTTTATCCTCTTCCCATTCACAGAACTCGAATTTGGTTTCTGAAAAGGAGAATAAAGATAAAACAAATGAGGTTGAGGAGTATATGGCTACTCCAGTTTTTGTGCATACAAAGTGGGTAATCAAATTCTTAACAGTACTAAAAAATTGCTGCAGTTTTTTCTAAGTAAACCACAAGCCATAAATGAGTGATCATAGTTGGCAAGCAAAAATGATTCATCAAATATCTCAAGGATGTGTTTTGTTTTACTATTCTTAGCTCACTATTTTCACTCTGTCATTCTTCTTACTATTTCCTGATAAAATAAAACCTTAATAAATTGGGTTTGATTAGAGAATAGAAAAAATTTCTATTGTTTGGATGTTAATTAAGTCATCCTTGGTGGTTTTCTCATTACTTTAAGGTCATTAGGGTGTATAATGCCTTAGGAGACAACTGTTGGGGTGATATTGCAATATTTATTCAGTCTGTCAGCTTCCAGGAATACAATTGTCACAATATCTGTAAATCAGTTAATTTATAATCTGGTTGTACTATACAAATTTTTGTTCAATGATAGTCCAGCTTTGAATCATCAAAATATGGAGTGTAGTAGGCGCCATTATTTATAGAGAAGGTTTTAGCTAAATACAAGCAGCTCATTCATTTCTGTGTTTCTTCTGTTCTTAGACTCCAAGATCAAGATCTTACTCCACATACTTTGGAGCAACTGAGGAAGGCACTTGGACAATATTTCAGCACCTCTTCATTTGTTAGAAATGGGTGTGGAAACGCTGCCATTGAACCTGTAAATCCAAGTACTCAATGCAGAGTTTCAGATTCAACGGTACCAAAATTATTTCTGATCCCGCCTAAGAACAACAATGATTCTCCCTGTGCTCTATCTGAAAGTTACATCTCCTCACTATGGAAATTGAGGAATGAGGTCTTTTTCTTTCTTTTTCACCCTCTCCATTGACACAAAAAAATAAATAAATAAATGAAAGTGATCATGCTCACAAGGTTTACATACAGTGATAAGTTTCACCATCAGTTGTTTTCATGATGTTGGCATGCTTACAACTGTGATGCTTTGTGAAGCTGTAAGATCTGGTTTCTTTTGTAAATAAGAACTGAACTAGTTTTCTTTCCTTCAGGTTCTATCTATGAACTGCCCTTCTTTTGCAAGGACCATTTCTGAGCGTGAGTGGTTGAAAAATTCTGCCAAGATATGGGAACTTGTAAAAAGCTCTCCTATCATCTCAGATTATTGTAAAATGCTTCGAAGTTCTGGTATGTTTAGGAAGTAGTCAGCTCAAAATCCTTGTTTGCCATCTTGCTATTTTCTTGTATGCTTTATTAATGATAACTTTGAAGTATCGATTCCCTGACTCGGATTTGTCTCAGCTAGAGCCCTTGATTATAAGTAACTTGCACCTTAGAATTTGATTTTTTTTGCCCATATTTTAATATTTGTCTCTTTATATATACGCTAGTTAACATGAATAATTCGCGTTTACTTTGCGTTCTTGTTTAATTCACATATTAAACACCACGTTTCATATTTTCGAACTCAAAACCTATTAAACAGCCGCTTAATATGTGTTTCCTTTTCTTAATTTTAAAGAAATTTAAAAAGACGTTGTTTCGATGTCTAGATCTAAAGTACAAAAATATCCTTTTAATTTTTAATTAATTACCATAATGCCAACAATAAAACCGATTTTTTTTTCAAATCCCTAACAACTTCTCCATTCATTTTATTAGGTCCACATTCATAGCAAAAAAAAAAAAAAAATTCACATAATATTTTTACACTAAATTGGTGCATTTTTGTCTGGTTCAACTCTTCATCTTCGTTATTCTCCGAAAAACTTTTATTTTCTTTTCCTTTGCTTATTTGTAATTTTGCCATGTTTGTGTGCACTTGCTTGGGTTATTTTCATTCCTATGTGCACTCATATGGATTTGTTTCATTTTTGTAGATCTTTTTATGGCTATATCGATAAAGTTAGATATATGTGTTATTTGTATTTGGTGCTTGCTTTGATTTTGACAATAAAACCAATTTTTTTTTTCAAATCCCTAACTTGAAACTCTTCATTCATTGCATCAACATTCATAAAAAAAAAAAAAAACCAAATTTCACATAATTTTTTGGACACCAGATCGACGCATTTTTTGTTGAGTTCAACTCTTTATCTTTGTTATTCTCTGAAAAACTTTCATTATCATTTCTTTTTTTTGTTTGTAACTTTGTCTTGGGTTTGTTTCATTCCTATGTGCACCCATTTGAGTTTGTTTCATTTTTGTAGATCTTTTTATAGCTTTGTCGACAAAGTTGGATATATGTGTGACTTGTTTTAGGTGTCTGCTTGGATTTCAATGTATATTGGTGAATTGATGATTATGACTTACATATGATGAGAAGGTTATTTAAATCTGTGTTGGAAAAGATGAAACTTTTTGGAATGTCATTATATTTGTATCCGTGTTTGCTTTGATTTCAATATATGTTGCTGAATCAGTTATTTTGATTTTGATTATATTTGCTTAAGTGTTTATAAACAAAGCAAAAAATTGATACGTGTCCTTTTATGCAAAGGGGTCGAAGCCAACAGTAGCATGAACATATTATTTACCATGGAAAGATTTTTAGAAATTATGGTCATTTGTCAAAGTTAATTTGACCTAGTTACAACTTACATAATTGTGTCTATTTTATGTGTTTGTAATTCCAATAAAGTTTTTATTGAGAGTTTTGATACTATAATTTGAATTTTAATTATGTATCATTATTATATTAGATTTAATAATAAATTAAATACTTTTTATTTGAATTATTTTTTAACTAGCAAATATATATGAAAAGTATTAAAATTATTATTGGTATTGTCATATTTTTAAAAATGTATTATGGATGATGTGTTATATTAAATTTGTTTGTACACATTTCGTATTTGAATTTTTTGACTATTTTTTACAAATATATTTTATACTATTTGTCGATCATACCTTTATAATTCTTATATCATTTTCTTTTTAATCACACATTTACTAGCTAGGTTTATACTAAGGATCGTGAATTTATCAAACTCCTACAATATACGATATGTATTGTATGATATAAGATAATACGATATATGTAAAAAATAATAAATATCTTATAGTATCTTTAAAATTAATATGATATAACAGAAATATCATATGATATAATTTATATTACAGATGCATATGATTACAATTTTTTTGAAGAAGTAATAATGTGACGGGTGTATCTAAAAGAATTTAAAATTTTAGTCAGTGTTGTCATATTTTTATGATAATTACAAAATTTTAATTTTAATTTTATTTTATTATTATTATTGTAAAAATACTTATTATATGAATGGATACTCAATATTAAAAATTAAATTTTTAATACATTATATAATGCATGGTTTAATTATGGTGAATTTATGTTAAGAAAGTTATTTATTTCTCATATTGAAAAGGAAAAAAGTCTAAAAAATAATTCGATGATTTTAAACATTTGAATTTTACTTTTTTTTTTTTTTCTCAAATTAAGAAAGACTGCTTTTGTTGACATGTTTTGATAAAAGTAACAGTGCACTTCTGGACTTCCTTTTTTTTAATCTATTAATAAATTAATTATATAATTAAATAGTTTATATTATAATTTAATTATTTATTTTATTTTTAATTCAAAATTATCAAAAAAAAAAAAAAAATACAATATAAGATACCATACGGAGAACGAAAAAATCATATTCATTGAACTATAAATGATTAAATTACAGCCGAGTTGAGTCATACAGCAACTACATAAAACAACATACAAGGATTTTGAGTAATTGATTCATTTATAATTATTCTACCATGGAATCCGGTGCAGCTTCGATAGCAGCTGGTTTCGAGGAGCTTTTACCTGAACATTTAATGACATAAATTAACATGATAAAACTTGAGGTCTCCCCAAATTATCAAAGAAGAAAGTTTAAGTATTTGGCCGCATATAAACATGATAACTCACCTTTACGCTTTAAGTGTTTAAGCTTCAATCCCCTTTTCATATGAAATTTGGTTGGCGTTTTGTGGGCATCTTCTGATTTACCTGCATCTAAAAAATAAGATTGGATTGTTTTCAGAATCAAGTTATTAAATTGGCAGATGAAGATAACATGCAAAAGCATGAGTCAAAACAACTTAAAAATTGGTAACACAACAATGCTTTGCCTTTTAAAAGTTTAACCTCAAATCTAAACCCCATTGCGATTTGTGCTTTGCTTTCGTTCTTTCAAACAATTACTACCCTAAAAACTTTAATTTTTTTTTTTTTGACTACGAACAAATATTTTAGCTCTAGCTAAATGAAAGAAACTCTCAATATTTAGAGAAGCAATGCCAGGAAGCTTTACATAGGATTATATCTTTACAAGATACATTTAGTAATTAATTTTTTTTTTGGGGGCATTTTTCTGGTTTCAATTTAACCCTAAATAAAATGTTCATATCAAATCTTCCAAACCAATAAAACTAAAGTAGAATCTCTCATAGTGGTCAGACAAAATGAAAAGATGAATAGGCAGAATGCTATTAAAACCAAAGAAAGCTACTGCTGTTGGATAAACAACAGAGTATAAGAATAATATTAGTAACGGACATTCCAGCTGACAAAGGATTCTCTCATAGTCGACATACATGAACACAATAAAAGCTTTCATTATTCCAAAGAAAAACAACATTGCCTCAGAACAAAAGTGTTTGAAGGTTAACAAGCATGTATATCTAAATTTCTGTAATAAAGAAAAGAACACACAGTGGGAGTTATAAATACAAGCAGCATGAGGCCATGTACCTACACAACTACATGCACAAAGCAGCACATTTAGCTACAGAATCACTAAGTTCAGAATGGCATAACTTCTCCACAAAAATACTAATCGGACACCATACTAATAATTCAGTTTTGAGCACATTGGTTTCCTGTTATCATTTACAAAACAATAGTCCTATTTCTAATGTACCAACTCAAACAAAAACCGGAAACATTTGAAGACAGCTCTTTTTCTGAATCATGCTAAGTGATATTTTGAAACCATACATTTTACCAACTAAATTTGGCACCTTTATCGTCAGTTTAATTCTTGTCCCTTAAATTAATCTAAGAATTAATTTAAAAAAAAAAAACAACTAAAAAAACATTAAAAAAAATACTTATAAAAACCAACACTTACCTTCAGCAACAACCATCTCCACATCTTGCATGCTCACAAGACCACTTTCCACAGCCTCCTTTTGCTCCTGCAAAATTAAACCCACAAAAGAAAAAAAAAAAAACCATATGAGATTCCAACACATACAGTAGAAAAAATCACAAATTCACTAAAGAGAAAACCACTTCTTAGCATCAACACATACTCGGCGCCATTTCTTTAAGAGCTTCCGTTGGCGTTTGCCGGATATAGATAGACTCTGAGGCTTGATCTTGAGCTTCCCGGTTTTTGGGTCTCCATGTCTGGCTCTCTTTCTCTCTGCTTTCTCAGCTTTCTTCCTCTTCTGCACCACGTTGTATTTTGCCATCTCTGAGCTTTTTCCTTGTTTCCTGCCGAAACCCTAAATTTAAGAAAACCTTTCAACAGTAAGCATCTTTGCGTGGAGGGTTTGGGGTTTGTTTTGGGCATGGTTTTGAGATTGGTGCAGACGCATGGGCCTCAGTCGGCCCATATTTCTAAACTTCCTGTTAAACAATTGATGTGATAGATCTCAACTTGCATACCTGCCAAAAACCTTATTCCCACCTCCGTCTGCTGAATCCCTAATTTAACATCCATCAAATATTGTAAATTGAAACTTCTATAGTAGGGGTATTAAAATTAATCGAATTAATTAGTTTTAAGATTAAAATTATCATTTAACTCATTATATATTAAAAATAATAAAATTTTATTTTATTTTTTCTCTTAGTTTAAAAAATTAACAACTTTTTTATAATTAAGTTTTAGAAAATCACATTTTTTTTTTAGGATTTTACTTCCAACTCATCTTTCTCTGGTGATCGGAAACCACTCATAACGTTACTTTTTGTATTGCCAATAGTCTCACTCTGACATCTTTTTCTCTTAAATCCATCGTCAACCAGATAAATTTAATTTCTTCATCTCTTACGAATACGAATTACTTTGATAATTATTTTTCAACTTAATTGAACTTTGTAGAGTCACTTCAAGAAACTCATCCTTCTCTGGTGATCAGAACCCAATCATGACATTACTTTTTGTACCGCCAATAGTCTCACTCTGACATCTTTTTCTCTTAAATATGTCGTCAGCCAGATAAATTTGATTCCTTCATCTCTTACTAATACGAATTACTTTGATAATTATTTTTCAACATAATTGAACTCTGTAGAGTCACTTCAAGAATCTTTGAAAACTAATGTTCTGGTTTATGTTATTCTATCTTTAAAATGAAACAAAAAAGACTCTGTCATCTCGGAGAAACGCAAACAAAACTACTTGCTCGAATAAAACAATGTTTTATTTTTGTCGTAGGAAAGAAAATTAAGATCTGACAACTCACATAAGAAGCTCGATTATTTCTAGATAAGTTTTAATTTTTCTCCTTAAAAACGAAAAAACAAAGAAATTCCAGAATCTTATAACAATTTCGCTCATTTCTCACCTTTTTGCCAGGAAACAACCAGAAAATAAACGAAACTGAGATCTAAAGCAACTGTAAAAGTTACAATTATTACCAAAACAAGTGAAAATTTTTCTCCTTCAAAACGAAAAAACAGAGAAACCCCACGAAGGAAAGAGCTTAAATCATTTCCATTTTCACTCAGCTCTCAAGTTTTCTCGGGAACCAAGCAGACACAAAGATCTGAAACAAGTGTTGGTACTACACAAGACCTTAGAGTAGAAAAACTATTAGCGGTTATAAGCCAGGAGAGTTGCAGTCCTTTAAACGAAAGAGAAAAACAGAGCAAACCCATAAAATAAAAATCTTTTTAATACATGTCTTTCATTCCATAGCTTGAATGGTTCTTTCACACATCTACACGAAAAAAACAACCAATAAAACAGAAAAACGAGAGAGAAAGCTTTGACCTTAGCTGCCTCCAATGAGGAGGAGGGTTTTGTTATTAATAAAATCAAATAACAAAACATAACTAATTAAGCATTTATTTATATAAAGTGATACTTTAAGCAAATCAAATCTCATTAACAAATATATGAATTACGTGGGTTAAATAATAATTATAAAATTAAAGGTTTTAAATATAAATTTTTAAGTTAAACTCGAATTAATTAATATTGTCTCTAACTTAAATTCAAGTCAAGATCTCACTAGTTCAATAAAGTCAAACTTACGCTACACTTTAAAGTAATCAGATTTAGTTCAAGGCAAACATTTCTTAGTTCGTCTTAATTACAAGTCTATTTATGACTTATTTTGACACCTTGTCTATCATGCATTTAGATGTTATTATCAAACTTCAAACCAAAATGTCACTAACAGGGATCAAATTTGTTATTAAATTATTATATGGTATAAGTGTAATTGATCCAAAACTCAGAGATAAAATTGTTATTTTTCATTTATAAGAATTAGATTTACTTTTTATGAAGAAATTTTTTTATAACATATTAAAATTGATTAAAGAAAAAACTTTGAAGAGAAGTTTTATTGTTCAAAGGATAAATACTCCTAAAATTAAGGGAAATTAGTTAAAATGACCAAATTTGAGAGTACTTAAGCGAAACTGATCAACTCTTTTGTGTTAAACGGACATAACCAATACATTACATTTTGACCAAAAAGCCCATATATAAACAAGTGATAGATTCATTTGTGCTTACAAAATCGAAACCAATTTTGGCCATTTTGCTTGATTTTTGACAAAAAGGGAAAAAGATTAGTATATCGTTCCTTATCATGTTTAATAATTATTGGGTCAAGGTTCACCCATGATAGGTTGATTTAACCCGAATACTTAAAACTGTCAAGGTAGTTACTTGAAAGCTAGAGGACAATTAGACATTTATAAATTTGTTTAAAACTGCCTCCCCAAGGTGTGAATCATGCTAACTTTGTAGAGAAAATTTTCTTCTTCTCCTCTCAATAACTATAACACATAGATCATGTCTCCTAAGGATTATAGTACTCGAGCAAATAGGAACGTGGAAATGGACAATGCCTTGTAGTGCATTCGAATCATTCGGAAACCATAATGCAAAATCAAGTACGCATTTGTGTTTACAGAATTTCATAGAATGATTTATGACATGTTTTACATTTTTCAAAATTGGTATCAGAGCCTAGATTGTTTGTATGTCATGTATTCTATGCAATTAAATTTTGGATGTTGTGAATTAGTTGAAAATTTTGTAAAAATTTGTTTTTGGGCTTGAATTAAATTTGATCAAATTGCATGAAATTGGATGTTAGAAACATGTTATATTGTATCTTGGAATTGTGTTAGATGATTAGGATTGAAAATCGCGTTGAAATCTGGCTAGAATGGTCAAAAAACCAAGACCCAAACCGTGTTCTTCTCATCATTGTATCGTCGAATTGCCCAAGTAAGATGACCATTTGAATTGGTAAGAGGATGAATTCCTACTTCTTTATTGTGTGAGTGTAACACCCATAAGTAAGCCAAAGGTATTTCAGCCTTTTTATTAGTTTTTAATTCAATTATTTTTTTTAAATTCCAGTAGTATACGTCCGTGTATAGAGATATACACAACCGTGTATGGTTAGAAGAAAATTAAACTTTTGGATCAAATTGTAATCATGACAAAATAAGAAGTTGTCTTAGTTGTGCAACAGGCACATGACTATATATGGTCCATACATCTTCATGTTTTGTGTCTTGTAGATAAAATAAAAAATGATCAACCCTAATTCTCTTACATTCTTTTGCTTTTCAACCGCTCAAAAAGTGAGAAAATGTGAGAAAGGAGTCTGTGGTCACCTGAAGAATCGCTGTCAATCACCAGAGTCACCATAGTCATACAAGAGAGATGTTTTCAACGGAATTCAAGTAAGTGGAGTGGTTTCCCTTATTTGATGAAATCCTTGAAGTTTCTCCAATATTCATATGATCTAGAGTTGTGTCAACATGAATGTGATGATCTGTATGATGTACTTGTTTTTGCACGCAATTTTGATAAGACATAAGCATGCCTAGCCTCTTGAGTTTGGATATTAGGTGTTTTGAGTTGATAGTTCAATAACAGTATTGATGTGATGTATGTATTTGTTATAAAGCATGATTTCCAATGAATAAACTATTTAAGGGACTTAAAGACTCTTTGTATTAGCTTGAATGTGTGTTTGAATGGCCTTATGCTCGATTGGAACAACGTAGAAACCCTAGGGTGCGATTTTCAGATTGCAACACATGAATATTTATGGTCTCATACATGCTCGTGTGTCATTTTAGAAATTTTGAAAACCTGATAAACTTGCATCCATTCTAATAGGAGAAACACATGGTCATGTGGTATGAGACATACACTCGTATATGACTTTCTAAAATTGGATAACGTGTGTTGGAGGACATGTGGTTTGTACACATGGACCTAAATGTACGAGAGTGTGTCCAAGTCAACTCTCTGTGTACCCTTAGATAAGGGCAAAGGATGATTATACCCCTAGGCTTTGTGCATAAAAAAGGGAGAGTTACATAAAAAGAATAATGAGCTAATAGATGATAAAAAATTCAAAAAAGACATAGATAAAGTGTTGACTGCGTGGACAACATCACAAACTCATATCAAGTCCAATTCAAGTAAAAAAATTAGCAACTTTAAGGTTAATGTCACACAACTAGACAGTCACCAACTATGTGTGTAAGTAACGATATTTGTGAGAGTAATAGAGTTGGATACTTATAAGATGCATCATCCACTTAGTGTCAAGGTGTATAGTCATCTAATTCAGTTTTGGTGTGTATAGTAAGGATGTGACTTTTAGATATTCTTCATGTGATCAATAAGATGCACCACATATATACCCGAGATAGGGGTTATCTTCTGATGGTTAGTCAGCAATTTCGATCAGTTTATGCGGTAAGAGAAGAAACTACTATAAAAGAGTTCTTCATATGATCAGGGTGTCCTAGTTAGATAACCTAATAGGTCATTTGATATGTGCGTAATACACCATAATAGCTTTCACTAGGGCATCAGATATGTCGATTCCAGTTTAGGTTTATGCAGCGTTAGTGGATAACTTATGTCAAGGCACTGAGGTTTCATTGTGTGACAATAGTTAGCTTATAAATGGAATGCAAGTTTTACTGCCAAATAATTTGATAGCCTAGATACTGTAAGGTCTTCACTTACTGAGTTTTATTCAAGAGTTTCCTTTGTATGTTTTGTAGGTAGAAGTGAGTAGCGAGGTAGGTAAGAATCTAGTGGTCCAACAAGCAATTGCATAAGGAGTGGTGCGCTTATGTCATTACAGTATTAGTAGACATATATTTGTCTTTACTATTATTATTATTATTATTATTTTCAAACATATTGATATACTTAGAAGTTATACGGTTATTTTATAATAGAGATTTTCAGACAGTTATTATCTTATAAGTTTGATTAATAAAACAGTTATTTTTATTACATCACCTTTATGCACACTTTATACTTATGATCATACATTAAAGTTATCAAATAGTTCAGTTGTGTATGTCTCTTTTGGTCAATTCCTATCAGGGGTATGTATTGGTACCCTTTGACTCTTTACTATTATTCGATATTTACTCTTGGTGTTGTTATTTTAACCTAGCACCTATGATTATAGATGATTCAGTTTATAGAATATGATTAGGAAAGTAGCTAAGTTTAAATTGAGAATTTTGAGTAGAAAAGAAAGACTTTTATGTTACGTGTGTCCATTGGTTGGCTGATCATGTCACTCATGTAAGAGAATTAACTTGATCATGGATACATAGGAAAATTACACAATGATAAATAAGGGATTAAAAGGAGCTAGTGTTATTGAATAAGTTTGGGGTAAGTCTTACGCTTTATTATATTTTTATTTGGGTTAAAGTAGCTATGATATTCCTAATAGATGCATAGTAATAAACTCCCAAGTACAGGTTGCTCGCAAGGTCATATAACACATTTGCAAATATGAACTGTACTACCATAAAGGGCTTTTTGTATCTAAGTATTTGGCATAGGCCTTTTGTCATGTGTGAGTGGGAGATATTGGGTCCGAGTCCACCCATGATAGGTCGACTTGATTTGAATACTTAAAACTGCCAAGACAGTTACCTGGAAATTGGACGGTAGTTGGACATTTATAAATATGTCTAAAAGTGCCTCCCGAATGAGTGAATTACGTTAATTTTATAGAGAAGATTTTCTTCTTCTCCTCCCAAAAACCATAACATAGAGACCATGTCTTCCAATGATTGCAACACTTGAGCAAATGAGATCGTGGAAATAGACTCACGTCAATATCTCACAATACATTAGAATTATCCGAAAATTGGAATGCAAAATCGGGTACACATTTCTATTTGCAAAATTTCACAAAATGATTTATCTCATGCTTTACATTTTCCAACAATTATTTATAATATTGAGATTAACCATTTTGGAGTAAATTTATTAGGTTTAAAGTTTTGGTTTTACTTGTTGAGTTTTTGGTGTGAAATAGCTTTAATCCTTTGTGATTTTTATAAAATCTATTAATGGTTTTGTGTTAGAATTGGTGTAGCATCAATTGGTGTTAAAATCTAGTTTGAAAATGGAATATTTAGGGTAATTTCAATCAACACAAGATTTGTAGTCATAATGCAAATTATGTGTGGTGATAGAGGTTGAATATGAGGGTTATATATATATACAACCACATAACCGCTTGGCAGGGGATATTTGATAAGAAAATAAATTGTATGATTGCGTGGAAGGGGTTTTTTAGTCATTTTCTACAACATGTGTTTTATTTGGCATGTGCAGGATAGGTGGTGGGTTTTTAACTATTTACCAATTTTTTTCTTGAAGAGTTTATGATATATTTCATTTTGTGAGATATTTGATATTTTTTAATTTAAGGTATTTTTACACGTAGTTTTAAATTTTTGGAAATTTTTTTTCCAATAAAGTGCAAAATGTGCATATTTTATTAAAATTAACCTATTTATATATTTTTTTGATGCAAAATGTCGCATTTAGGAAGATTAAATTTTCTACCAACCACTACTTTAAGGCATAAGTCATGACTTGTGACCATTGAGATGCGATAACCACTATTAAGGCAACATTGATGAAGTAGCATATGCATGTTTTTAAAAGTTTTTTACTTACAAAATTCACATTTTAGTAGAGTGTTTGCTCACTTTTTATTCTTTGGGGGTGGTGAGGGCGAATTTCAGGGTAGGAGTGTTATAGTTTAGAGTTAACGGGATTGACATTTGTATTAACCTATACAAGTTTTCCCTTGTGAATTATAAACTTTATATGGTTTATGGTAGATTATTTTTTTCTCATAATTTAAATGTCATTGCACCAGTGCATCAAGAAGAGAAACATAGTCAACATCACCTCCCTTCTCCTAAAGGGAGGTAACACCTCCATGTCGCGATGACATCGAGGTAAGTAAACATAAATTATAAATTTTATATGGTTTATAATAGACAAATTTTTTTTTCATTATTTAAATATCATTACACCAGGGCACTAGGAAGGATGACATAGTTGATAGTTCCTCTTAACGGGAGACAACATCTCTATGTCAAGATGACATCGAGGTAAGCAAACATGAAATGGCAAAAGAGGAGTGCAATTGCAATGAGACAAAGAGACAAGTAATGTTGAATTTAAAAGATAACAAACAAAATTTTAAATTATATTATCAAAGTTTTGAGATATGACAAGTTTTCACCTTTTCAATTTCTATGTTATAAATTTTTATTTATAATTTCAAATTTATCCTCAATTTATAACATTACCATAAACATTTTGTGTTCATTCACATACATTTGTATATTCACATGAATTCAATATTTAACTATTCTCTATATTTGTTTGATTGTTGTCTTCTAGACAAACCATTACCATTATGCGATGAAGCAAACCTACCACCTTTAAAAAATTTGCATTAAGAAAATGTACTAAGCATAAAGGTTGGACTCTAACAATTTAGTCTAGTATATTCGGGTTGTAGGCATTAATTATAATAATATTTATCAATTTTTTTTCCTTCCCATGATGGTTGTCTATTATGGCTTAACGGTTAACCCATACATAAGTGTTTCATTTCAGGGGGATATATTATAAGAAGATTGTCTGGATGAACCCAATCTGTTGATCTCCTAAAGAATTAAACCTTTCCTTATAAACATCTTACAAGTAGACAGTTGAGTAAGATGGATTCACTCTTTAGTTGTAGTCTAATAGATTTATGACCTAGGTGATGAATGTGATGTATGTATAATGGATGTTGACTGGGATGAAAAACATGATGTTTCATTTATGAACATGTCTAAAATCTTTTTCTTCATCCCAAGCAGTTAGGATGAGTATATGAACAAATAAAAATTAAAAAATTTCAATTAGTAAATAATTAAGAACACAAAATAATTTTAAGTAATATAAGTTAAAAATTACTTGCACTATTTTGTCTATTGCAAAACCATGTTTGTAGGCCTCGTGAATAATTTTTTCAAGGATAGTGATCGACAAAATATGAGCATTCCTCACTAAGACATTGAAGGTCTCAACAATGTTCATCATCATTATATTGTATCAAAGGCCATGAGCACACGTCTATCTATAGTACCCAACATTAGTGAAATAGTCAGTTATGTCTAGCTTAGCCTTGTAAATCTTTTGCATAGCATCACAAAATTTGACACGATATGATTTCACATCTTCTTAATAAAATACCTTAATGGCCTTTGTCTTTTTATACTTAACACACATGTTGGCTTTGTTGGCTTTAAGTTGTTGGGCACAACAACCATGGTGGGTATCAAAAAAGATGTTGGCAACAATAACATTAATGGCTTAGTGGCAATCTACAATAATAACCAAGTCAATGCACTAATGTAAACGCCTTATAAACAAAGTCCATGACTATGTTTCTTCCTTTCCATCAATACCAAATGTGACCTAAAAAATCTTATTATTATTGTTTTTCCTTACAATTATAAAAAGTGTCTTGTGGTACTTGCCTTTCAATAATACACCATGATATAGTACTATTTAAATGCTCTTATTGAGAACCATAATGTTATGAAGAAAAACTTAAAATAATTAAAATCGTCAATCTCAATATATGTCATTGTGTCAAGGTTACATAACTTAAGGTTAAAATAAACTCTGGTAGAAGCATAAAAAACTCCTTTGGTAAACTTCTCATTACATTTAAAGCCCAATTCTTGACACACTAGGTTTCTATATACTAATCTTGAACCTCCCTATCATATCAACAATGATTTCTTCTGGCTATCATTATGGTCAACCATGATAAATATTATTTTTTAAATTTGTTCTAGTGCTCGTGCACTAGCTTATCTATGATGAGACATGATCTGATTTCAAAGAGAAACATGGTCACTATCTAAACAACATAATTTGAGAAAGTTATAACCATCAGCCCATGCCTGTCATTAGCATTGCTCATGAAAACATTTGAACTCTTATTGAGACTTGGTTGATCATAAAACTTTGTATTTGAAGCCACTCTCTAAAGCATATCTTTGAAATGCATCTTGTAGTGCTTCGTTATTATAAAAAATATTATGTACTTTAAAACTCAAATTGTGTCGTATAACGACATTACTAATACCCTTATACAAAAGATTTTTTAAAGGCAATAAAAGCCAATGCATTGATTCAAGAATAATGTCATGAAACTTATCTAAAGTTGCCTTATGATAAATCGGACCTTCATGCCTTCCACTAGACTTTGCTTTCCCCCTCCAATCCACTATTGCAATATGTGGACTTCTTTTAACATTAAATATTTTATCAAACTCATGATCGACTGTATCTTAAGTCGATACTTTATCCTTTCAACCACATACCTATTCCTCAATAGTCACATACAACTTTAACCATCCTTAAAATCTTTGTTGTCAACATCAATGTTGACATTACATATTTCATATTCTTTCGGGTCACATTGTGGTTGCGCTATTTTCACATTAATAAGTGCACAATAGTCATCATGTTTTATTGATGTCAAAGGTCCCTCCGTATGTTGTTTCTTAAATAGTTCGTCTTGGAATTTGGTTCTTCTTTTCTTACCACTCACAGTCACATAAAAGAAGTGTCGTTTATTTCATTTTTTTGGCTAACACTATCAGACATCGAATATCATGCATCTTGAATCACGTAAGACAATCCATTGATTTAGTTTTCAACATTCATTGATATGTGGATATGTTTATGCCTTAGATTGATTCCCAAATGAGAGCTAAAAGTCTCAATCAATCCTTCATAAGTAGTTTCTTGTTTGATTATCAATATTCTTTTATTCTCAACAATATATCTTGTTGTATTGTTATTTTTGAATATCCACTGCCTGCTATACCCAACCATAAATACTATTTGTCATTTTCTAAAAAGAAAAATTCCTAAGATTAGATAAACAAATTTGGTTATAACAACATTTGTTGGAATATATGAATATACAATAATAAAACATCTCCAGATGCCCACTACCCTCTACATAATGAAATTTATATTTGCAAAATATCATAAAACCCTCTACTTTATATTTTCAATTAACCTCCAAAGTTTAAAAATTGCATTTTAGCCCGCCCAACCCAACTCGTCTACTTCGCCTACCTGTTCACTATATCCAAAACACACCTACATTCGAGTTTAATCATTTTTTTCATAAATTATAATACAAAATTAGACAAATCTTTCATGAAACTAATATAGATTTTAAGTAAATAAATCATTTTTAGAACAAAAATTAACGACAAAACAACAAGAATTGGTAAAATAACAAGGTATAAATTATTACTACTATTACTACTCATACCTTAATCCTACCAAAGATGTCCACATATTTTGCACAAAATCTAACTCTAAATCATATAAACAAGGTTAATAATAATACTTATAACTTAGATCAACCATAACAATTGAGATGAGACCCAAAATCATCGGCTAGTATTGAAAATTGAAGGGTACAGTGATTACTTCTATCACTCCTCTAAGAAATCTTAAAATTTCAGTTTAATTCTTAAAATTAAAAAACAATGATATGCTTACTTGGATAAAGATGCATTTTATGTTGGATTTCTTTCATTTTCACTTAATCTTAGATGAAATTTTGAATGAAAAATATTTAAAAGGTTAGGGTTCTTAAAGTTAGGGATTAAGGTAAAACGAATAATAATTTAGGATATTAACTATATTGCATAATTTATAAAGTGTTGGCTAATATCATTTACACACAATACAAATAGGTTATTTTAATTAATTTCCTTTAATATTCTATGAGAGAATTTTAACTTTCGAATTAAGAATGAATTTCTTCATTTTAAAGTTATCTTATTACAAAAAATAAAAAACTCTTAAATATAAATATAATTAACCGTTTCATCTCTGTGTTCACATTTTTCCATTTTCATTGAATTTTCACAGTAAGATGTTTTTAAATTTAAGGTAACATTCTTTTATTTCTAATTTCTTTTTGTATTGAGGAAAAAGAATTGTTGTGTTAGTTATTATTGACTGAGTCATGTAGTTTGATTGGAATCTTCAAATTTATGGTTTTAAGAGTATTTGGGGTTTAATTGCCGTAATTTCTAATAAAATTCATACATTTTGGCCGGAAAATTAGGGTTTATATAAGCATGCATTTTTTCGACCCAAACCCAAAGTCTTGGCTAAAAATGTTGGGTTTTGCCATTAAAAAACTTAAAACAAACAAATCATAAATATTTTATTTAATTTTATCCATTCAAATTTATTGATCGGTTCATAACTTGCAATCATCTTATGGCAAGTTGCCAAAAATCATTTATTTAAATTGGGGTATTCTTGTATCTTTTGAAATCCTTGGGTACAAAGAAACTTTTCTGAAACGTTGAGGGGGTGAAAATTTTTTTAATTAAGGAAAATTATCATTCAGTAAAATGAAATTTCCATTAGTTTTTTTACATCCTTAAGAATTTAAAGAGAGGAAATTAGAAGCATTAATATTAATATTATGCTTATGCATCATCTTTTCACATATTACAAAGGGTTATAAGGCAGTAAATCATTTTAATGAAAAGTGCATGTCACTTTAATGCAGACAATGGATGGTGCCCAATTTGTACATCCCAACATTGCAGTAAATCCATGCATCCGTCCATCTAACTCTAGTGCTTGATATAAATTATCTATTGAATGGCGTCTAATATTAATGCTGCTAGATCTGAGTGTTTTTGGTAGTTAAAAACAGTAGCAGCATCCTTATCTCCGCGCCCACTGCAATTAACTACAACTTTAGCACCGTTGGGTAAAGTTGGAGAAAGTTTGTCTAGAAATGCGAATGCATGTGATGCCTCCAACGCCGGAAATATGCCTTCTAGTCTACATAGCCGCTTGTATGCTGTCATTTTACACAATAAATTAATAAACTAATTAGTAATATTTCATTTCTTATCAATTTTTTCAATGGCATACCATCGACAGCTTCGTGGTCTATGGCTGTATAGAACTCTGCACGTCCGGAGTCTTTTAGAAAGCTTATCTCTGGTCCAACACCAGGATACTCTAGCCTGTTTAGATCAAAATAAACATGTATCATGCTAACTTTTTAACCATTTATAGCATAATACAATGCAAAATATTTGAATCAACAGAAGAATCATTTTGTACAAGATGGAGGACCACTAAAACAAGATAAAATTTTTCTTGTTCCTCTCATTATGAATTGGGTATGATATAATATATATTTTTAATTTGAACCCATGTTTAAAGATGATAAATGTAGATATGTACGTACCCTAAACCAATAGAATGTGGGCATAAAATTTGTCCTTCTTCATCTTGCAAGAGGTAGGTGATGGCTCCATGATAAACACCCGCTTCTCCTCTTGAAAGAGTTGCAGAATGTCTTCCACTATCCAACCCAAAACCACCTCCCTCAACACCTATTAATCTCACTTCTTCATCTTTTATAAATTCAGCAAATAACCCTAATGCATTTGAACCACTTCCCACACAAGCTATCAATACATCTGGTTTTCCACCCCATTTCTCCATTGCTTGTCTTCTTGTTTCTTTTCCTATCACCGATTGAAATTCTCGAGCCATGCTTGGACATGGATGAGGCCCTACCGCTGTCCCGCACAAGTAATAGCTTCTTTCCAAGTCCCCCACCCAGTCCCTTATTGCTTCTGAGCTAGCATCTTTAAAGCCTCCATTAACAGCTTTAACATACAATACATATGTCATACACGCACACAAAATATAATATATAATATTATATATTTATATCAAACACGTTATTAATTTGGGAAAGTCTATGAGGTCACGGCTATCTACCTGAGAGCCTAATAGATTCATTAGAAGGACATTAGATTTAGAGGACTCTTTTTCCATATCATCAGTGCCCATGTAGACAGTGCATTCTAAGCCAAGTTTGGCACATGAAGCAGCCGTTGCGGCGCCGTGTTGCCCAACACCAGTGGCGGCAATCACGTTTTTCCGGCCCATGCGTTTGGCTATCATCACTTGTGCAATTGCGTTGTTTATCTTTTGGGCACCCACATGGTTCAAATCCTCTCTTTTCAGATAAATCTGTGGCCCTTCTCCATTTTCTTTCTTGTAGTGATTTGTGAGCTGCTTAGCGAAATATAGAGGTGTGTCTCATCCAACAAACTCTCTCAATGCCGTGGAAAGCTCCTCCTATACAAAAAAACAAACATTCGTCAAAGAAAATTAACAGATCATACGGATCCAATTTTGACATGTTAGGTTGTAAAATGTTACATTGGCGTCATTTTTTAAATTTACAGTACCTTGAACATCTTAGTGTTTAAGATAAAACAAATACGAAGTTACTTTTTTATGCTCTTTAAAATTAGTTACAGACCTGAAACGCAGCATCTTGCAAAACAAAGTTGAATTCAGTTTCAAGTTGCTTCAAAGAAGCGACCATTGTCTCAGGCACATACGTTCCCCCAAACCTCCCAAATTTACCTGGATTAACTTTCAACACACCGGTTTCAAGCGAGTCCTTACTTAATGGCTTATCTATGGAACCAGGACTCCAAGTTTTCCGAGTCGCTGATCCATTGATCGCCAAGGTTGCAGTGCAAATTCTAGTCTTAACCATAAATGGCCTAGTGATGCAGTTGCATGGCATGCATGGACACTAGCATGGGTGGTTACTTCGTAACATGGGCAGTCACGTGGTTGACCAAGTCTTTACTGTTTTATTGTCAGTTAAATAATAGCCCACTTTCCCCTGTTTATGTGAACAAACTGTGGAACATGGGTCCTTGATTTGTGTTTATTTGTTATTAGTTGTTGATGCACGTTCGTTAGTGCTTAAAATTCTCATTTTTGCTTCTGTATTAGACGGCTATTTAAGGCCCTGTTATGATGAATAAAGACAGATTAGTTTTAGTAAACTCTGTCATTTATTGGAGAGATTCCAATTAGTTCCCTCAAGATTTTGGTGAGATTCTGAAATCCTGAGAGTTAATTTTTTTTTTTTTAAAGTGTCATCAAGATTTGGTATCAGAGCCAGGTTCCGTTGACAACACTTCCTTTATGCCAAAAACCAGGAGTGGTCAACCTTATAATTTCATGGAGCAAAGTTCTAACAACCCACCAAACCCAAACACCAACACAGCCCAAGCATCTTCTAGTGTGCAACAACAAATTGATCAATTATCCCAAACTTTGAACGTAGTAATGCACCGTTTGGATGTGATAGATGAACGTAGCAACCGAGAAGTGGGGCGACCACCAAGGGAAGGAAGACATATTCCTAGAGGTAGGGAAGGGATTGGCGACAATGATGACGAGTTTGAAGAAGTGCAGCTGGGCAGGGTCAGACGTAGGGAGCCTAGGATTGATCATCGGCAACCACACGATGTAGATGCTCGAAGGAACTGCATAGACGAATTGACCAAACGAATGAAAGTCGAAGTACCAGACTTTGTAGGGAGACTTGATCTAGATGCTTTCTATGATTAGATTACTGCTCTTGAAGATTATTTTGATTGGTTTATGGTACCTAATGATCGTAAAGTTCGATTTGTTAAGCTCAAGTTGAAAGGACCAGCCCGTGCATGGTGGAGCAGTGTGGAAGAACGACTTAGAAAGACTTGTCAAGCTCCTATCACAAAGTGGGATGAAATGAAAGAACGTTTGGAATCAAAATACCTCCTCCTTAATTATGAACAACTTATTTATGAGGACATGCTTCAATGGAGTCAAAGCGCTAAAATTACAGTGGATCAATATACAAAACGGTTCCATGAGTTAACAGTTAGAAGCAAGTCAGTTGAAACTAAAGTCCAAGTGTTAGCGCGATATTTAAAGGGGCTGAAACCTGATATTCGTAGAGAAATGTTGTCTGCTGACCTTTATAATGTGGAGGAAGCATATCAACTTGCTTTGCAATTTGAACGACAGCTATCAAGTAATTCTTGTCGCTTTTACAATACTGATTCAGGAACTTTTCGTTTTCTAGCTCCTACTAGCTCAAAGCCTTCTGTTGACACACCTAAAGAAGTGATAGTTAGTGATAGCAAAGGCAAGGGTAAGACTTTCGGTGAAGAACCCCAATGTTATAAATGTAAAGGGTTTGGCCACTTTGCAGTAGTTTGTCCAATGCGAGACCAAAGGATAGCATTCGTATGTGAAAAAGACTTGATGTTCGATAAAGAGCCAAACAATACTCAAGACATCAATGACCATAAAGAGTCTGAATATGTGGAGGAGCGACTACAAGCCACAGATTTACCTCTTTGTGTGATTCAGCATATGTTAACAGGAAGTAAAACAAAGGTGGATCACTTAGAACATGACTGGAAGCGAACCAACATCTTCCATACTAGAGTTGAACATAGAGATAAAGCTTTGAATGTAATCATCAACAACGGAAGTAGCATGAATGTTATGGCTAAAGAAGTAGCTGAACGACTTGGTTTGTCTCAAGAAACGCATCCTACTCCATACAAAGTCAGTTGGATCAATGATAGCAATTCAGTTATGGTCCAAATTTGCTGCTTTGTGAAGTTTTCATTGGGTAAGAATTATGTAGACCAAGTGTGGTATGATATGATACCCATGACCGTTTGTCACTTATTGTTGGGAAGACCATGGATGTATGATCGTCAGGTTAACTATGATGGTAAGGAGAATACTTATGTGTTTCGATTCCAAGGACGAAGGATTATGTTAGAACCCCTACCAATCACAAAATTTGACAACCCAAGGAAGTTTAATAACATGCTAACTCTTTGTCAAATGGAAAAAGTTGTACAAAAAGGTACTACTATACTGTTCCTAGTTGGACGTGAGTTGAAACAAATGGATGGCATGGTACCCGAATGTGTCAAAGTTCTTCTCCAGGAATTTCATGACCTGATGCCAGATGAACTCCCATAGCAACTGTCACCACTCCGCGACATCCAATATGCGATCGATTTGGTACTTGGGTCGTCTTTACCAAATTTACCTCATTATAGAATGAGCCTAACTGAGCATGAAGAACTCCAAAGGCAGGTTCAAGATTTACTTAACAGAGGCTTCATCCGTGAAAGTCTTAGCCTATGCACTATGCCCGCGTTACTCACTCCAAAAAAAGATGACAGCTGGGGAATGTGTGTTGACAATCGAATAGTGAACCGGATCACAGTCAAATATCAGTTTCCAATTCCACGCCTAGATGACATGCTCGATCAACTAAGAGATGCTATAATCTTCACAAAAATTGATCTTCGAAGTGGATATCACCAAATTCGGATAAGGCCTGGAGATGAATGGAAAACAACCTTCTAAAATAAAGAAGGATTGTATGAATGGCTTGTAATGCCATTCGGTCTTACTAATACACTCAGTACATTTATGCGCGTGATGACACAAGCACTATGACCTTTCTTGGGTAAGTTTATTGTAGTATATTTTGACGATATACTTATTTTTAGCAAGTTTGTTGCAGATCATTTGGAACATTTACAACAAGTCTTTGAAACACTCCAAAAAGAACATCTTTATATTAACAAAGGCAAGTGTTCTTTTCTCAAAGAAAAGACCAATTTCTTGGGATTTATTGTATCGCATCAAGGCGTTGAAGTTGACCCAGTGAAAGTTCAAGCAATTCAAGAGTGGCCTGAACCACAGTCTTTCTTTGATATTCGTAGCTTTATTGGGTTAGCGACATTTTATCGAAGGTTTATACAAAGATTCAACACCATAACATCTCCAATTACTAAGTGTCTCAAATCCAAGACCTTCATATGGACTCCAATGGCGGCCAAAGCATTTCATGCAATTAAACAGAAAATGTCAACTGCCCCAGTTTTGAAACTGCCAGACTTCTCCAAAGTTTTTGAAATAGCATGTGACGCTTCCCATGTTGGCATTGGTAGAGTATTGAGTCAAGAAGGCCACCCTATTGCTTTCTTTAGTAAGAAACTCAACGAAGCTAGAAGGAAGTATTCGACTTATGAGGTGGAATTTTATGCTTTGATTCAAACATTAAAACATTGGCGTCATTACCTAAGCCATCAAGAATTCATTTTATTCACTGATCATGATTCTTTGAAGCATCTCTATTTTCAAAGCAGGATGAATTCCAAGCATGCTAGATGGTTTGATTACCTGCAACAATTTGACTTCATCATTAGGCACACATTTGGTCATGAAAACAAGGTGGTTGATGATTTAAGTCGAAGTCCCCATATCCTTGCTATATTCACTATCAACACTACAGGTTTTGATGCCATAAAAGATGATTATGCAGCTGATTCGGACTTCAAAGAAATATGGACAACCTTACAAAATGGTTCTTTACCCCACAGGACTGATTTTTCTTTAATAGATGGGTACCTTACCAAGAATGGTTGCATATGTATTCCACATGGTTCACTGAGGGATTTTATTATCTTAGAGTTACATGGAAGGGGTTTAGCAGTGCATTTTAGGTTTGATAAAACTTTCCTCCTAGTAGTTGACAGATTTTTTGGCCACATTTACGTCGTAATGTGCACAAAATTGTTGCTAGATGTCGTACTTGCTAGATTAATAAACGTACAAAACACAACACCGGACTCTATACACTACTGCTAATTCCTCATCATCCTTGGATTGATATCAACATCGATTTTGTTCTTGGATTGCCACTCACCCAACGCAATAATGACTCTATCATGGTGGTTGTGGATCGTTTCTCTCGTATGGCCCATTTTATTCCTTGTCAAAAAACATATGATGCTTTTAATATTGTTACACTCTTTTTGAAGGAAATTGCTCGGTTACATAGCCTCCCTAACACCATTATTTTCGATTGTGATGTTAAATTCATTAGCTACTTTTGGAAGACACTTTGGACGAAATTAGGTATGAAGTTGTCTTTCTCTAGTGTATTTCATCCCCAAACCGATGGGAAAACGGAGGTTGTAAATCTTAGTTTGGGAAATTTACTTCGATGTTTAATTCAAGACCATGTTTCAACTTGGGATCTCATCCTACAACAGGCTAAATTTGCCTTCAATAATTCAGTCAATCGTACAACTGGAACCACACCATTTCAACTTGTTTACGGCATGAACCTACGCACACCCTTGGATACAATTTCGTTGCCTCTACCACAGTGAACTAATGAAGCTGGACTTGATTTTGCAGCTCACATGGTGTCTGTTCACAAGGAGGTTTGGAGGAAGATTGCTCTTCAAACTGACGCATATGCCTAAAATGCCAATCTAAGAAGACAAGATAAACAGTTTACCGTTGGAGATCAAGTGATGATTCGCTTACGCCTAGAACGATTTCCTCCTAGAAGTTACAGTAAGCTTCATACTCATCGAGCCGGTCCATTCCAGGTTTTGAAGAAATTAGGTCCAAATTCTTATGTGATTGACCTTCCACCTGACTATTCCATCAACTCTATTTTTAACGTGGAAGATCTGACAGAATTCAAAGGTGAAGAAGTCCCTCCAAATTCTTTGACCGACACTCTTATTCGAATTTCTTCCTCTTCTAAGCAAGCTGATACTGTAAGTGCCATTTTAGACCACCAATTCATGTCCACACGCAGAGAAGGTTACTACAAATTTCTAGTTTATTGGACAAATAAACCTATTTCTGAATCAGTTTGGTTGCAAGGTGAAGAGATTAATCATCTCAATGCTGATTTGTACAGAAATACTTGTCGGAGGAAAGTTCTTTAGGAGGGAGGCAATTGATGCAGTTGCATGGCATGCATGAACACTAGCATGGGTGGTTACTTCGTAACATGGGCAGTCACGTGGTTGACCAAGTCTTTACTGTTTTATTGTCAGTTAAATAATAGCCCACTTTCCCCTATTTATGTGAACAAACTGTGGAACATGGGTCCTTGATTCGTGTTTATTTGTTATTAGTTGTTGATGCACGTTCGTTAGTGCTTAAAATTCTCATTTTTGCTTTTGTATTAGACGGCTATTTAAGGCCCTGTTGTGGTAAATAAAGACAGATTAGTTTTAGTAAACTCTATTATTTATTGGAGAGATTCCAATTAGTTCCTTCAAGATTTTGGTGAGATTCTGAAATCTTGAGAGTTAATTTTTTTTTTTAAAGTGTCATCACCTAGTAGATAGTTTACGATCAAGGACGAGACTTTCGATATTATTGCAAGCTATGTCATGCTGGGTTCCCAACATCATGTTCTGAATATGAATTTAAAGGTATGGTATTCAATATGCGATATCATATGATACTGGTAGTGGCTATTTATACTTACAAAAGAAATAGTACTGGTAAGACTTATATTTTCACTCAGGCCTTTGATACAAAAGCCAAATTAGGTCTTGTCAATATGTGATATCATTTGATGGTGAAATTACTTTTAGGACTCTACCATATATTCCACTATAGCAAGCATATGGTTATCATATCAACACAACTTCAATGGCAAGCAGATGAAAAGATGTTGAAATATATTAAAGGGACTATTCATCATGTTTGTCATAGTTAGATGTTCATATATACCGACTATAATTTTACAATTAGAAACCTATTTAGATATTGATTGAGTTGGTCATGTTAGAGATAGAAAATACTCCAGTGGGCATTTAGTACATTTTGGAAATAATATGGTGTAACGGAGCTCTCAAAAATAGATGGTTGTGTATTCATCTTATACTGAGACTTAATATAAGGCTTTAAGGCAAGTGGCTATTGCATTGGCATGACTTAGTTGTTTGTTTTAGGAGCTATTGATTTCTTATGTCACTTCAGTAGTAGTTTAGTGAGACAATTAGATTGTCAGTCTTTAGCCTTCTAATTTAGTTTTTCATAGTCATACCAAACATATTGAAATGTATATACACTTTGTTAGAGAGCAGGTGGCTACAAAAGTAATATATGTTTAGTATGCACTGTAAAATCGCACAAAATGGAGATTGGGGAGATTCTGAAGGGCCAATAAGGATCAGAGGATTGTTGGGACTTCATTCTTGCCATTTGAAAACTTTGCAAACGTCGAAAGAGAGGTAAGTATACTGGCATCTTTCTTCATCTTTGGTGTTGATCTATTGGTATTTATTTCAGGTTATTATGTAATCATGTTGGCATGAGAATGTGTCACTTAATGACCTTGCGAGGATGTTTTGGTGTTGTGCGATTTAGCGATATGATAATCATATTGAATTGATGTTGCATATTTCACAGTTAGATGTTGATTGATCTTGTTGTGTATTTCGACATTGATACATGTTAAACTCTGCAATATAATTATGGCACAATTGTATTCAAGTGATGATCTAATGTGGTGTAATTCTTTGATCATCCTTAACTATTGGTACGTGCTGTCGTTGACACCCAAATTAAATCTAAATTCCTGCAACAAAAATGTAGTAAAGGAAAGTAGGGATCGTTCCCTCGAAGAGCCTTGATTAGTATGTCGTCACAAATAGTCGAAACAAAGAAATAAAGGGGGGTTTTGAACTGAATGCAAATTATAATGGAAAACAATAAATAAAAATTCAGAAAAATAATCTAAAAGGAATAAATCGATTTAACAAACCTTGGTCGTCGGTCACATCCACCATTGGAACTACGATCGATCATCGAAACAAAATATCAAATTAATTATTCAAATATTCGTTGTGGTATTAAATTAACCTGTCATTCCTTACGATTAGTTAACCAAAAACATGTATTTCAATTAACCCTTATTGATTAATAATTCGGATACGATCTCGAATTTAATTAAACAATAGTATTACGAATTAGAAAGACCAACGAAGTAAGACAACACAAACGTACGACATTGCATTTAATCTAGTTGATTATTTCCCTAGAATTATCGCTTCTGACGCAGCAAATGATAAACTTAGTTGCCACTTCGATTAGATGGATTAAACAATTACGGATTCAGCACATAAACTAGCCGTAGATTATATTAATTGATAAACTAATCGTGCGTCTTAGAAATCAACCAACACAATCATAAACAAATAATTCAGAAAGATAATCAATACTCGAATAAATAAAAAGATGCATTAAAGAACAAAAATAAATCTCACAATCATTGTAGTTCCATGGTTTCAGATCCCTTCAACCAAGATAAATTATTCAGCCACTGTAGACCATGTTTTTCTCTCTAATTCTCTAAGTACAATGGTTGATAATCCTCAAATAAAAATAAGAGTATATATATATTATCTTCCTACTAAAAATCTGGAAATTGAAATCAATCCTAATCTCCTAATCCAATCAAGCAAAGTGATACATATCTTCCCAAAAAGAAAGGAAAAGATATGTATTTTTAATATAAATCCTTCTTCCAAAAATATCATTCCTTATTTAGCTCAATTAATCCTCTTTTCCAGCTGGTGATTATCCTTTTCCTGGGAAGCAAATCTTAATATTTTCTGGACTCTTGCAGCTGATCTGGGCGTTCAAATCTGTTTTTCGGATTCTGCTCTCATCTTTCACGTGCCCACGCCTAGTCTGTATTACGAAATTTTCAGTTTAATATATCTGCTCCAGTTTTTCATCTTTTTGGCCCTATTTATTCCAAAATTGCTCAAAGCTTCCTAAAAGCAAAAAGATAAGTAATCTTATTAGATTGCATCAAATTTCCACACAACACAAGGAAATTATAAATCAAAATAGTAACAATTAATGACCTTATCAACTATCTTTTTGGATGAATTTGTAAGTGTGAATGCTTAATACGTATGGCTAAATTAGATAGAGACTGATGTTTGATCTGGATAAAAGCATGATAGGGCTAGAGTGTGATAATTTAACATGATTCGTAGTGTGGAAATTATGTTGGATGGTTGAAAATTGTAAATTCTTAGGGATATTGTAAGCTGTAGAATGTGATACATGCCTGTGTGTATTTAGACTAAAATAGTTCTTATGTGCCAAAGATGAATGAGTGTTTAGAATTAGAGAAAATGCATACACCCATATAGTATGAGACACAATCGTGTTTGCTAGCTTAGGTCAACACACCTGTGTGGAGCAGTAACACAACTATGTGCTTTGGAAATTTTGGAGAAGCATGTGTTTGGGATAGCCACACCTATCTATGGTCATAAAAATGACAACTTTACCCCTAAGAGTTATGAATGAGAGGAATAACAAGATGTTGGCCCTAACAAAGGCAGTGTGATATGAGAAATATTTTAGAGGTGTCTGACTATATGTATGACAACATGAAAGATTTTTGGGGGTATTTGACTATGTAGACAATGACACGAACCTCGATTAAAAGTGATTTCAAGTCAAAAACAAAAAATGATGTATGTCCTTGTTTTATCCACCAAGTTGTGTGCACTGTGACAATGAGAGTGTTACAACTAGTTTATATGACCTTGATACTTGTATAATTATTATATACCAACGTAGGGTGCCTTGACATTTGGGATGCAGGTGCATAGACTAACGTTAGGCGTTTTAGCATTTAGGATGCTTGTAGGATATTGGGAAGGCTTGAGGTCTTACTTCTCTTGTGATTAGGTATCCTTAGCTTGAAGCTCGACTGACAAGTATACTGGGTACACTTTTATAAGAGACGTTTGGGATGTCATATGTTTTCAATAGACATCCAAGACACTGATCTACATCATTTGATATTAGTCGTATGGGATGACATCATCATCGAAGATTAGCCAATGAGTGCCAAAATATTTCGATAGGTATTTGGGATGTTGGAAAAACATATGAAAATACCATAACAATATTGATAATGGAACACTATGATTATTGTTATTAATTGATGTTGTGTGCAAAGTGTCGAGAGGTCACTTACTAGTTAACAAGAAAAGGAAGATTGAGTCTTCAACTTCAAGTATGATTGAAAATTGAAAATTTTCTCGAAATCTCACATTTGTTTCAATGTGTAAGAACTGAGGTATAATGGAAGCTTGCCAAAAAAGGGGTAGACCTATGGGTTGAAAATTAAAAAACATGAATGTGATATTAGCTATAGGATCTAAATATTTATTGTAACCCTTAGGCAAAATAAAGAAATAACAATTTGTAATATTGCCAAAAATAAAACTTTTACAAAATTTAAAACTGTGTTTGTTTCACTAATTCCCAATCAAAGCATTAATAAATTGGACTAATAATTTGACACACCAAAACCTTAGTCATGACTAGTATTTTTAGTTGTTAGACTGTTATGGAATAATGAATATCAGTTATATCTAACCAGACAAAGATGATGAAGTTGACTACTCACTAGCTTGGTGGGAGTATTGCTCAACTGTTGAACATGATCTCAATGATAGTTATTAGGCAAATTTATGCCAAATGACATAAAAGACTAAGTCATAATTGGAATTTTGACTTATTTGGTTTTTGTCAAATGATAGACACTTGGCTTGGTTTACATATAGCTGAGCTCGAGTTTGAGCTTGAAAGCCAAGCTCGAACTCGTCTCAAATTTAGCTCGACTCATTTTTCATTATTAAAACGACGTTGTTTTAATACATATTAGTCAAAACGATGTCGTTTTGTATTAAAATTTTTAATTGAAAATTTTGATAAGTAGCTCGAGCTCGACTGAACTCTTATAAGGTTGGCTAGTTTTGGGCTCATTTGAATCGAGCTCGAACTCAAACGGGCTCGGTTCGAGTCCAACCCTAAACACTAGTTGAATTATCTGACTATTGAATTTTTAGACAAAGGTGATTATGTCAACATTTTATTGAATTTTGTTTAAACAACTATCATCAACAATTAGTGTCAAACACTAACGAA
Source organism: Mangifera indica (assembly GCF_011075055.1). Taxonomy (NCBI): domain Eukaryota; kingdom Viridiplantae; phylum Streptophyta; class Magnoliopsida; order Sapindales; family Anacardiaceae; genus Mangifera; species Mangifera indica. The sequence goes on from NC_058138.1 coordinate 7,867,704, forward strand.
TTTCGAATTTCATTTGATTCATTAGAAATTCCAATGAATATGATTTTAGATCTTCAAAAAAGCAAATCTAAATCCCTTGAAGAAATTTGAGAAATTTAATAATGAAATGAATGACTTGCTAATAAAAGTATTCGATCACTTAGCTTGATCCAAGAGATAAATGTAAAGATCCAATTCATACCTAAAGTGTATTGAGAGTTTTAACACCCCCTAAATATTATAAGATAATGTATTAGAGATTGTAACTGACATTTATGTCTATGTATGAAATGCCATAAGTGTCGAACGCATTGGATTCTAGTTCAATGACTTATTTAATAATGGTAGTAACGTTAATGTTAAGTATTTAACTTGATTTAGTTGAATCATTAAATAAATTGTCTTGTGTGATATTCTAAAGGAAACTTAATCAAACTCTAGAGGCATAGGATTGTTTGAATTGAATCCAATCTAAAATCTGAATAGAGGTTTCAAGTCTTAGAAGGTCTTAGGACCTAAAGTGTATTTTATAGCACTTGAGGACCAAATTATAATAATCTTGGAGTATTTGGGTGATGTGAGATTATGTTTGGATTGGATTTATCCAACTGGATAAAAAATTAAACTTGATTTGATGTTATATTTGGCCATGCATGCCCGTGTATGGTGGGTGGATAAAGATGATCCATTGTCATTATCCATGTTGAGAATCCAGATAAATCATAGATTATATGAGATAAGAATCAAGGATTCAATATTATGCATCTACAATAAACGATCTTGCATGGTGCCTATATATACGGATGCAATTTTTCACAATTTCACTTCTATTCTACATATAAACATATGCACATCTATGCAATGAAATATTCTCCCGTGCATCATATCCTAGCAAACCTTTTATCACCATTCTAGTATCTATTTCGTTCGTGTTTTGTATGGATACCAAGGTGTAGGCTATACTTTGTTTGAGAGCAACTTCAACAGCTTTCCAACGATTGTGAAAAATGAAAAAGTCTTCAATGCAAGTGTAATCTTATGAACACCCTATGTATGTGTTTAAGCATGTTTGTGATTTGATATTTTTCAAGGAAGATCCAAGTAAGGTTTTGTGGTATTGTTTGAATATTATTTTTTTTTAAAATGATGATTCTGCTACCTAAAAACCATAAAACCCTAAATGTAGTACAACATACTAGGTTCATGAGTCTATCAATTGACAACCATAGTAGAACAAACTAGGACATAGATAATCTTTAAGATTAGTCACAAGACCAAGGTGTTACATCCTTGAAAAAATGATAGATTAACCTACTTTCACCTTAGATTTTGATTGATGAATTAAGGTAAAGAGAACAACAAATGACAAAGAAAATCAATTAAGATACGAAATACAAGATTGATTCTAAAAGGGGATAAATATGATATAATTGGTGTAGAATAGATACTCATACTTATTAAATGTTTTATCATTCACCTCTTTCTATTTGATTTTGTTGGTGAGAGATAACGTGGTGGCGTTGAGGCGATTGGTCAATGATAGAATGATTTGGGAGGGACTCTATGTTTGATTAATGTATTTAATTTATGTTTGAGACATTGATGATTTGATATTGAGTTTGTTCACACATTATGATATTTTTAATATTCGACTTATTATGTGTTGACATTTGAGACATTATTTTCATGATTATTTTTATATAAAGGTGATGTATCTTCAGCCATTTTAACACTTTTGGCCCCCAAATTCTTAGCCATACACCATTCAACACAAATTAATGAAGCGAATGAGGGAAAAGCTCCATGCAAGCCTAAAAGACCTTTGTCATCTCTAATTTGGCCTAACTTTACTTTTAAGCACACTCTCATTACTTGCATCTAAGGCCTTACTGAAATGGAAGCTTAAATGAGTCCAAGAAGCCAACCACAAGCCCACTTTGAAGCCCAAGTAGATGAGGTAGCCATCCATCACTTAAATTGGAGCCCAAGATTTCATGAAACCCATTTAGTTGAATTACAACTAAAGAGGAAACAAGTAACTTTAGTTGGTGGACATAGTTCCACTTTTTTAGGGAAACGTTGTTCCCTTTTTGTCATTTTGACATTAGTTTATTTGATTGGCTAAGCTTAAATTAAGGCCATAGCTTACTTATCTAATTAATGGCCTATGAATGCTCACTTTGCTGCCACTTCCTCTTGTATATAAGTATGGCTTTTTCACTTGTAAATTTTAGACTCCTTTGATAGTGAAAACTTCAAGCAAAGCTTTGTTAGCTTTTCTTTGTTTGTTCCTTTACCAATTCATCTTGGAGGAAAAATTGGTGGTGGAAGATCCCAAGGTTGGTGGAACTTTCCTTTATGCCTTGGTTAATTTTCTTGTTACCCTTGAAATCCAAAGTGTGAAGATTTGAATGTGTGTTGTATGCCTCAGGTACTATTCACAATGTATGATTTTACAATTTCCAATTTTTGCCAGTAAATTTTGAAGCTAGTTTTGAATGTCTTATCGATTGAGTTGTGGTTGATATTATATACTATTAGAAAGTTTTTTGAATGTTTTTTCCAATGATATATAATTTACATGATTTGGAGGTCATTTGATTGGTTAAAATTTAAAGACAAATTGCTACTATGGCAAATGAATTGAGTTTGTGTGTTATTACATTGTCTTGATGGAAATGCACTATTTGGTATCAAAGCCTAGGCTATTTTTGTGATTTATTTACTATAATCTTTTTCGCAGAGCTACTGTTCACGATCAAAATTTACTATTTATAGAACCTTAATTTGCCTAAAGCATAAACCTTCCTTAACCTAAACACTTACTAATACTCACCCTAACCCTTTAAACACTTATAACCATTAGCCTTTACCCACTAGCCATTACCAAAAATGTCCCATAAAAGAACTTCATCCTCATCTTTCTCACCTTCTCATTCTTGGGAATTTGCCCACATGATATTAAAAGAAGAGGTCAAAAGAGAACTTAAGGCTATTAGGGACCAAATGAATCAAATGATGTAAGTGATGAGAGACTTGACCCTCACTCAAAGCTAGGCACCTTTATCACAACCCCAAACTTCAACATAAAGCCAAACACCTCTTCATCCACCTCACCCAACCCAACTACATCACCCTAAAAGACATATTAGACCTTTTCCTTTTCCTTTTCCTTTTGACATACTAGGGAGGAATTGATAATTCATAATGACTCAAGTGAGGAAAAACAAGAAAGGCTAACTAGGAGGGAAAAAGATGATGATAAAGGCTTAAAGATTGAAATTTGAAATTTGAAGAGAGTATGAGTCTGGATGGTTTTGTTAATTGGTTACATACTATAGAGAGAATTTTTTAATATAAGGGTTATTCGAATGAGAAGAAGTATAGGCTTGCCATCTTGAAATTCAAGGATTATGTATCCTTGTGGTGGGAAAATCTCAAGAAGCAAAGGCAAAGAGACGATAAAGAGAGAGTAAGATCTTGGGAGAAACTAAAGAAGCTTATGAAAATAAGATTCCTCTCGAACAACCATAAACAAAATCTTTACCTCAAGCTACATACCCTTAAGCAAGGAAGTGATGGAGTAGAGCATTACATAAGGGAGTTTGAGAAGTTATTAATAAGGAGTGAGCCGTCAGATGTGAAAGAGCAAACCATTGCAAGATTCATCGGTGGCTTAAACTAGGACATTGCTCATATGGTGGAGTTGCAACCATATCACATTTTTGAAGATGTTTATAAGTTGGCTATTAAGTTGGAAAAGCTAAAGAAGGTCATAAAGTCCACAATTGCCAAGCCATTTACCAATGGGATTTCATTCTCCAAAAGTCCTCATTTCAATAAGGGAACTACCTTTCAAAAAAGTTCCCCATCTAACTATAAGGTTGCTGAAACCACTTCCAAGGAGAAAAGGAAAGAAAAAGTGGTAGAATCTAGCAAGAACAAACCAAAAATGGGAAAACTTGATCTTTCCAATAAAAGTGCTTCAAATACCAAGGCTATAGACACTTCCAAGCCGAATGCCCAAATAGGAGAGCTTTGTCATTGATGGAAATTAAAGTTATTGAAGAATCTTTTCAAAAAGATGAAGAAAATGAAAATTATGGCCAAAAAGATACAGCTACTAAAGAAGAAGAAGAAGAGGTCATGCAAAAGGTTGATGAAGGAGAGATGTTAGTGATTAGAAGAGCATTGCATTCCAAGTCCTTTCCACATGAGGAACAAAGGCTCCAAATTTTTCAATCAAGATTTACCATTGGAGGCAAGATGTGTTCTTTGATTATAGATAGTAGAAGTTATACAAATGTGGCTTTATTTACATTAGTGGAGAAACTTGGATTGTCTATTATACCTCATCCTTAACCATATAAGCTCTAATAGTTGAGCAATAGGACCAACCTTCAAGTAACTAAATAAGTACTTGTTTCCTTCTCTATTGGCAAACATTACCAAGATGAGATTATGTGTGATGTAATTCTCATGGATGCATACTATTTGTTGCTAGGGAGACCTTGGCAATTTAATAGAGAAGTGACTCATAATAGTAAAAAGAACACTTATTCCTTCAAATTCAAAAGGAAAGCTATTACTTTGCTACCTCTTAGTTCCCAAAAAGTTAATAAAGTTATCAAAGGAAAAGAAGTTAGAAGGGAGAGTATGTATATGAACGGGCAGCAAGTAGAAAAGGCTCTCTTGAGTTTGCAACATGTCTTTGCATTACTTATACTTGAAAGGGAGATTAAACATGAGAAGAAATAAGTCCATCCCTTAGTTCAATCACTTTTGGCCGAATTTGAAAATATATTCCCACTAGAGCTTTCATCTGGCCTTCCTCCTATAAAAGGCATTGAACATCAAATTAGCTTGGTTCCAGTGCACTATTACCCAATAAGCCAACCTATAGATGCAATCCTATAGAGACTAAAGAGTTGCAAAGGCAAGTGGAAGAATTGATTAAAAAAGGCTTTGTAAGGCCTAGCATAAGTCCATGTTCCATTCCAGCCCTACTTGTTCCTAAGAAAGATGGCTCATATAGGATGTGTGTGGATAGTAGAGTCATTAACAATATAACCATCAAGTATAAGTATCTCATCCCTAGACTTGATGACATACTTAATGAGTTATATGGTGTTTGCGTCTTCTCCAAAATTGATCTAAGGAGTGGTTACCATCAGATAAGGATGAAAGAAGGAGATGAGTGGAAGACAACTTTCAACACTAAAGGAGGCTTATATAAATGGTTGGTTATGCCTTTTGGCCTTTCAAATGCCTCAAGCACTTTCATAAGGCTTTTGTATGAGGTACTCAAACCTTTTATTGGCTTTTTTGTTATTGTGTATTTTGATGACATATTAGTGTATAGAAAACTTATGATGATCATGTCTTGCACTTGAGGAGTGTCTTTGATGTGTTAAGAAAGAATAAGTTGTATGCAAAGGAAGAGAAGTATGAATTCTTTGAAGACCAAGTTGTGTTCTTTGGATATGTAGTTGCTAAAGATAACATCCAAGTAGATCAATCCAAGGTAGAAGCCATTAAAACTTGGCCCTAACCAAGTAGATCAATTCAAGGTAGAAGCCATTAAAACTTAACCCTAATCGAAGACTTTTACTGAAGTAAGAAGCTTCTATGGCCTTGCTTCTTTCTATAGGCATTTTGTACCTAATTTTAGCATTCTCATAGCTCTCATCACTGAATGCATGGAGAAGAATAGGTTTGAATGGTCCATGATAACCTCCAAAGCATTTGAGAAGATTAAAAAGAGGTTATGTGAAGCCCTCATCTTAGCCTTACCTAACTTTGATAAAGTATTTAAAGTGGGGTGTGATGCTAGTAGAGTTGACATTGGGGTAATCCTCACTCAAGCTAAAAGACCCATAGCTTATTTTAGTGAGAAGTTTAATGATACAAAGAGAATATATTCTACCTATGATAAAGAATTTTATGCAATTGTTAGGGCCTTAGATCATTGGAGCCATTACTTAAGGTCTAAGTAATTTATTCTCCATTCAGATCATCAAGCTTTGAAGTTTCTTAGCATCCAACAAAAGATAAGTGCAAGGCATGCTAAATAGGTAGAATTCTTTTAATCTTTCTTTTTTGTTTCTTCCTATAAGCAAAGAGCTTCTAATGTAGTTGCTGACACACTCTCAAGGAGATATTATCTATTATCTATACTTGATGCATGGGTCCTTGGGTTTCAACTCATGAAAGATTATTATCATGAAGATAAAAAGCTTAGAGAGATCTTGAAGAAGTGTTCAGTAGGTGCTTATGAAGACTACACTATCCACGATGGTTTCCTCTTCAAAAGAACCAAATTATGCATCCTTAAGAGTTCTTTTTGAGAGTTTCTCATTAGAGAGACATATGGTGGTGGGTTGGCAAGTAATTTTGGCATAAATAAAACCTTGGATATGTTTAAGGAACATTTCTATTAGCCTATGATGGTTGGTGACATCTAAGACATTGTAACAAGGTATGGCACTTGTCAAAGGTCCAAATCTTATTTCAAAGCTGATTCTGACATGTCTTTGTCAATTTCGGAGTAGCTTTGGGAAAATCTTAACATGGATTTTGCGATAGCTCTTCCTAGAACTCAAAGAGGGAAGGATGCAATGATGGTGGCGGTTGATAGGCTTTCCAAAATGGCTCACTTCCTACCATGCACCAAGGCTAAAGATGCAAGCAAAGTGGCTGACTTATTCTTCAAAGAAGTGGTGAAACTTCATGGAATCCCTAGAACCATAGTTTCAGATAATGATACCAAATTCTTAAGCCATTTTTGGAGGACTTTGTGAAGTAAATTGGGCACTAAACTCATAGTTAACACCTCTCATCACCCGTAAACGAATGGCCAAACTAAAATAACCAATAGAACCTTGGGAGCCATTTTGAGAACCATGGTTAGCTAACACTTAAGAGATTGGAATTTGAAACTTGCCAAGCTAAATTTACATATAATAGGAGTCTAAGCACTACAACCAAAAACTTTCCATTTGAGGTAGTGTATGGTCTCAATCCTTTAACTTTTTTGGACCTAACTTTTTTGCCTTTTGATGTGCAAGTTCATAAGGAAGCCAAAGAGAAAGTTGCTACCATGAAGAAACTCCATGAATCCATCAAATTTTAAATCATGAAGACCAATGAAGCTTACAAGAGGAAGGTTAACAAGCATAGAAAGCCATCCATTTTCAAACCTGGTGACTTGGTTTGGGTGCATTTGAGAAAAAAAAGATTTCAAAGCAAAAGGAGTAAACTAGCTCTAAGGGCTGATGGACCATTTGAATTGCTTGAGAGGGTGAATGATATACATATAAGGTGAATCTTCTAGATGAAATGGGAGGAGTCTCGACCACCTTCAATATTGGATGATGTATCTCCTTGTATGCCACCTTGAAGACTTGATAGCAAGTCTTTCCCAACTCGGAGGGGGAGGGGAGAGGGGGGTATGATGTATCTCCAGCCACTTTAACATTTTTGGCCCTCAAGTTCTTAGCCATACACCATTCGACCTAAGCTAATGAAGGGAATGAGGGAAAAGCTCCATGCAAGCCTAAAGAACCTTTGCCATCTCCATTTTGGCCCAACTTTACTTTTGGGTGCACTCTCATTACTTGCATCCAAGGCCTTACTGAAATGAAAGCTTAAATGAGTCCAAGAAGCCAACTACGAGCCCACTTTGAAGCCCAAATAGATGAGGCAGCCATCCATCACTTAAATTGGAGCCCAAGATGCCGCGAAACTCATTTAGTTGAATTGCAACTAAAAAGGAAGCAAGTAACTTTAGTTGGTGGATATAGTTCCACTTTTTTAGGGAAAAGTTGTTCCCTTTTTGTCATTTTCTTCATTAATATGATATGATATTAGTTTATTTGATTGGCTAAGCTTAAATTAAGGTCATAGCTTACTTATCTAATTAATGGCCTATGAATGCTCACTTTGCCGCCACTTCCTCTTGTATATAAGTATGTCTTTTTCACTTGTAAGTTTTAGACTCCTTTGATAGTGAAAATTTTAAGCAAAGCTTTGTTAGCTTTTCTTTGTTTGTTCATTTATCCAATTCATCTTGAAGGAAGAATTAGTGGTGGAAGATCCCAAGGTTGGTGGAACTTTCCTTTATACCTTAGTTAATTTTCTTGTTACCCTTAAAATCCAAAGTATGAAGATTTGATTGTATGTTGTATGCCTTGGGTATTGTTCACAATATATGATTTTGCAATTTCCAGTTTTTATCAGCAAACTTTGAAACTAGTTTTGAATATTTTGTTGATTGAGTTATGGTTCACATTTTATACAGTTAGAAAGCTCTTTGAATGCTTTTTTCAATGATATATAATTTGCATGATTTAGAGGTCATTTGATTGGTTAAAATTGAAAGATAAATTGCTGTTATGCCAAATAAATAGTAATATCAAGAATTGAGTTTGTATATTATTGTATTGTCTTGATGGAAATGCACCAAAGGGGCATTTTAATAATTTTGAAATATTTGAATGTTTTTTATTGCTTTAAAATGTATGTTATGGATAAGTTTAAGCAGCACTCTATCTGGAAGACAAAAACTTTCGGAGTAAGTTATTATTACATATCTGCAGCAAGAGGAGATAAGGAGAAGTTACTGTATCCCATTAGCAAAATAAATAAGGAAATTGAAATTTTTAGCCTTATTTTAATCCGTGTATACATATATGACACTCATCTCAAAACTTAAACAAATATACCATAACAGTAATCTACTTCCCTAAAATACCCCTCTTTAAATGACTCATACAGAGATTCTCTCTTTTTCTCTCTTCTTTCTCATCTTTCAAGTAAAGAAAGAATCCATCTTGATGCATTATTCAACATCATATCAGTATATTATTCCATCTTGATACATTATTCAACATCATATCAGCATATTATTCCATTTTAAAGCACTTCAAATTTTTTAAAAAATTATTCATAATAGTACAAATTTTAAAAATTTTCTCTTTTCTTTCTTAGTTTTCAAGTGAAGAAGGAATTCATCTTGATGCATTATTTAATATCATATCAGTGTATTATTTCATCTTGATCCATTATTCAACATCATATCAATATATTAATCTATTTTAAAGCACTTAAAATTTTTGAAAAATTTATTCATAATAATACAAATTTTTAAAAAGGGTTGGCGTAAAAAGGATTGGCGTCTTTTTAAAATGAAAAAGGATTGGCGTGACGCCAACCTCTTTTATAATAAAAAGGGTTGGCATGGGCCAACCCTTTTTATAACAAAAAGTGTTGGCCTGACGCCAACCCTTTTATTTTAAAAGGGTTGGCCCACGCCAACCCTTTTTATAGGATTGCAGCATTTTAAAAGGGTTGGCGTCTCAACGCTAACCCTTTTTAAAAGTTTGTATAATTATGAATAATTTTTTTAAAAATTTTAAGTGCTTTAAAATAGAATAATATGTTGATATGATGTTGAATAATGCATCAAGATGAAATAATACATTGATATGATATTAAATAATGCATCAAGATTAATTCCTTCCTCACTTGAAAGCTGAGAAAGAAAACAGAAAATTTTTAAAATTTGTACTGTTATGAATATATTTTTTTTTAATTTCAAGTGCTTTAAAATGGAATAATATGCTGATCTGATGTTGAATAATGTATGAAGATGAAATAATATACTGATATGATGTTGAATAATACATCAAAATGGATTCCTTCCTCATTTGAAAACTGAGGAAGAAGAGAGAAAAAGTTACAAAGAAAAAAAGAGAATCTCTATATGGGTAATTCCAAGAGAGGTATTTTAGAGAAGTAAATTACTGTTGTGGTATATTTATTTAAATTTTGAGATAAGTGATATATATGTATACACGAATTAAAATAAAACTAAAAATTTCAATTTCCCAAATAAATATACATGAAAGTCTTCATCAGATGAAAGAGATCTAACAATTGATGTTTATTGTCTTGTGTTTCTCTGAATAGAGATGGATGACCGTGGCTGTTGCTATGGCTAGTTGTCATGCGATCGCCATATCAAATGTTTACTTGAAAAATGTATAATTACTTAATGCCAATTCTAATAGGAATCTTTGTCCATTTTATCATATTCTATCTCCCTATATCAATATCTAGGGCCCCTATTAAGTGTCTTGATTTCTTGCTTTATTGATTTTGATGTCTGGGTCTACTCTTTCATCATTTAAATGGCCAAGGAAGTAACTTTGGATATTATTGCAAGCTATGTGATTCTGGGTCCCTAACATCATTTTCTGAATATGAATTTAAACGTGTGGTTTTCAATTGTGATATCTTTGATAGTGGCAGTGGCTGGACCCCTGATGGGTCTGGAGTTGATGCATTCTGTTTTATTTACATGTGCATTGTATCGAGACTTATCAGAAAACAGATTTTATGGGCTGTGTCAACTTGTGATACAGTAAGACTTGAGGTACGACCTAATCCATTATAGTATATATATTTATTTTTTATTTTTAAATTATTTTTTTATTTTTTTTATACGGGTTGTATCAAATCAACTTGTGGATCAGATCTTAAGGCCATCGACAAAACCTGTATAACTCATAAAGATGTGAACCATGCTTCCGCAAACAATGCCGTTTTAGAGAGGACCGCGATGAATAATAATGGTGAGACAGTGAGACTTGTAATTTTTCAGCAAGTAACGTTTGGAAGGAAAACTTCAGCGGCGTTTCACAGCATAAATTGGTCCACACAAACTAAGAGACTAAATATTAGCACTCCTCAAGAATAAATGCCAACATCGTGATCATGCAAAATCTGTTATATTTAACATGTCCAAAGATCTTTATGAATATGACAGTGCAAGATAAGCTGATCTTAAATTGATAGATTACTGCCATGCATTTGGAAACAAATATTGGCCCATCACCACACCACAAGGCCGCATTCATTGTTTTCGAAGCCCCACGACTTAATTGAAGATAAATGTTTTAAAAAAAAAAAAATCTATAAACCGTTTTTGTTTTACTTGAACGATAAATGTTCAATTAGTTGTAATGACAGATTGGCTGATGACTCTGATGAGCGCACAATTTGGTCACCCTTTTAATTGAAGAAGTGATGACAAAATGAATATGTTCAATGGGAATCCAGAAGACAGATGTATCAATATTAGTTTCTGTGACAAAAAGAGGCTGCATGTGCTTGCATGGACCCTTTTTAAAGTGGAGCTCACTGCCGCTGCATTTTTGCCGAAGCCTTGTTTATCTAAATCTTCGTAACTACAAGCTTCATACAGCTGTAAATTATAATGATCACATACTTTTGCAAATTTATATTATATAGAAACAGAAATAATCATAATTTATTGAAGGAAAAATTAAATTCCATATGAATGAAAATTTAACTAAGAGTTTTTTTTTTTTTTTTATTAAGAATATGTCAACGAGAGCTTCAGGTTTAAATAACAACGGTTAAAATGTTTCTCGATGTAAACTACCATTAATTATTATTTTAGTTTAATAAAATCGAATAGTTAAATAGTTTATTAACAGTTTATGAATAAATTTAAATGATCAATAAGTCTAGATAAATAGCATTAATGTGACCCTTCAAGATTATTAGATCTTTGATGAGGGGTTCAATGACTTACTATATATTAATTAAATCTCTTTGAAATCATAACAAATAATTTTACTTATTGAAAGCTGTTATTTAAAGAGTTTTCAAAGGAGAAAGACTTATCACTCCAATAAATCAAAATTACATGACGTTCTATGTAATTTTATAACTCTAAAATTTTTAATTCAGTATTTTATAATTTAAACGTGATCTAACAAGATTAATATTAAATGATTTTATTCAATTCATGTAAATCAAATTCTTACATGTGGTGTAAAAGCTAAACGTAAAAAATTTGAGTAAAGGGAGAACTAAAATGAAAACTTTTCAACTCTAAAATAGGATTTTTATTCAAGAATTAGGGGTTAAAAACTAAAATTTAGGGTTACATGTTGAAATTAGGTTTGGTTCAATTTTTAATTTAGAGTTCTAAATTGAACCTCAAATCTGAAATTAAAATTTGATAATCCCTAATCTAGAATTTTAAGGTTGAATTTCAGTTTGGTAAACTCAACTTGGGCATTTGGCATGCTTTTTTGACCAAAATTGAAATTACATCGCCACCAAATACGGCTATGTTTTTGTTATGATTTTCGAAAAATTGAAGGCGGGTAAGCTGCCACCATTGTGAGGCAAACGCTCACTATCATTCCTCGGCGATTTGAACAACCAATTAGCATCAAACGAGGTCGCAAACAAAGAGATTGTTCTCTCTTATTACAACTTTTTGATGACAATAAAGCATACAAAATCACATGGAAAGACATCATAGTGAGATTCCATTCCATTACCCCCTCCTGAAACAAGAAAGGTTGACGCAACTCATAGAAATACATACCTTGATCCTTGTGTATCTCATCATCCTATAATATGACAAGTTCAAAAGTAGCCAAGTTAGTAACCTTTAGCACTAGAAATGATAACAACTCAAGCCCATCTTGTTCCTCAGAATCTAGTAATGTTTCTCTTAAAACAAAATTAATTAATCTTAAGAAACCAATACATGTAACAGAAGCTATTTAACATCCTCACTAATTAGCTGTGAAAGAGGAATATGCTATCTTGCTAAAAAACAAGACTTGGTCAATAGTTCCTACCTCTTCTACTAAGCATATTGTGGGTCATAAATGGGTATTTAAAAGGAAGCTTAATGCATATGGAACTTTAAAAAAAAATTAAAAGCCATATTACTGGCTAAAGGTTTTGAAAAGACACTAAGGGGGTGTTTGGTTTAGGGAATATTTTATTACTAAAAATGAAAGATTACCACTAAGATAGATTACTTGAAAGATTACTGAGTATAAATTATGAGTATGTTTAGTTATAATATCATTTATAAATGATTACTATGTTTGGTTAGTAGAAATAAATGAATATCAAATATATGATTGACCTAAATACCCTTGAAAAGATTATTGAGTATAAATTAATACTGTGTTTGGTTAGATTAACATTTGTAATGTTTGAAAATATTTTTTCTTGTGCATATACTCAAACATTTCTCATATTAATACATATAATTTTTTTTTATTTAATTAAATCTCATAGGTCTCTAAATATTATACAAAATAAATAAATAACTAACATTTAATAAGAATTTTTCTTGCATTTTGTAAATAGATTTTCAAATAATATATATAACCGCATATCACAATTAAAATCACAATTATATAATGAAATCTTAAGATAAACTTAAAATTTGAATGAATTATGAAATCTTACTAACAAAACCAGGCATCACAAAATTGAAATTGAAGCAACAATTTATATAATAAAATCTTATGGTAAACACAAACTGAAATTCTATGAAACACAAAGTTTACAAATTTGTAATGTGTCCAAACTGAAATCTATCCGTCCTATTTAATTAATCTATCCATCCAAGAAATACATGAAACCACAATGTAATGTGTTCCAAACTGAAATCTTACTAACAAAATGAAAGCTGAAAGAATTAGACATTTTATATATATATATATGTCTTACTTACCAATGAAACGACTAATCACAAATTAAAATTATGTCAAACACAAAGTTTACAATGATCCAAAACCAAGAACATATAAATTAGTTTACAAGTCACTCCATAACAAATATTACTAACTAACATCAACACAATAAAAGAAAGTATTACAATTAACAAATAAAAAATTAGCCATATAAGGAAATTTCATGCACTAAACCGTATCCTATTAAGCTACAAATATAGATATCTTTCATACATACCATTCCAGAAATTACAAATATCATGTAATTCCTTGGAGGATGGTTGGAAACATTGTAAAATACACATATCATGTAATTCCTTAAAGGAAGAGCTGAAAATGTTATTGCCATTACTAATACATTACATTAGGCATACTAGCCCTCCTAATATAGATATAAAGTGGAATTACATATCCTAAACCCATTTTGTCTTAATCAAAAAACACAGCAAAAGATCATGGGTATTATCTAACCTTACATAACATAGTTTCAGCTATTTACATGTCAAAAACTGTCATGATATTTGCCTCTTTAGAGATACTTGTTTTATGGATCAAAAGAGGGACAATACACATTACATTCAGCTAGTTGTTTAATGGCATAATCCTTCCTGAAATCCATAGGCAGTTCAAAGAAAAAATCAATCTTGTGCTCCTCCTTAATAATATGCTCTCCAACATTAAGCAACTCTTGCCTACTAAAACCATCCAACTCTAACAAAGCATTAAACAAACTCATTCTTCTATTTTTTTCCTTCAACCTCTTTTTTGAAATAAGAGGTAATTTCATGTATTTCTTGTTGGACAGCTTTATAAGATTTCCCAAACTTTCCAATTTCTTCAACCAATCTTAAGAAGCCTTTATCATTTCTTTTCCTCTTCTTGCTATTTGCAATTTTCTGATTTATTCCCTCATTCACTGTTTGCTTTTTTGACCCAGCTACATCTTCTTTGTCTTGATCATTATAGTATCAACTTCTATTGTATCCTCATTGTTATCCAAATTCTCAATATCAAATTCCTCCACAGCATCAGTTGTTGTTTCAGCCTTTGCACCAGTGGCCCTATCTTTTCCAAACACTATGACTAATGAGTCATAGTGTGGGAAAGGTTTGTGCCTTAAACTCTTTGCATTAGGATGACTCTACAAAAAATTAAACAACCAAAATTTAAAATTAGTCATAATAGAAATATGAAAAAATATATTTCAAATAAGAAATATTCAGTCTTACCCTAACCTAATCATCAAACACATCTTTTGGAGCGGTAACACATTTCTCTTCATCATTCCATCCAAAGCCACTTCCATTCTCAATCATCTCATTTATGGCATTGTATTGTCTTTTCAATAATTTAACTCTAGATTCAATGTGAGGTGTAGCTTTCAATCCACTAGATGAAAGTCTTTCCTTCATCATCTTCTCCAGTTGTACTAGATATCCAACTTTGAAAGTCCTATTGTCTGCCTTCCAATGTAGGCTCTCCTTCAAAATAAGGACACATTTAATTAATATTGCATCCTCCTGCTTAGTCCACTGCCTTTTAAGCCCAACACCTTTACCTTTTTCCCTCCCTCTTGTCCTTTTATTTGGATCAAACAAGGTCATACTTCTTTCCTTATTGGTAGGTTATGTTGCTGACAAATCCATTATCTAATACATTTTGAAAGCCAATAAATTATGCAAAAACATAATTATCATCAAATTATGTAGACATGATGGTATAAAATATAAAAAATAGAATAATCCCCGATTACAGTTCTACATAAAAAAACATCCATAATTAAAAGAAAAAAATTCATGAATAAAGACATCCAATAAAATATATTCATTCTCTAATACACTTTGAAAGTCAATAAGTTATGTAAAAAGTATAATCATCGACAAATTATATAAGCATGATAGTAAGAAATATAAAAAATTGAAATTAAAGACATATATAAAAATATTCATAATTAAAAGTAAAATAATTCATTAATAAAGACATCCAACAAAACATATCTATAAAAGGAACATTGTGTTAAGATTGATTTATAACATATAAACATCATAGTTAAATATGAAATTTTCATTGATAAATTTTTATGCATGTCACGCTCTCATCCAATCGTTGAACATTTCTTGAGCAAGATTATCTCTCCATGCATCCAATGATCACTTGGTTCCACATGTCTGATTACTTCAACTTCATCATTGTCTCCTCTCGATTATTGACCATGTCACCAAGCTCACTTTCAATAGGGTCGATAGGCATCTCAATCCTAATGTAATTATGCAGAAGACAACAAGCATAAATGATTAGACATTGTATTTT
Organism: Mangifera indica; assembly: GCF_011075055.1. NCBI lineage: Eukaryota > Viridiplantae > Streptophyta > Magnoliopsida > Sapindales > Anacardiaceae > Mangifera > Mangifera indica. The sequence goes on from NC_058138.1 coordinate 7,883,570, forward strand.
CATTAGGTAAAAAGATTGTTCCCTCAAAATAGCCCATCTAGCTTTTAATATTCCAAAACATCTCTTAATGCAATTTCTTGCTTGAAAGTGTTTCATATTAAAAAACTCCTCTGGTGTATTGGGTTGGTAACTTTGCCTCCAGTCATTCAAATGGTATCTTTGCCCCCTATATGGTGCTAAAAAACCTTCCCTATTAGTGTATCTGACATCACACAAATAGTAAAATCCTATAATAAAAATTAAAATGTCAATTCAAAATATTTATCTAATATATTACCCTAATATAACATCTAATAACTTGAACATAGGGTTTTTACCTTGGGGGACCCTTGAGCCATTTCTCCTATTAATGGCATCTCTGAGAACTCTATCGTCTGCAGCTAAACCTTCCCACCCTGGTAGGACATAAATGAGTTGCATGTTGGGTGTGCAAACACCGATGACATTGGTTGCAATTTCATTTCTCCTTGTACGATACTTAGGTTTATCGACTGAGTCAACATGCACTTTTATATATGTTCCATCTAAAGCACCCAAACATTTCTAGCAAGAAGGGAAAAGTAAATACTAAATAAGTACTCTAAATTATATAGTAACCTAAAAAAATGTACTTTTGTGTTTTATATAATAAATATGTATCTTGAACCATTTCCATCTTTCATCTGTTGAATTCTCTGTTATTGGCTCAGGCTTTTTAAGTAAAATGGCAAGTAGTCTCAACAAAACATGTAATACTGCATGAAAGTTTCAACTTATTGTCTCACCAGACCTAACTATTTGTCATTTAAACACTCTATTTTTGATATGGTGTGAAATGATATGCAAAAAACTACAGACCATTTCTTCTGTAGAAATATGTCTAGTTGATTGTAATCCTCCATGATTTTTAAGTAACTCACATAATTTAAAAAATGATCTCCTATCCATTCTACAATTCTCAAAACATTGTATATTAGTATCAAAAATCATTTTCCGTAAATTTAGTGTCCTAATGTTATGTTTGTGACATGATTCACCAACACATGATATGGAACGCCTAGTTATATTCCTATGTTCAGCTAGCATGGCCACAACAACAAACATAAGCTTAATGAACATGGTTTCCATCATATGCAATTGCAAAAGCAAAATAGTAACCAAACGCTGCCTATGTCGGAGAGGTAAACGAGCCATAATTGTTAAACATAAGCAATAAAAAAATAACTATTCAATTAGTCATTTAACACATGAAAATGGAAATTGAGAATAAACACAATAATGTAAATAAAAAAATAAAGACAATAAAAATAAGAAGTCCTCAACAATAAATAAACAATTACCATTAGTGCATGTCCACAATTAAAAAAATTATTAATTGATTTACTCTAATACATTAAGAACATAATCAAATGCATAATTTGATTATGGGGCAGAGCAATAAACATATTATTAACCAATTTTGTCATTAAATTAAATAAACTTTCAATTTGTTAATTACTAATGAAATTAGAAAAAGAAAAGAAAAGAAGAAGCCAAAAAAGGTTGCTCTCTTCTGAAAAAATGGAAGGAAAACTAAATGCACAAAGGAAATCCATTGATAATCATGCATGAAAATCAACACCGTTATCATTGCAATATCATCTTTTTATTTTCCAAGTAAAGTATATTAAAAAGAAAGAAAGACCAAAAAATCTAAAGACACCGATTATGGAACATTTATAATCATGCATGAAAATCATCACCAAAGGCACCAATTTTTTTTCCAAAAGGCTAGACATTTTACAGCTGAAAGGGGCAAGGACAACAAGGCAACAAGGTTGGAACCATTTCCAGTAGGAAGAAAATCAGAAAGCACCAATTTTCAAACTTTTATGTAGCTAGTTATGACAGCTACACAATAGGCTGAACACAGCTTTATATGGCACCAGAATGCAGAAGGTAGAGGAGCAATTGCAAATCCCAGGCTCCAGAACATAGTAGTTTCTGGGCAGGGGCATTCTGTTGGGACAAATTTGTTGAAATCTAGTAGCAAATCTTTACATATGCCTATTCTTAATTTTGACAATATATTTTTAGGTTTTTGGGATGATATTTTCAAGGTTTTAGTTGGACTCAACCTGGTTGGAACTTCTGTGTGGAACCTTTTCTCAATAGGTGAGAAAATATTGGAATAAATTCTAAAGATTTTTTTATCCTCAGCAAGTGGCAGCTTAAAGGAGTTCAAAAAAGCTTCTTAAAGTAAGAGATCAAGGGTTTCTATACGAAAGCACAAAAGTTCAAATTCGAAAGCCAAGAAAAAGGAGATTAAAAACAAATTTATAATACATTAAAGAAGATGATAAGAGAGAGGAATTACCAAAATTGTTGCTGCAACTTGAAGGGAGATGATTTGTTAAGTAGAAACCCTAGCTATAGAGAAGGCATACACCACTAGCTGTCAAACATGATGAAATAGACTTCTATTAAGGTTTGTGAGGCTTTATATAAAAGTAGTTTAGTGTAAATTGAAGGATAATTTTGTCCCAAATAAAAAAGTTTTCAGGTCAAATTTGGTACTTGACATATATGTTATTTTAATTGATAAGAGGGGCATTTATGTTCTAAAATTATTATAAGTGAGGGTAAAATAGTAAGAAAAAATAGACTACCTTGGTAATCTTAAAATACCTAAGGTTGAGATGGTAATCAAATTACCGCTTATATTACCTGTCACATCAGCTTAGTAATAAAACATTACTGGAATCTTTTATTACCTTCGTAACCAAACAAAATAATCTTAAGGAATAAAAGATAGATTACTGAAGTAATGTTTGATTTCGGTAACCAAACATCCCCTAAGGGTTGATTATTTAGAAACATTTATTCCAGTAGTGAAATCAATCATCACTTTCATAGTGATTTTGTTACTAGTTGTCACCTACAAATGGAAAATTCATCAAATTGATGTCAACAATGTCTTTCTCAATGGTAGTTTGCAAGAAGAGTTATATGTCTTAGCCCCAAGGTTTTGTTGATAATGACAAACTTACTTATGTTTGCAAGTTGCATAAGACACTTTGTGGTCTAAAATAAGCTCTTAGAGCTAGGTATACCAAACTGAAACAAGCTCTTTTTGACAAGGTATTTGTTAGTTGTGTGATTGACACAAGTTTGTTTTTTCCACAGAAATAATTCCTCAGTATATATCTTAGTGTGTGTATTTGATATTATACTTACTAGTCATGATATTGCCTATATAAAGGAGTCGGTTCTTAGTTTGAATGCTCAATTACCCTAAATAATCAAAGGAATCTAAGTTTTTTTCTTAGGGTTTTAAATTGCAAGGAGTTATACTAGGATTCATCTCAATTGAGTCAACTACGCCTCTAATTTGTTAGTAAAAATACAACTACAAGATGCTAATATAGCTCATACTCCCATGGCCACAAGGACAAATTGTTTTGTTGGAGATAACCCCTTTTATAACTCTATATAGGAGCACTTTAGAAGCTTTGCAGTATTCAACTCAAATTGGCCTATTTTCCTTTGTGATGAATAAATTAAGTTAGTTTTTTAAGGATCATTCTAATTTACAATTGTAGGTTGTTAAAAGGGTCTTGAGATATGTTAAGGGAACTATACATCATAGGATACTTTTTACTCTAGCCTTTATTTTAACACCAGAAGACTATTTAGATCTATAAGTGGATGTTGTAGATTTCTTGGCAATAATTTGATATAATGGAGCTATAAAATATAAAGAATTGCAACCCTCTTTACCATAAAATCAAAGCAACTAGTCAACCTGTCACAGAGATTGCTTTACTTAAGTCACTATTTTAGTAGTTAAAAGTGTATTTTTAGGACTACAATGATTTGGTATGACAGTCAAAATATTGCGACTTTAGCCTCTAATGCAATCTTTCATGGAAGAACTAAACACATTGTGATAAATGTGTATTATGTTTAAGAACAAATAGCTTTAAAGACCTTTTCAATAAAATTTATTCCTAGTGATAGCATATATATACATATATATATATATATATATATATATATATATATATATATATATATATATATATATATGTATGTATGTATGTATGTATGTATGTATGTATGTATGTATATATATGTATTAACCAAATCCTTGTTTGTCTTTAAATTTGCTCAATTAAGAGCCAAACTTAAGGTTCTTAATGCTTCTGGTGGTATGTGTTGGTATTTCACAATCAAGTTGCTTGTGTTTAGAATAGAATTCAGAAAGAAAACATAGAAAGAAAGAGATTTTGGAACAAGTTTTTTAAAGTTGCTTTACTTCTTTCATTCAACAAAAAAATATATTACATAAATAACTTTAATCCATTCTTTTTACGCAAAAAGTGGATTTATAATAGAAACATTAAAACCTATAACAGACACTGTTACATGACATTAAGACTATACATTACAATCTAATTCTTACTTAACAACTAACCAAGGCATGGCTTACATTATCACAACATTACATAAACAAAACATACTAAAATTTAGCAAGATTTGTCACAGGTATTTTAGTTGAAACTGACCATCTTTGACTTTCAAAAATAGCTCCCACCTTAGCTTGTTTCCACCTTGCATACAACTTCACTTCTCTTTGACAATCTTGCTAATTGCCCAAGCATTTTCGTTAGCTTCACAAACCTTTCTAGATTTAAAGGTTTAGTAAATATGTTTGCCAATTAGTGCTCTAAAGGATAGTGAACTAGCAGTACCTCATCTTATTCTTCAACTTGCCTCAGAGAATGAAATTTAATTTTTATGTGCTTTGTCTTGGCATGAAAGATAGATTATTGGCAATTGAAACAACTAACTTGTTATCACAATATATGATGGTGGCTTTAGTTTGAATTTGAAGCAATTCACCAAGAATTTTTCTTAGCCAAATGGTTTGGTTCACTGTAAAGGTTGTTGCAACATATTTAGCCTCCACAGTGGATTGAGCAACCACTTCTTGTTTCTTGGAGTTCTAGTAGATTGTACTAGATCCTAATATAAACACATAGCATGTAGTGCTCTTAAGGTCATCCACTAAACCTCCTCAATCAATGTCAACATAGCCAATCAAGTGAACTTCCTTTTTCTTCTCATATATTACTTTGAACTCTATAGTTTGCTTGATATATTTGAACACCCTTTTTGCTACTTTAAAATGAACTTCACTAGGTTTCTACATGAACCTAGAAAGGAAACTTGTTATATACATTACATTTGATCTTGTTGTTGTGAAGTAAAGTAAATAGCCTATCAGACTTCTATACATTGAAACATCAATTGATTCCACTCCATCTTTTTTACACAGTTTCTCATTTTATGTTAATGGATTATCTAGAACCCTTGAATTTTGCATGCCAAATGAAAAACCTCAAATGGTTAATAATCCTAAAGAGGGGTGAATAAGATTATTTAAAACTTTTTAATCAAATAAAAATCTTGAACAAATTTCCAATCAATCACAATTTCACAAACAATTAAGAACAAACTATATTCAAAAACTAATCAAAACATGTAATACATATGTAAGCATAAAATAAAGAGAGTAAAGAAAATGAAGTATTCAATAATTTATAGTGGTTCAAAGATTTATCTTCCAATCCTCCTATATCCACTTCTTTAAAAAAAATTTCAGTTATGAGCTCGTGTGAGAGGAATTAGAGAAGAAAATAGTATAAGTTTTTTGCATTATAGTCTCTAACCTATTCTCTATCAAAAAGTCTTCAGTTTATACTCTTGGACAGTTGGAATAGCTCAAATGGCCCTTGGTTGAGATAATGTATCCATTGACTTTGATAATAATGTTTTGGCCTTGAAAACACGATAAGATAAGCATCCTATTTTGAGGGCTAGATGTCCTTTTATATATTCTGACTTTGACGGCTTTTAATTAGACGTTTAATGGTCAAATTTTTGAAATATGCCACTCGAGGGATGGGTATCCTTCTTTGCACCTTTAGAATTCAATATCAGAATGCTTCAGATATGAAAGGATGGGCAAAGGACTGGCAGAGGAATGGGCATCCTAGGCAAGGGAATAGACATCCCTAATTAGGGAATAGACATCCCTAATTAGGGAATAGACATCCTAATCATAGGGATAGGCATCCTTGTTCATTTATCAAAAATTCTTGAGAGCTTCAGATTTGTAAGGACGGGTATAAGACTATCAAAGAAACTGGTATCCCATAGGGGATATGCATCACATATTTGGGGACGGGAGTCCCATGTTTGAAAAATTAAAAATATAAATTTCTTCTATCTTTCCATCTTAAGAATTTTATGTCATAGACCTAATTAACTCAATAAATATAAATTATTCAACTTTAAACTTAGTTTTGATATAATTAAAACACCTAGGGATCCAACAATCTTTCCCTTTTTAATTGATGACAAAATTTAAGTTTAAATATTGGAAAAGCTATTTAAAGAGTTTGAAAGAGTTTAGAGCCCCTCCTCACTTGAAAGACTCCCCATAACTTTAACAATACAATACAATTTGGCATTTAGAAAAAAATTTCCCTTTTTTTTAATTTTCATTTTATAAATCCATTTAAACTTTTCACACTTAACCAATCGCTTCCCTTTTTATTATAAATCAAAAACAATAATAGAGGAAAGATAAATTAAAGCACAAATTTCATTTGATTCTAATTATAGGCTAAAAGAATACCAATCTGAAAACTTTCTCCTCCTTAGTCAATGTCTCTATGTTCTCCCTTACTTTAACAAAAATATTTACCAAGCTTTGGTGTTAAAGCAAATTCATATAATAAGGTTTTCGAAAAATTTTGGCATGGTATCTCCTATATTTTTGATAAATCTCTTTTTTAATTAACAATAAATACATTTTAACATATGCATTTATACCATCCAAACTTCTTTCCAAAGCCAAGCTACAGTTCACCTTAGGCAATTAGTTCAATATCACTATTAATACGACATGAAACCAATTTTCATCTTTATTCAACCTTTTATCAAACATTCAATCCAAAAGAATATCATATATCCAAAAACTATTCAATCAATCGTCATCAATAAATAAATCTTCTCAAGTCAATAAAATTCAAAGTATATAATTTAAAATCAAAACATCATCAAGATCATCAATAGAAATATTCAAGAAAAATATCGAAAGTATTATTAATATGTTAGAAGTTATGTCAACTAGCTATCTGATACAAATTTTCAAACTTGATACCTAGATATTAATATCATCCACAACTATGAACAATGATAATTAACTAAATAAGTATGAGAATAAGTTTAAGTAACAAAAAGAACATGTTCCTCAAAATGTTATGATATGCAATATGAGTAAACGACAAAATGAAATGTATTAAGGGTGTATATGCAGAAACATAAATTTGTGAAACTTTTAGCATTTTGCATAAAGTTGTTGATATAAGATTTTTCAAAAAATTTGAAGTTAAAACTATGCAATGAGACAAATGAACTATACATCAAATCAAAACACTTCAAGATACAAATCTTGGATACCTTGATCCACTTTAAGGAGAATTTATATAAATCAAGTCATGATCAATTTTGAACACAAGTTCACATTGATTTGACTCAATTTTACAATAAGCATTAAACACAATTATGCACATAAACTTATATCAAACATCACAAATTCATATACCTTTGAAATATGTCAATCATGGGATATGCAAGCATGTAAAATATATTCATATCATCACATATTAATCAAGATACACATGCATTCACTCAATCAATTCAAATGCATTATTTATATATTATCAACATCATATTAATGAGCACTCATCCAAAAATATATCAAAGAATATATATTCAAACAACCAACATATAATTTTTGAATTAAAAGAAAAGTTTATGTACTAACTTGACATCCTAAGCTATCATCTTGAAAAAATTATAATTTTCAAAGAACTTTGGTGCTCTTATCTCCATTACCCAAATATGTGTCTTGTATAGCCATTTATTTTGCAACATTTGAATTCAATGGTATAAGACACACCTACGAAGAAGTTCAAGTTTTATTTGGTAACTAAATGGTTTTGGATCAATCAAGTTAGTCTTTAATGTCCCGTTAGGAATCCAAACCTTTTTTATCTTAAATGGTTTGCCATTCCTAATTGGAAACTTTTCCAACATTATGACTAATAAAAGCATAATTTGCATTTTAAATACAATGAATTATCATTTTTTAATGGTCTATATGACTTTATAAAAAGATTATTTCCATTGTACCCTAAACCTACATTATTTTATGCATATTTTTTATATGCAAGCATCTCATCTAATTTTCTTGTGTCTATCTTGAATTTTTCTAAAATCTCAATAAAGTTAGTAACTTTTTCAAACAATGCATCATTTTCACTTTTAAGCTTTTTGTCATTCTTGATTGAACACTTTCCAACGTTATGACTAATAAAAGCACAAAATTTGCATTTTAAATGCAATGAATTATCATTTTTTAATGGCCTATATGACTTTATAAAAAGATTATTTCCATTTACCCTAGACCTACATTATTTAATGTATATTTTTTAGATGTAAGCATCTCATCTAATTTTCTTGTGTCTATCTTGAATTTTTTTTAAAAATCTAAATAGAGTTAGTCACTTTTTCAAACAATACATTGTTTTCACTTTTAAGCTTTTTTTACTCATTTGATACTAAAATCTTTTCATTTTTAACAAGCTCAAGTTCTTTCTTGACCTTAGCATGCTCATTTATGAGATTTTTATAATCATTTTTAATGTATGTCAATTGTTTTCTCAAGGATTTATTTTTAGCACACATGCATTTGTATTCATCTATGAGACAATTAAATACTTCTTGCAAATTACTAAAAGAGTAAGAGTTAGAGTTGTTACCTTCTCTTTTCGATTTGCTCATAGCCATGAAACATAGATTGACTCTTTCATGCTCTAACTCATTTTCATCATTTAAATTGTTGTTTCTGCTCCAAGTGACCATAAGCACCTTCTTTTTGAACTTATTTTCCTTCATCCTCTTCATGAGTTTAGGACACTATTATTGGATGTGACCGGGCCTCCTGCATTTATCGCATGTAGCTTCATCATCACTATCCTCTTTGTATTTTGTTTTGGATAAGTTCTTGTCTTTGTTTCTTAAAAGGAATTTATTAAATTTCCTTGCAAGAATACTCACATCTTCCTCATCCATTGAAGAATCATCACCATCATTTTCTACTTTCAAAGTAATGTTCCTCTTAGGCTTAGTCTCCTCCTTCTTAGGCTTTCTTTTCATTTCAAATGTTATTAGGCTTCCAATAAGCTTATCCATGTCCATTTTGCTTAGGTCTTTTGATTCTTCAATAGCGGTCACCTTTATGCTCCATGATTCTAGCAACGATCGAAGTATCTTCTTCATAAGCTCAATGGTCTCAAATTCCTTTTCAAGTCCTTTAATATTATTTACCAAATTTGAGAACCTTTTGTACATGTCAGTTGCATCCTTTTTTGACTTCATTTTGAACAACTTATACTTCCAAAAGAGAAGCTTGATTTTGGACTCCTTCACTTGACTTATACCTTCATGAGTGGTTTGAAGGGTAGTTCATACCTTTTGGGTTGAATCATGAGGAAACACTATTAAATTTGATTGAGTATAATACACAAAACAACATATTAATAGCTTTTACATTTAAACTCATTAATTATTCATCTTCCTCATTAAAATCTTTTTCTTTGTTAGGCAAGTTTGTTCTAGAGTCTGTATGCACAAAATCATCATTTTCAATGATTTTCCATAACTTATAGTCCATCGATTGAATAGTTAGTTTCATTTTATCTTTCAATTCAGTGTAAATTAACCCATAAAACAACGATGGTCTAATAATGCTATGTCCTTCACCAAACATGAGGGTAAATGCACTTGCCATTTTAAAAACGATCTTGAACTCTAAATAGCTAATAATCCAAGAGGGGGTGAATAGGATTATTTAAAACTTTTTAACCAAATAAAAATCTTGAACAAGTTCCTAATAATCATAATTTCACAAACAATTAAGAATAAACTATATTCAGAAACTAATCAAAACATACAACACATATGTAAGCATAAAGTAAAGAGAGTAAGGAAAAAAGTGTTCAATAATTTATAGTGGCTCGAAGATTTCTCTTCCAAGCCTCCTACATCCACTTATTAAAGTAATATACTTGAAGTTTTACTAGTAAAGAATCTCTTCTTTACAATAATTCTTTGGAATTTTGCCCACATTCTCTGGAATTTTACATTATAGCCTTTAACCTATTCCTCATAAAAAAGTCTTCAATTTATAGTCTTGAATGTTTGGAATAGCTCAAATGACCATTGGTTAGGAAAATGTATCCATTGAGCTTTGATAATAATGTTTTAGCCTTAAAAACACGATTGGATAGACATCTTATTTTGAGGGACAAACATCTACTTACATATTTTGATAGGTATCCTTTTTTCTAAAATGGGCATCCTTCTTTGCACCTTCAGAATTTAATTCCATAATGTTTCAAACATGAAGGGAAGGGTAAGAAACCGATAAAGGAATAGGCATCCCAGTTATAAAGATGGCCATCCCTATCATAGGGATGGGCATTCCTATTTTTGGAAATTGGTGTCCCTGTTCATTTATCAAAAATTTCTGAAAGTTTCAGACTTGCAAGAATGGACATGAGACTAGTAAAAGAACTAATATCTCATAAGGGACAAGCATCCCACATTTGGGGATAAGAGTCATATGTTTGAAAAGTTGAAAATATAAATTTCATCTATCTTTTGGTTATAAAAATTTTATATCATGGACTTAATTAGCTCAATAAATATAAATTAATAACTTTAAATTTAGTTTTGGTATAATCAAAACACCTAAGAGTTTAACACCAAACTTGTTAAATATTTCTCTTGTATACTTCTCTTGGCATATGAAAGTTCCTTGATGAGATTAGAACACTTTAATGCTAAGAAAGTACCTTAACTTACCCAAGTCTGTCATCTGAAACTGCACTTATATTTTAGCTTGCCTTATAGAAAGAAATTTAATTTTTATTTGCTTTGTCCTACCATGAAAGACAAGATTCCTGGTAATTGCAACAGTTGACTTGTTATCACAGTATATAATGGTGGTTTTAGTTTGAATTTGAGGCAAATCACCAAGAATTTTTCTTAGCCAAATTGTTTGGTTCACTGCAGAGGTTACTGCAATTTATTCAACCTCTACAGTGGACTAAACAACAATTTATTGTTTCCTATAGTTCTAGTAGATTACACCTGATCTGAGTGTAAACACATAGCTTAAAGTGCTCTTAAGGTCATCTAAAAAACCTCCCTAATCACTATTAAAATAGCCAATCAAGTCAACTTCTTTTTTCTTCTCATACATTACTTTAAACTCTATAGTTTGCTTCACATATTTGAACATCCTCTTTGTTGCTTTAAAATGAAATTCACTAGGTTTTTGCATGAACCTAGAAAGGAGACTTGCTGCATACATTAAATTTGGTTTTGTTGTTGTTAAGCAAAGTAGATAACTTATCAGACTTTTATACATTGAAACATCAATTGATTCAACTCCATCTTTTTTGCACAACTTCTCCTTCTATGCTAATGGATTATCTAGACCCTTTGAATCTTGCATGGCAAACTTGTTAAGTATTTCTCTTGCATACTTCTCTTGACATATGAAAGTTCCTTGATGAGATTGGAACACTTTAATGCCAAGAAACTATACTTACATTTCAGTTTTAAACCAAGTAACCTAGTCTGCATTATTACCAACAACTAATAAATCATCAACATATAGAGACACAATAAAGAATCCTGTAATATCATTCTTCACATAAAAAGTTGTTTCATTTAGTCCAAGTTTAAGCAAATATGAGTTAGTTTTGCTATACTAGGCACTTAGAACCTGTTTTAGGTCATAAAGAGCTTTCTTTAGCAAGCACACTTTTCCCTTATCTCTTTTCTTTATGAAACCATAAGGCTATTCAATTAGGACTTCCTTAAGTCACCATTCAAGAAGGTAAACTTCACATCTAATTGGTATAACATCTGAACTTTTTGAGCAACAAGTGCAATCAATGTCCTAATTTTGTCAAATCTGACAATTAAAACAAAAGTCTCTATATAATCTATACCTTGTTATTGTCCATAATCTTTCACAACCAATATTGCCTTTATTTTATTGACTATACCATCTAGATTCAACTTGGTCTTAAAGATCCATTTAACCCTAAGTACACTTTTTTCAACTGGTCTTTTAATGAACTCCCAAGTTTGGTTTTTCTAAATCATGTTAAGCTTATCTTGCATAGTTATTTTCTAACTTGCTGAAGGGTCTATTTTTGCTACAACACACCTGTTGTATACATTAGCCAAACTTCTCACTTTTCTAGTAGAATTTTCATCCTCATCAAAATCACTAACTTCAAGTTGTGTAGTTGAAGTTTCTTCATCTTTGGCTTCAGTTCTAATTTCTCTTTAAACTGCCTATTCTTCTCAATTATACTATGCATCCTTATTAACTTTGACATCTCTGTAAACTGAAATTTTTCCAGTTTCAAGATTGAGTAGTCTATAGGCTTTTGAACTACAACTATAGCCTATAAATTTCCATTATTTCTTTTAACTTATTTCTTTTGATTTTTGGTACATAAGTCCAACATATGTTGCCAAAGACCCTTCAAGTTATCAGGGGCAGGTTTAATACTATGCCAAGCCTCATAAGGAATGGAATCATCAATGCTCTAATGGGTAATATGTTAAGCAAGTAAACTACAACGTTTACTACCTTTGCCCAAAATATTTTAGGCATTTTCTTCTCAAATAGTAAGTATCTAGACATATCCATAATGCTTCTATTTTTTCTCTCACTCATTCCATTTTGCTGAGGTAAATATGGAATTGTGAATTGATGATGAATGCTAGCCTTTTTGCATTCTTCCCTAAAGCTACTACATGTATATTCTCCCCATTGTCTCTTTTTATACTTTTAATTTTACTACTACACTTATTCTCCACTAGTTTCTTGAATGTAATGAACATGGTAATTATGTTATATTTCAATTTTAAGAAGTACACCTAATAGAACTTTGTAAGGTCATCAATAAATAGTAGGAAGTACCTATTGTTATTCAATGAAGGAGTTTGCATAAGTCCACACATATCTATGTGAACAAGCTAGAGCATTTCTTTTGCTTTATGAGCTATTCCAAGAGGAAATAACAGTCTAGTATTCTTTCCTTGCTTACAAGTTGTCATTATCAACTTAGGTACTCCTATCACCAGATTCTTTTTAGACAACATATTAATTCCATTTGAGTGAAAATGGCCTAACCACTTGTGTCATAGGTCTTTATCAAGTATCACACTAGTGAAAGCTTAAGCACTTGTTTTTCCTAAATCACAAGTCAAACTTCTATACACCATTTTGATTGCCATAACTTTTATTTGTTTGTTGTCTTTTACAATGCATTTTTTATCTTTGAATTCTAAAGTATAGCCTTTCTTTATCATCTGACCAATGTTGAGTAAATTCAAGGCTATATTAGGAACATAAAGAACATTGGAAATGAATCTTGTACCTTTTGGTGTATGCACTGCAACCATACCTATTCTTTTGACTGATACTAGTTGTCCATTGCCAATCCTCACCTTAGCAACATCACTCTCTTTTATGCTAACATAATAATCTCTTGTTTGATGATATATGATTCGAGTACCCATTGTCTAGTAACCATACCTGATCATCAAGTAAAGCATGACAGTTTACAGTAAAAAGTTATTTTTCTTATTATTGAGTGTCTTGTTGCTATTATTCCACTATCTGAGCTTATGGTTGATTTTGGTTGCTTTAATTCTTACACACTTCTCCATGTGTCCAAATTCCTTGCATGATCTATATTGTATGTCAGTCCTAAACCAGTAAAACTTTTCTACATGACTAAATTTCTTACAATGACTATATTGAGGAAATTTTCCTTTTCTAGATTTCTACTTGCTATTGCCACCTTCTCTTCTTTCATTCTTATAGTATTGCTGCTTATTTGAGTTTCCAATGGTACAAGTCTTTCCTCTTTGATTAGCCACAAATGCTTTTTCACTACTATTTCCAGCTCTTGAACTATCATTTGTGATAGTTCCTTAGAGTCTTCAACTGAGGAGATTTTTGCCTTAAAGCAATGTGAGACAAAAATGCATCCTTTTTTGGTAAACTTACCAAAACCTATTCACTCAATATGGCTTCAGTAATTTCTTCTCAAAGCAATGTGAGCTGATTTGCAATCTTCGTGAGTCTATCTATGTAGTCTTTAACTAGTTATGTTTCTTTCATTTTCAAGAGAGTAAATTCTCTCTTGAGTTGAACACTTGCAACTATTTGGATTTCTCATTGCCATGGAGCTCAAGTCTTAGTTTGTCTTATGCCTGTTTAGTAGTTTCACAAGCCATAATTTGCTAAAAATGACCTCAGTTATTGCTGAATGGATACAAGATAATGTCTTATACCTCTTAGCCACCTTTTCTGAGTAATGCTTGACCTGATTGATTATAGGGTTATCAGGTAAAGGTGTTGGATCCTTCCTTGTATCAACAACCTCCCACAAATCAAAGGCTCTCAAATATGCTTTCATCTTCACTAACCATGAAGCATAGTTCTCACCATTAAAGACTGGTGTTTGTCCTCCATTAAAACTGCCCGAGGCCATCTCTTTTAGCTGTGTTTTCCCTTCTTTTTCTCACTTTTTTACTCTGATTCTACTCCTCCTTAATTCACAGGCCTTACAAGGATGAAAGCTCTGATGCCACTATTGGTATTTTGCAATGAAGCTGCTTATGTTTAGAACAAAATTCAGAAAGAAAACATAAAAAGAAAGAGTTTTTGGAAGAAGTTTTTTGAGGTTGCTTTACTTCTTACATTCAACAAAAATATATATTACATAAAAAAAATTTAATCCATTCTTTTTACATAAAAAGTAGATCTATGACAGGAACATTAAAACAACCCCATAATAGGCACTGTGACATTGCATTATGACCATACATTGCAACCTAATTCTTACCTAACAACTAACCAAAGCATGGCTTACATTATCACAACATTACATAAACAAAACTTACTAAAATTTAGAAAGACTTGTCACTAGTATTTTAGTTAAAGCTGACCATCCAGCTAAACGACTTTGACTTCCAAAAACAGCTGCCACCTCAACTTGTTTCCACCTTGCATACAGTCCAACTAAGTCTAATTGATTGTTGGTAGTGTTGAATCACTATTTGATGTTTCTTTTATTTTTTGTTTTTGCTACTGCAAGTTTTTGATGATATCTGAGTTGTGTTTTTTAATTTTTGTGTAAATATGATGATTCTGAGGTTTTGCTGGTCGTTTTAATGATTTTATTTATTCTGATGGTGTTTGGATTGTTTTTGATAAATCTATTGATTTTATAGTTGTGGTTGATAGTTCTAATGAGTCTCTTAATTTTGATGGTGTCTAGGTTACTGATAATGAATTTGGGGTTTCTAAGTTTTCTTTTTAAATTAAATGTATAAATAAAAAGGGAAACAAGGGACCCTAAGAAGAAGTGAATCGAGAACAACCTAACCACATCCTTCCAAATGAGAATAATATTTAAGGGAGAACTCTAATTCTGACATAGATTTGCAATAAAATACATAGGCAGCATTCTATATCCTTTTTTACAGTTATCATCATGAATATATCAGTAACAGTTGGCCCCATGAACAAGTTTCCAACCCATCAACCAAGCACCATTAATTTCTCAAATTACATTATAGAGACTCCCATTATTAGCACCATCACAAAAGTAGCAAAGAAATGAAGTAATCCTCCATAAGCCAGCCTTTTAGCAGACCCTGATGATTTCTGAGGGTTAACATAAGGTGGAAGAGAAGCATCCGCCGGAGCCTGCTGATCAAATTCATCCATCGGAGGAGCCGATGTCGGTTGCAGCCGCGGAGCTTCTAGAGGTGCAACCACAACAGCCGGACTTGATTTGTTGGAGAATGTGCTATATTGTAACACACTTTCTATGCCATGGCATCGAATGGAAGAGCCTGCAGTGCAAATATTAGGGCTAATGAGTTTCACATTATTGAGAAAATAATTCCTCCTCCCACCATTGGAAATATTCAGCATGTACTCCGGAAATGAACTTGGAATCAATGAGCCTGATGGGATACGTCGAAGATGCTCGAAAAGCAGAACTGATGGGATGGAATGACGAAGCAAGAAATCAGAGACGGAGCCCTGAAGCATATTGGTTTTGGCCAAAGTTCTGTCATTAGGCATGAAGAAGGTGACATTTTCCAAGATTTCTTGATCAAGTTGAGACATCTTAAGAAGCATGACAAAGGTGAAGTAGTTAGCCCTTTGCATCTCTTCCGTGGCAACGAGAAGGTTTTCATTGTTCGCCGGAGCAATGTTTGCGGGTGTGGCTTCAGATGAAAATAGTGAAGCCATAAACAGAAAAATCAACAGGAGGATAATATCATTAGCCATTTGTTATGAATTTTTTCTCCCTGATGTTATTTTGGAGAAGTTTGACTGGTTTTTGTATTTTGAGATTAAAAGGGATTAGATTGGGCATGCAGATTTGCTGCTTCAACTACCGGTGAGTTCACACTTCTTGGATGCTTAATAAAAATTTTGGGCATGTGAGGATTCTTGATCCATTTTAACAAAACTCCTTAAAAATTCAAGTTCAAGGATTATGAATAATTAAATACTAAGGAAAAAGAAAATTACAGACCAGAAATATTATACTAAAACATCTCATTGTAAGTTTCACAAAAAGGAAAAAGTCTTTTAAGTTGCTAAATAAAATTATATATACTCACTTTTGAATATTTGATTAGATATTTAAATAATATATCATCATATGATTAAGTGATTTAATATTTATGATAAAATAATATTGATTATATAATAACATATTATCTTAATATTTATTTAAATATTCAAATCTGGATACACAAATATTACTATTCAAATCAATGATTTTTTTATTTGAGATGAGATGGGTACTATTATAAGATTGTTATACATCAGATCATGTCATCTGCATAGTATGTGATTATCTCATGAATTTATCTAATGAATTTCTTTGTTACTTTTAAGGTTCTTGTTATTTAGATTATGATTGGATTGGGAAAGTGGCAAGAAATCTGACATTTTTGAAGGGCAAAGAAGATCACCCGATCACTTTTAGAATTTGGGCCAAAAAAACCTAAAAATGTTAAAATTGTGCATGATAATAAATATGAAAACATAAATTTAATAACCATTTTAAACTGTTTATTATTCAATTTTAATGAGATTTTAATGTTTTAAATTAAGTCGTACCAAAATAATTACATCATGGTTAATAATAAAAGTATTTTTTGATTATGTATATACATAGCTACGTCCCACCCAAGATTTGATGGAATGATAATTCTTATCCGTTAAATTTTAAAAAGTAAAATTCTCACTCATTATTCACTTATGCTAATAAATTATATTTGGTTTTCTTATAAATAATTGTTTTATCCTTTTATTAAAATTACAAGGTTGTCATTAATATTTAATAAAAATTTATTCTTATTGATTTAAAATTTTTTACTTAAATTCTTAAACTCTAACTAATCTTAAAATATTAAATTTAGTTTTTTGCGAGTGTAATGAACATTTTTTAACTATCGAGAGGCATGGCGAAATTTTAAAAACACCCCAAACTTTTAAATATCCAAAATCCCGTAAATTTTTTTATTAATACTCCTAACATTGTATAAAAAATAGTTCACCCCTCAAATATACATCATTGAAAGTAAAATATAATTAAAAAAACCAATGCAAAATGTTGTCCTTTCACTTAATAGTTTTTTACTAACAAAAATAGACGGCAAGTGGGAATTTAGGTTTTTGAAATTTAATGTTTAAAAATCTATCTTTTCAACAAATGCATAAGAGGCAGTACTCATCTATATCTTTATTCGCAAATTCATCCTAAAATGAAGCTTAAAGTGTATATCAGTCCTAAAATACATTTAAATTAATATTAATTAAGATTATAACTCATTCTTTATATGTTTAAATTAACATTCATTAGGAACATTGTAGTAGACATAAGTTTTGTTCAGACAATCAACTGTTTCATTATTTTTATTAATCAATGCATAGACTCTCATTGTTGTACTCTCATCACAACTCTCATGTAATATCTGTGAATACATAGTTACATTAGAAACTTGGTGGAATTTCCTGCATCAGCACTAATATAAGTGTTTTCGGTATTTCGTATGGCATAACATTGAGATGATGTTGCAAGGGAAGGAGAGGATGGGGGCTACCATGGACATTGGAAAGGTGGGGGTGGATTTTTTTTTTTAAATTTAGTTTTTTAAATATTTAATATTTTTCGAATAAAAAGAGCTAAAAGTATCTTATACGTGTTTATTTTTTTAATAATCTTGGGTGAAAGAGATGTATTTGAAGGTGTTAAGTGGAAAATTCATATCAGTTAAATTTATTGTATTACAAAATTATGTATTTTGGAATTTCTTTATTAATTACATTGGGTGCAAAATTATTGTTTCCTACTGTATTTTGGTCTGTTCTTATCCTAGTAGCACCTGAGAATCAAGAAAAAATTAACCAGAGGGATGCTGCAGGAATTTCATCACTCTACCTCAGTTAGATGCAAGAGAATTTTTGTTATATTCGAAAACTTATCGGCATGAGTAAGGTTAATTTTAACACTAATCTGTATGGACCCATATATTAGTAAAATGGGTAAAGCCGACACCCATTTATTGCCGTTACTTAAGAAGGTTAAAACCACTTAAATTTTGCATTCAAGTAAATTACATTTTCCAACTCACAGTTTGGTTAAAAACTTTTTTACTATTTAGAAATACAATCGATACGAAAGTAAAATAGTATTTCATCATCCATTAATTCTGAAAAAAAAATATAAATTACATATCAAATTTTAAATATTTTAAATATAACAGTTTAACCGTTAAATATGTTTTAAAAATTATAAATCAATCCTATAATTTGGTAAGAATCCTAGCAATTAACACTGTTTTTTCACTATCGTCATGATCTTACCGTTGCTAACCTTACCATTCTCTCTTCCATCAAATTCAAGTTGTCATTAACGGCAACCTAAAATTGATAGAGGACAAAGATAAAGGGTAAATTGACAGGTGGCTGAAACCAAGAACAAAAGAAGAAGGAATGAGAGTGAAAGAAAAGAGAAATAAATTGGTTATAATGCAATTTAGATATTTAATGGTCTTTGTTTTGTTTTTTTGGTTTAATTTGGGATTATATGGTAATTATGAAAAAAGAAACAATATAGGTAAAATTGTAATTTCACTTTTTGGCACAATTTTTTTGGAACATGTTTTTATGTCATTTACGGGTGGAAAAGTGTTTCTACTCTTTTCATTTTTATAATTCCTCTACATGATCTCAAGTCATACATGAACATTACAAAAACTAGCAAAATAATAAAACAATAAAACTATATATACCCATTTTTTATACACAATTTGTGTATACAGATGAGGTGTTATCATGTGATTGGATGTTTCTTTATCATACGATGATATATGTTTTAAAATTACTTAATTACATGTTGACATATCACTGTGTAGATGAATTGTGTACCAAAAATAGGTATACATAGCATTGCTTATAATAAAATATTACATTTGCAAATCTAAACATTGAAGCAATTTTACATATACACACTTTTGGTACAATATAAATTCTGTACCCAAAGGTGAACCTATAATTTTATTGTAAACATTATCCTTTACCTTTGAAAAGATTACATAAAATATTTAGAAAATAACCTCCTTACTCTAAAATTGATAACACTTTTTTGTTATCAAATGTTATCTAAATTTCGGTATTTAAAATTTAGTATCTAAATTTGATCAAAGAAAGATAATGCGTAAAATATTAAAGCATTATCTAGAATCCGAGAAAGATAATGCTGTAATTGTTGAGCATTATCTAAAATTCAAAGACAAATGTTTCATAAAATAAGAGTTTGGGAAGTGTAAAGTATGCTTCTGCAACATGTTCAGATGATGATTTGAGATGGTGAGGAAGATGATAATAGCATTTTCTCGAGAGAAGGCCACCTTCATTAGAAGCTAAAGATTTGTTGTTTCCATGTCAAATGGAAATCTCATGTTGCAGTTTCAGTTGATAATGGAATAGATGTTGGATGCGATAAGCTGCTTCCCTCAGTTGTTGGGCTCAAGTTAAGATGGCTTCTGCACTTTTGATGCCTTGAATTCTTTTCCCTACACCTCCCATACCAATTGACAACTTTATTTCTTGGCCAGCCAAGAATTTCTCCAGAGTCTCTCCCATATTATGGATCTGATCTGTTGATATCAAACCAATAATTTCAGTACGGTTAATTCAAGCATGTATATATGTTCATGCATGCAATTTGTATTACCATTTTGTATATATATAATTAAAAGATCACTTCAAATGTTTTGGTGTTTATTTCCATTTTCTCCTACCTCTTCCCTTTCCCCACAATTGCTACCTTGAAAATGTATCAGAACTTAACTGGGAAAATAAACTCTAAAAGATAATGCTACATTGAATAATACAACCCAATTCAAAATCAAAATAGGAGATATGAAAACTGATCATAACATAAAACAATCACATGAGTTTCTAAAAGAGAACTAATTCCAGTTCTCACTTACCAATTTTGCAGAGTCCAAACTCAAGAAGCTAACTACGCTGTGTGTCCTCCATCAGGAATTAGGCAACTTCAATTTGTTTGGGATTTATATTACTTCATATGTGAGTATTTATAAGAAGACGGGAATTGATTAAAGCTTGGAAGGAGAAAGAATTTTTTCTTTTCTTTTAGAATTTACTTTTGTTATTTGAAGGGAAGTATCTACTTTTGCTACTTTTAATACCAACCAAAACCTGTGTTTATTAGAGTTGCTTTTGTCACTCGTGCTCTACTTGATGCTCACTCAAGAATAAGGGCCCAACTTTTGTTTGTTGCTTTAAATGAAGGTTTTAAAATATAAATTCTTCTCAGCACGATTTGACATGATGACTAGATGAAGCATCATAGAGGGCTAAAGATGGAAAATCTGACACCAAAGCACAAGTTTGTTGGCTGTCACATAAAAGGTGGTCATTGTGTTAGCGAGTGGTGGTGTAGGTGGCGGCACGTGGTGGTGGTGGCAAGATGGGTCCTACGATTTTTGTCGGTGGTAGAAAAGTAATTTGCTTTTAGAATAAGGGTGTTTTTGTCTTAATTGTTATTTGAATAATGGTAAAATAGTAGTAATTGAGATTTTGGATTGTTTATTATTTTAATTAAAAGCAAGGCCATTTTTGTCCTAAAATCTTAATAATTAAAAGTAAAATTGTAATAAAATTTAAATTACGTATATAATCTTATAATATGTATGGTGAATACGGTAATTAAATTATCTCTAAATTATTTGTCATGTCAACAAAATCTTCTTATCATTTAACAAACCAAACAACATAATCATATAGATTTGAAGTAAATAAATCATTTATAAATCTAACATTACCTACAAAACAAGAATTGACAAAATAATAAGATAGGATTAATCACTCCAACCTTAATTCTACGAAAGGTTTCTACATGTTTTACAGAAAATCTAACTCTAAATAACTTAAATAAGGCTAACAATTACAATTATAACTCAAATTAATAATCACAACTGAAATATAATCGAAAAATATTAGTTGGAAGCAAAAGACGAAGGGTAGTAGTGATCACTCCTACCACTCTTATTGTTGCTCTTACCCCGCGAGAAATCTTAAAATTTCAACTTTAGTTCAATTAAACAAAATAAAAAATGACATAATGAAATGTTTACTTACTTGGATTAAGATGAATTTGTTATTAGATTTCTTTAATTTTCAATTGAATTTTAGATAAAATTTTAAATGAAAATATGTTGAAAGGCTAGGATTTTCAAGATTAAAGATAAAAATAAAATGGGTATTAATTTGGGATCTTGGTTAAATCTGTATAATTTATAGTGTTGACTAATATCATTTAACCCCAACAAAATTAATATATAGTGTTGGCTAATAAAATTAACACATAGAGTGTATAATCCATAGAATGTTGGCTAATATCATTCAACTCAAATAAAATTAAGTTATTTTAATTAATTTTCTTTTAACAAACAGGTGAAACATTGGCTTTTTAAGATTTAATAGGTGGTAATTTGTCATTTCATCAAACCTTGGATGAGAAATAACTATTTGGCCTATAAGAAAACATAGTAGATGGCAAAAATAATTTGTTCGAATTACTTTGAATATAAACTTTCACTTATTAACATATACAAACAAATTTAAAAATTATCGTATAATTAAATGATTTTGAATTAAAAGTAAAATAAATAATTTAATCATTTAAATATGATCAAAAGTCCAAGCAACATTTTGATCAAAAATTAACCAATCCAAATTCAACTACCCACAAGAAAAAGAAAGGCATGCCTTCCAGAGATTAGGAATGTGTATGATTTGATATCAACTATAAAATTAGGCTAAGTAGCTTAAGAATTACTGTTTGGTTTAGTTTGAGTTGGTAAATTTTAGAAAAATGATTTATAATTTGACTAGTTTTCAAACCAAATTAACCCATAAATCGTATCTTTTAAAAATAGATATTTTTCACCTAAGGTTTGGTGAAATGGCAAATTATCACCATTTAAGTTTGAAAAAACACATCTTCTCTCTCATATGTTAAATTTATTAAAAATTTTGATAAATTTTTAGTAAAACTGTTGAGAAAACGAAAAAAAAAACTCCAAAGTTCTATGACGCTTTGTCACTAACATTTCATTAAATAATTTTTTGCATCCCTGATTTATATTATTTTAAATTAAAAATTGAAAAAAAATTACAAGTACAAGTAGGGTCAGATTTGAATCGAGTTAGATCAATTTAGTTCTAATTTATTTAATTCAAATTTGAGCTAAAAGATTTTACTTGTATTTTTAACAAAGTTGAACTAGAGTTAAAAGATGTTTGACTTAATTCAGTTTGAATTCATAGTTCAAATTCATGACTTAGTTAAGCTTAAATTCATAGCTCGTATTGATGATTCAAATTCATAGTTGGATTCAGCTCAAATTTATAACTTGAATCAATGGGTTTTCCTATTATTTAAATAAAACGATGTGTTTTTGTCAATGAGTCATAAACTTGAGTTATAACTACAATCCACAAATATGAACCATCAATTCAAATGATGAATTCAAGGCAAATTGAGCCATGAATTTGAATTATTGATTCGAACTGAATTAAGCCAAATTATTTTTATTCAAATTGAACCATCTTTTATTTGAATTAAACTAGAGCCAGAGGGGTGTTAGGCTTGATCTAGTTCATATCCACACCTAAGTACAAATATAGGTAGAAGTGTCAATGATATGTTTGGAGGTATTTTGTACTTTTTGAAAATTTTATAGTGTTAATGATTTTTTGTGCGGTTTTTTAAAATTTGAAAAATGTTTGAGGCTATTATTGAAAATTTTAAAATTTTAATGTCTTTCAATTGATCCAAAAATTACAGTTAGATCACAAAAAATTGAGTATAATGTAACAATTAAGGGTTTATATCACTTGTTTTATATAATTCTCTTGTCATTTTCTTTACATGTTTATTATATATTCATTTTATTTATATGTTTATTATATATATATTTCATGTTCACTTTATATGTTTATTTCATGTGTTAGATAACTATAATTCAGTATTATTTATTAAATTAGAAAACTTTGAAAATAAATGATTTTTAATAGGTTTAAACAGTAATTCAGTCCAAATCAAACTATATTTTAGAATTTGATTTAAAAACTAAAATGATTTGGTTTGATTTGGAACTGTTTTTTCAATTTGGTTTTAAAAAAATTATTAAATTGCACGAAACTACACCACACACACCTTTAAAAGAGATTCTCCCATTCATACCATCCAATTAAATTAAACGTGTGCAAAAAATTATTAAAACCTCTAAATCAAGATAAACTGTTAAAAAGTTCGTAAAAACAATTTATGGCTTGGTTTGTGGTTTCGATGGTTTTAAAACTAAACCAAATTGTAAACTATTTTTTTTATACTAATGGATTAAACATTTTTTTTTTGCATTTCTTTGCGGAGTCATGTGCCTTGGTCTCGTAATATTGCCACGAGGTAAATTCTACTTGTAACATGAACTAGGGTTTTAGCAGTAATCTTAAACTTTCTCCATATTGTATTAGTCTCAATTGTTCTCATAATAATTGTATACACTATTTTAATAATAAAACTATATATACATACATAAATATGTCATCATGTGATTAAATAATTTTAAATTAATGATAAAATAATACTTAGTAATATAATAATATATTTATGTGTATATATTTATATACTAAAAATATATATATAATATTACTCTAATTCTAACCGCATTCCGTAAATGTTAAGAAGTAACACCATACAAATGCTACTTCATACACTCGAGTGCCATTTGTCGATCTCATTTTGCTTGAGGAGATGTCTTGATGCTAATTTCTATGGTTATGTTGTCTCTTTCATTTTTATCTATAAATCAACCACCGAATACATCTAAATAGGGGAAAAGGAATTTTGATAGAGTGGATAGGATGATTTTTTATAATGGGTTTTGATATATTTATTCATTTTACATCAATTTACATTCAAGTTTAAGGAGCACTTTATTCTTTCTTGCACCCAACAAAATTAATTATTATAATTGTACAATGATGATTGTGAAAATAAAAATGGCAAGTAAATTTCATTTTATATGTCTATATTGTAATCTATATAGAATTATATCGTAATTGTTCAGTTTAATTTGATTTAGTTTGAATCACAAAATAATTTTATTTTGTTTAAAAATTTTCTTGTAATAAACCAAATCATATATGTGTAAACCCTAATCCAATATAGAATAAAAAATAATAATACTTTACAAATACATGCATCAAGATATTATTATGTAATTACAATGATTAATTAGCGAATCAATGAATAGTTGGATGAGAGCAATACTTATTTGTTCCCATAAAATTATTAAATACCTCTAATTTTTTTCTAATATTTTAGGGATTTTTTAAATATATTTTTTTAAAGTGCTTTCAGGTAACTCAAGGATTTCTTGGTAATTTCAACAAGGTAACTCACTACCCAGAAATATTTTAACACAAATTTAGTAGTCAATAATAACCCCAAAAAGAAT
The DNA here is from genome assembly GCF_011075055.1 of Mangifera indica. NCBI lineage: Eukaryota > Viridiplantae > Streptophyta > Magnoliopsida > Sapindales > Anacardiaceae > Mangifera > Mangifera indica. The sequence continues at coordinate 7,908,854 of NC_058138.1, forward strand.
ACGGCATTCAAGTAGAATGGTAATGATCCATGTAAGCCATGACACAAATAAAGAACAAAATGCCAGGAAACTCCAGTTTCCTCCCATCTAATCTTTTTTCCAATTTTTTTCCAAACATTCTGGCCAAATAAAAAGCTTAAATGGGCACAAAAAATGTAATATTACTAGCGTTTTCACCAGCATGATTTCAGTTGTAAGAAGAAAAGAATGTAATGAAGGAATGTCTCTTAACTGTTTCAACTTAACACAAAAGAATGAACTCTACTAAGGAAACTGGAATGAGCCTCCAATTTGGTTAGTATCAGATGGAGGATCGATTGCCACCCACAGGAGGGAGATGGTGATTGCAATAAGTCCTGACCATACATAAACAATGGTAGGAGTCCTCCCTCTTCTTCCCATAAGTCCTTTCGCGAAAGGATAAAGATGTGCCAACACCCAGAAACTGAAGAAAACTCCACCTAGTAAGCGGCTCCATTGCGGTAGGGTACTGTATATTGTCCTGCTAAACCCTACTGCAATTGCAATTAAGTTAACCATCATGATTGTGATTGGTGGTATCATTAGAGAGGACCATTTGACGATGTAGAGGTCAGCAAACTCATCATCTATATCATCACTTGCTGATTTTGATGTCAAGGTGAAAGAAATTTCAATCCCTGCAATAACTTTTAATAGTCCTTGAAGCACAGCAGCAAGGTGGGCACTAGTCCCTCCAATCAACCAAAACTGCTCATTTCTCCACCATTCCTCCAATTCAATGCCAGACCATTTAATTTCAAGCACAGCTAGCAAGCTTAGAGTGACAGTGATGGTAAGGAGGTACACTAGGAAAGCTACATCAAGGGACTGGACGATGAATTGACCAGAGAAGAGGGAGAGAGCTGGGAGAAAACAATAGATGATGAGGAAGATAGAAGTGAAAGGGTAGATTCCAACATTGAGGTATGCTATCCTTTGGAGAAACTTCATTCTAGGGCTGGCAAAAAGGGCATTGTTACGGGAGAAGAAAATCTCAACTGAACCAGTTGCCCAACGCAAGACTTGATGGAGCCGATCAGTGAGATTGATTGGAGCAGTTCCACGGAAGGCATCACGTTTGGTCACACAATAGACTGATTTCCATCCTCTGTTGTGCATCCTATAGCCAGTGACCACGTCTTCAGTAACAGACCCATAAATCCAGCCTACACGAGATCCCCACTCAGTCTTGTCTTCATACCAACAAGAGATGACACTAATTGCCTCTGCAACAGTTGAGGCATCAAGAAGCTCCCGGGGGATGGTAAGAGCACCAGGTGGGCGACCATTCTTTACAGCTGGGTGATCAGCAAGGGGACGACCTTGGAACTCAGCAACTGGGATTGAATCAATGAGGAAGGATGAGTTACCAAACTTCTTAGGGTGCAGATAGAGGTTCATCTCTTCATCATCTGAGTCACCCATTCTTAGGGCCCGATTCTCTTCTGAGGTGTTAGCAATGGAACGCTTCTTGCGATGAGAAAAGCAGCAGCTGCAGCAACCTGGATGGTGTTCTTTTGACCGAGGTGGATCAAACCCATAGAGCGCAATCCTCCTAAAGAGACATCCAGTTCCAACATAAACTGGTCCCATAAGTCCATCTAGGGCTCTCATGTTAACATCAAAGAAGACTGTGTTGTGATTAGCATATCGATCAGAAGGATCAATACCCTCAAATCTCTGAGGGAACTGCACATAACAAAGGCGGTCACCTCCTCGATCCATCATGAAGCACATGCCTTCCCTCATTGCCTTAGAGTTGTAGATGTAGTGGTCACAGTCAAGGTTGAGAATGAAGGGCCCATTAGACATAATGGCAGAGGCTCGAACCAATGCATTCATGGCTCCTGCCTTCTTGTTGTGATCATAGCCAGGACGCTTCTCTCGAGAAACATAAACCAGTAATGGGAGACGGATGTCAACATCAGTCAGATCAATGAGCATGGCATCATCAGCTGTTCCAAGCAGTGGTTCATCACTGGGAGGTTTCAACATCACCTGCATAATTTTAATGCAAAAAATATCAGTGTAATATTTTAATATTTCTAGCAATTATGTTGATATTTATAATTTAACCTAAAAGAAGTCCTTATCTACACAGTATATTCACACAATCCTTCACGTTAAATAGTTTCAGACTCATATAATATTTTAGGAAACAGATTTACCTGTATTATACCAGCATGGTCACCTTTAGAGTGCTCACTGGAAGGAGTCAACCAAGTCCCTGGCCAATGGGTACCATCAGCCATCCATGTGGCTTTCGGAATCTTCACACTCTCCACAGGTTCATCCTCCCTATTCTGTCTCTGCATCTTCATGGCCTTGATTTCCTCCCTAGCATGATATGCATCAGAGCGGCGACGGATAGAGTCAGGCAAGCCATTGATCCGGACCTTGAACTCATCATACTCACGCTTAACTCGTCTACGATCCTTGACAAAATCTGACTTCACTTTGTTCTTGTAAGGATCCCTTTTCAAATTGAAGTAAGATTCGGGATTTCTAGGCTCAATATCATGCTTCCGACAAAATGGAACCCAAATGTTGGCAAAGCTTGCTGCTTCAGCCATGGCCTCAAAAGTAAGAAGTGCACCACCATCATCAGAAACATAACAAGCAAGCTTTTCCACAGGGTAGTCAGCAGCTAAAATTGACAAGATAGTATTTGCAGTGACAAGAGGAGGTTCTTTCTCTGGATCAGCAGTAGATACAAAGACATCTACGCCTGGAAGATCAGATTTTCCAGTGGGGTTGTTGGGGGTAGGTGTTTCAAATTTTTCCTTCAAGATATTAAGATCCGTAGCACGATTAACAGGGCAGAGTTTGGGAAGTTGATCAAGAAGCCATGAAAAAGCAAACCAGATTTCACAAACTACAGACATTCCCCACAGCCAAATTGCATCCTTGTTTGGATTAGTTACTCTCCACCTCAAAAACAGTGCAAGAACAACGATCCGAATGAAAATTAGAAGCCTGTGAGAAGAAATGCAACAAAGAAAAAAATGTACACATCAGCTTAAGAGTACATATTCATCTGATTATTGGATAAGTGCATGTTTATCTAATCTGCATATTGGTATAATGAAAATGAGAAGAAATGCTCACATTTTAAAAATATTTTGTTGTCATCTCAATGCCTAATAAAAAGGAGAACATGATTAATCAAGAAAAGAGAACTACACCTATATGGGCTGAGAACAGCAGCAGGTATCTTTAATTTTCGTGTAAGTGGCCTCCAGGGTTTGCTCATCAACTCTTGTGGCTCTGCAACTTCTTCATCTTTACCATTTCCAAAATTCCCATCCTTTGGCCATATAGCATTACCATAACCATAAGTTCCTCTAGTCTCAAACAGCCACCGATTGTGATCAAAATCCCCAGTTTGGCTCCTCATCAGCACCGACTTCGTTGACTTCATCAAAGACATTCTTCTCTCCATTTTGGACATTCCAGCTGGTGGAGGAAGTGGAAGTGGCCGCCCGTTGTCCACAGCCACCTCATCCAAATCTAAATTCTTGTACTGCTCTTTACATCCTGGGCAAATCCCACCTCCAGTTTTCACAGCATCAATATAGCAGTCCCTACATATTTTAAAATCACACTCACAAGGGAGAATATCCACACCACGCTCATCACTCATCACTTTTGCATCACACCCTGGAATTGCACATGAAGACCCCTTTGCACCAGCCATCTGGGGATGGTTTGCTTCAGATTCAATCACCTTATCCATAAGATGTGCTCGAGTAACACTATTGAAACCTCCCGTAAATAGTGAATTCGAAACATATTGTTCCTCAACCTTCTGTGAGATTGATGGATCCATAGGTTGGTTATCAGGGGTAGGTGGTATGTGTACTGTGTAGTTCATAAAATCACTACTTCCAAGCTCACTGTCTAGATCATCCCGCGAGTAGCTGATGTAGCGACCAGAGGAAGTTCTCCGGCCAAATGTCACTGTTGGAGGTAATGGAGGTTTGTGTCCATCATGAGCATCTGAAGATGTAGAAAGGTTTGATCGGCTTCCTTTGAATGATTTGGAAGCCATGTTTGAACACTACAAAACAATCAGCCTTGGTTCCTGAAATATAAATGTGAAAAAAATCAATCTAAATGGAAAATATAGATTATACAACTAATACAAATCATTGGCCACCAAATCTCAGCGAAATATTTAATCCTCCACATAATTGAATTGTAAAACAAAATATTAAATAATAGTTCATTCTTAAGATTTGCACTCCTTGACAACAGATCAAGAAATATGAAAATTTCATACAAATATATACTACCATCTTAATGTCTCTTAGCACCCTACATTTTCTCAGCACCCAAACAGCATAAGTCCCAATCAGTAAACACCTCTTTGAAAAGATGAAATGAGAAAATTCCGTACAAAGAACAACGAGCTTTAAATTAAAGAAACAGATCGTTCATAAGTGCTTAAATCTATATTTGGTTGCCCAGAAAATGAAAATCAGATTTTCAGTTTAATACCTTAATTCAACTAATAGATAGAAAACAAAGTTGCACAATTGCACTAGATTCCATTAAGTAAACTTTCCAACTTCACCCAATACATCCTAAAAATTGGAGTCAAATTCCGTCCCTCAGATTTTCCTACAGTTTCCCACGCGTTTTCTCGGCAACATAGCAAACCACAAAACAGAAAAAAACCCATTTCAACTTTAAGCAAAAGAAGAACAACACATGTCACGAAAGAAAGCACAGATCCTAATATCACCGTTAAAATCATACCTTTCTCAGTATATATAAACCATGAAGCTTTGAAAACAGATCATATCCTTTTCACGAAAGCTGTTGACAAAGGCTTAATAAAGAAAAAAAAGCAGTGGCTAGCTCTAATTACGAAAGATTCAAACACTCTCCCACTAGCCTCACAGAAACTTGAGACACATTCATAGACAGAAAAATATAGACTTGGTCGTGAGCAAGACTACAAGCACTTCTACGACATGACGGGTATATAAAAGGGATTTAAATTATTTAATAAAAGTCATAAGCTGAGATTATCAGTGTAAAATAATGGGAAAGAGGAGAAGCTTGTTTGTGCTGCAGAAGCAAACGAAGGAATGAGTTGGTTCCGTGGACTGCCGGCTGGTTAAGAAAGAAGACCAGACCGGCTCTTCGGATTTGTTCTGTAATAGGAAATAAAAAAATCAATTTTTGAATTAAATCCCCCTAACATTTCAGAAATAACAAGCATACCCCTTCTATCGGGGACTCGTTAGTGCACTGTTAGAGCTGTTCATGTAATGATGGATAAATTTATTTACGTAGTTGCCCCCCCTTTTCGTTTATTTTGACAGTAACCACTGACGGTGGAGGGATTTCTGTTATTTTCTATAACTATAGGGGTAGTTTTTTCATCATAGAATATGCCTCAGGGGAGATTCTTGCTTTTAACCCAAAAAATATATAAAATAATTTGAAAGCCGGAAAAGCGAAAGTGTTTTTTAATTTTATTATTACCAGAAGGCGAAGAAAAGGGACGAGGTAAGGCAATGGAGGGAGGTGTTTTGGGGATTTTGTGAGAAATGGGTGGGGGTACGTTAAGGTATTTTGAAATAAGGTATTAAAATATCAAGATGGAATGACGAAATTAGATGGAATGATTCTAACATAATCAGCGTCAAGATGTATTAGTTAGAGAATTTTCTGAAATAATTAAATATCAAAATGCAGCAACAGAGTTAGAAAATTATTTTGGGGACCAAAACAATGTTTCAGTGAATGACTGGGCTAGAAAGTAATTAAAGAATTACATTAATAGGGGGTTAAAGCGTTTTACTTTGCAAACATCAGGTTTTTGTAATTAAACTAAATTTATAGGGTGTCATAGAATTTTGTATAAAACGCGTGTTTGTTTTGTTCCAGCTGTCGTTTGCATTTTGGCGTGTCAAAATGCTAGTTGTACTTGTGCTGTACTTCTTTAGAGAAGGTAATAGCCATGTGCAACTATCTTATTATTTATCAAGACAAGGAGACCTATTCTCCCCTAACATTTAGTGTAAAACCAATTCACATAAGTCAAAGCTTTAAAAATTTAAATACTTACCTATTATTAGTGATTAAAATTTAAAAAAATTATTAATTTAAAAAGTATAATTATTATTTAATATTTAATATTAAAAAAATAAAATTTTATTATTTTTCTCTTCTAAAATATAAAAACTAATATTTTTTTTCAAAATAAAGCTTTAAAAGTTTCATTTTTCTCCTCTACGATTTTTTTTCCTTTCTTCTCTAGCGACCTTCTTTGTTACAACCGGCTTTGGCTTTGGCTTCGACTTCCCACCCATCTTCTTCTTTGGCAATCTCTACCCCTCTAGGTCCTCTCCTTGAAGATGAATCAACGAATAATCATCGACCTATGAAAGCCTTGATTTGATTTGATGATGGCTCCATCATCAGTCTTCAAGGTTTGTTCATCTTCGTCAACCCATAAAAGTCTTGATTTGACAACCTTTAGACAATTATCTCTGGACAAAAATGTTGACCCATGAAAGCCTTGATTCTTGCTTCACGAGTCGAAGAAGATCAAAGCCCTAATTCGATGATTGTTTGTCAATTCATCTTTAAGGAGAGGACCAGGAGTAGTAGAGAGTGCTAGAGAAGAAGATGGGTGAGAAGCCAAAGTTGGTCGATGATGGAGAAAGTTAGAGGAAGAGGAAGGAAAAAAAAAATCCTTAGGGGTGGGGGGGAGTTTTCAAACCTTAGATCCAAGAAAAATTATTAGTTTTTAAAATTTAGGAGGAAAAATAAAATTTTATTTTTGAATATTTAATGTTAAATGACAATTATACCATTCAAACAAACAGATTTTGTTAACTTTAATAGCTGATAAATGAATACTTGGGTTTTCCAAATTTAATAAGTGTGAGTTAGGCTTGCACTAAACGTTAGGTATCAATAAGTCTTTTGGCCTATTATTAATTACCAATATGGACCTAAACCAAGTACAAGATGGTTTGGCATGAAAAGTTGGTTTGATTAGGTTTGGTTCTATTTAATCTAATTCAAATTTATTTAGCTTAAATTCAAATTAAGTTTGAATCAAGAAAATTGACTTGTTTTTAAAACTAAATTGAATTCGAGTTAAAGAGAATTTGACTCAATTCAATTCATGTGTCAAGAGATGATTCGATGCGATTCAAACTTATTATGTGATTTGATTTAAATTATGTTAAATAATTATCAAACAAAATTGTTTGATTTGTTGTTAAAAGATTACAAATATAATTTTAATTTTATTACAATTTTATCCTTACTTATTAATTATTTAAGACAAAAATATATTTATATTTAATTAAGATAACAAGTAATATAGGAAATATATTATATATGTTTAGTTTATCCGATAATAAGAAATTTTAGTAATTGAGATTTGATATAAAGTATTAAAATATTATAAAAGTAATTTTAAATTTTATATTGACTTATTAATTATTTAAAGGGAAAATGATTATTTTTCATCCAAATTTTAGCTCAAATTCAAAATCACACCCACGACAATTGAGAAATCCAAACTCTTACCCATGACTCAACTTCTGTTAATTTTTTTGTTAGAAGTAAAGATAAAATGATTATTTTACTGTTTATATTAAAAATATACAAAGTTTGTTATTTTCTCCCCTAGGTTTTAGAAACTAACAATTTTACTTTCGCCTAAAGTTTTTAAACTTTAAAAAGTAATATTTTTCACCCCCCAAACCTAGGGTTTTTATATTTTTCAAACTCAACTGCCTCCCATAACTTTCAAAAACAATAGTTTTTCCCCCACTTTTCAACTTCAACTTCTGATGTCCTTTCTGACCTCCTCTTTCTCCTAAGCTGACGATAAAGGTGGTCTGACAAAAAGACGTACCACCGTGAGATGAAAAGATATCTCTTCGTCATATCATCTTTACCGTCAACTCAAGAGAAGGAGGAGACTAGAAAGGACATCAGAAAGAACGTCAGAAGGGATGTTGGAAGCTGAAGTTAAAGAGTTGAGGTGAAACTGATATTTTTGAAAGTTATGGGAAGTGGCTAAGTTTGAAAAAATATGGAAATCCTAGGTTTAGGGGTGAAAATATTACTTTTTAAAAAGGGTGAAATTGTTAATTTCTAAAATCTAAGGGGAAAAAATAACAAATTTTATATCTTTTTAATATAAACAGTAAAATGATCATTTTACCCTTACTTCTAACAGAAAAGATTAATAGAAGTTGAGTCTTAGATGGGAGTTTGAGTTTTTTAATTGTCGTAGATATTCCTAATAATAAATATTTGTAATTGTTGTAGATATATCTTTTCATTTTTTTAATAAAAAATATTTAAACCCGACACATTATAAAAAATAATAATAATAAATGTTTATTGTGACTGTACAGGTATGTTGCATTTCACATAATATTAAGCAATTTGTATAATGTTTTAGGTGATATCGTATAATATTTCGAAATATTGTATATTAGAGAAAATTAAAATGATTTTGAATTCGTATTTGATAAGTTAAGTTTGAATTAAATATTGAATTTGTTTTCACAAATAAATTAATTTTAAATAGATTTAAATTGAACCACAAATTAAATTATTTTTAATTAATCAATCTCAAATAAATCTTATTCATGCTTGGCCGGATGAAATCCAATCTTAAATCTACTCAAAGAAAATAGGATTGTCATTTAATAATATGATAATAATTTGTTGAATTAAATCTTTAATGACATGAATCCCTCTAAAATATGATAAAATAATAAATTTAGTATAAATTGAAAAATGTAATTTAATATGGATACTGACTCATAAATACCTAAAATATTAAGATTCATTATCAATATATTAAAAATAAAAGAAATTTTATTATTATTTCAAAAACTTTTAAAATTATTATATTATACCTCGTGGCTTTTACCCTCATCTTATGATAAAACGGCACCGTCGAATATAAAAAAATTATTTCCTTTTCAGAAACATGAAAGGTACCGTTACCTTCCCTTAACATGTGCTTCTTCACGACCACCTCGCCACGTTGGTTCGTGCTTTCGGTAAAACCATTGATTTCCTAAACTACCCTTGAGGTTACAAACAAAGTTCCCAAAATACCCTTATGAATCCATTGAAATTGCACACTTCTTCGAAATCAAATCGCGTCTATTCATGATCCATTTCCTTAACCTTTCGCACGCGTTCACGAAGGAAAGTAAATCCACGCACTAATCACAGTGGAGATATCGATTTCTGATTAATATGCAAGTCTGAAAGTTGGAGTTATACGCCGTTGACCGATTGATAGTTGAGGCCTTGGATTTGGAGAGATGTTGACGCGCTTGAGTCTCGCAATTGGTCATTCTGAATCATTTGAGTGATTTATTATTTATTTAGTGTTTGAGAATATTATTTTGTAAATAACATTACATATATAAATATGTATATATACATTTAATCTCAATAGTTAAAAAAAAAAGAGTAAAAAAAATAGTCTAATATATATTTTGAAATATTCCTTGAAAAAATTAAAAATATTTAAATTTATAAATAATAAATCTTATTAATGTTAGAGGTGATTTTCATTTGAGTTATTTTAGCTCAAATTAATATTCGACTCGTTTTAAACTCTCTTATAACATCAATGTTATCACATTGAAAAACTGATCTTCCCAAGATTCATCCTTTTCTCCAATGATATTTCTTTTTCTCTTACAAATATTCTTTTTCTTTTCTTTATTTGTCAATTTTTTATCTCCATCTTTCTCAACGATTTTTTTTTTGGATGATAACAGATGATTCAAACGAGTCAAACTTGAGTTAATCCTTATTTAGGTTATGTTCAATTTGAATCTACTCCTAATTAGTGCCTTTTTATTCAAGTAATCATTTAATATTGCAACTTTATGTAGTTTGTTTTCATTTTTCTATAAAATCAATTACTAGTCAACTTATTATACATATTTTGTTGTAAATTTTACTATCTTAATCTATAAAATATAATGACCTTTTATGTTAAAGTAGTATTATATGTGTAAATAATGTTATGTTATTATGTGATTAAATAGTTTTAAATAAAGTAATATCCAATCATATGGTGATATATCATTATTTATATATGAAATTGTGCATATTGTTTGTGTATACTAAACTTCGTTTAACTTAAACTACAAAGAGAAAATTTGTCTTAGTAAATTTGTTTGTGCCTTGGATTAAATATATTTGAGTAAATTTCATTTTTAACCAAAGGTTAGACCTAAAAACACTTTTAATCCATAGATGACATAAATAAAACTTTTCCATCTAAAATCAAACTCTCCTTAAAAATAAAATAATAGTGTGAGGGTAAAATAGTAATTTTACCATCCATAAATTTTAAACAAAAATTAAAAAATAAATTTTTTACATACCATAATCAAACATTTTAACACATGATAGTTTAACCCAAACTCTTTTTTAGATAGACCTAGGTTTAAAAACTTACAAATCAATCATTGCAATTATTTAGAAACATTAGTCGTCAATGTCACTCATTCACCACCTTTACTATATCATCGTTGTCAACCTCCACCACTCTCGTCATTTTCATGATATGAGCTGTCATCAATTGAGCAAAACCTGTTATCAACAAAAACCTTCACTTGAGTCATTGATCAAGTGAAAGTCATCATCGATACAACCATCACTCAATCGAAAACTTGAATGAACGTTGTCATTGACAATAGCTCATGTTGCAACGACAGCAAAGGTAACAGGGGCTAACATCGATGAGATTGTGGTCATGGTGAAGGAGCAACACTGACAACTAGTGTATCAAAAAAAGTCGGTGAAAGTGAAAAAAAAAAAAGAAATAAGATTCTAATGCATGCAATTTCAATTTAACGGTTTTTTTGGTTAATTTGGGGTTATATGGTAATTAAAAAATTAAAATAGTATTGATAAAATAGTAATATCACTTCCTAACACTCTGTTAGATTTTTTTAATTAACAAAATTTGATTTTGGGTGGAAATGTGTTATTTATATTATCAAAAGGTGAAAAAAGTTGTTTCTAGTTTAAACCTTGGGTGGGAAAATGTAATTTACTCAATATATTTACTTTGAATAAAAATATTATTCAAGGATTGTTGGGCAAAGGGATGGCAATAAGGCAACAAAAATCCAAATACTGTATTTTTTATCCACGTTCCTACAAGGGAGAGCTTTCCCCGATTCTGCCTCGTCCCTAATACAGGGATGATAAGGAATTTCTATGTCCTCTCCATAGGAAAAAATTTCATCCTTTTCCCCTCTCTATCCTTATAAGGAAAATTTTTCTCTCATTTCTCATAGAAAAGTAACCTAATATTTATTAGGTGTCAATTCATATTCATAATGATAACTTAGTATTTAAAAGTTTATGAGATATGTAGCGAATGGATGGGATCCACCCCATCCTCAACTATAGAGATTAATTTTAGTTTTTTTCGTCTTCATTTTTATCAAAAAATTTTTTTTCCCATTTGAGAATGAGCAGACTGAGAATTTAATTTGGGGTGCAAAATTGTCATCCGTAGTTTGATGATCTAATGGTAAAAAGAAAAGATAAATGGAATGGTATCAAGAATATTTTGTGTCTATTTTGAACATAATGGGGTTTTTTTTTTTTTAACAAAGTAATTTTAGTAAGGGAAAGTTTTCAATGGTTCGGTTGAATGTAACTTCATCCAATTACCGTTATTAAAAAAAAAAAAAAACTTCATCGTACATGCAAGCCATGCACAAAATTAGTTTACACTACTAAAAATTTGAACCTTATTAATTTTCTCTTAGGCAAGAAAAAAAAATCATTGTGATATTATTTAGTTGCTCTTATTTCATCTTAGACTATATCTATTGTGTGGTCGAAAAAGCCTCCTTTTTTCTTAACTAACAGCACAGGCGATGAGCTCCTTCTTGCCCTAATTATTCCTTCCTTCATCATTTCTTCCACCGATTTTATTTTATTTTTGGCTTCTAGTGACATGGGTACTGTCATGGCGGCAAAGTTAAGCAAATTTAGCCCCACATGATGTAGCCAAGTCCCGCACTTGGTTTAGTAATTCTCATTACTTGGGCAACTATCTTTTTGATAAATTTAGAAACAATAGTCAACGTATAAGGAACAATTTGCTACTTTTATTTCACTATGAAAACTAAGACCAAGGTGTTATGACTGATCCAGCCAAGGTGAAAGCAGTAGAGGAATGGCCGGTTCCGAAGTCTGTCAAGCAATTAAGAGGCTTTCTAGGCCTTACCGGGTATTATAGGAAGTTTGTTCAAAATTATGGTCATATAGCTAGACCATTGCTAGAACTACTCAAGGCAAACTCTTTTCATTGGAATAGTTCAGCACATGAAGCATTTGACAAATTAAAAAGAGCCATGGTGACTGCCCCTGTTTTGGCTTTACCAAACTTCAACAAAAAATTTATGATTGAAACAGATGCATGTGGTGAAGGAATTGGTGCTGTATTGATGCAAGATGGTCATCCGTTGGCATACATAAGTATGTCTCTATCTCCTAAAAATCAATTACTTTCAGTTTATGAGAAGGAGATGCTTGCTATTCTTTATGCCATCAAGAAATGGGAGCATTATTTGGTGGACCAACACTTTCTTATAAAAACAGATCATCAAAGCCTAAAGCATTTATTAGAGCAGAAGGTCACTACTCCCTCACAGCAAGCCTGGGTTGCCAAATTGATGCAGTATAGTTATGAAATAGTGTATAAAAAAGGAAAAGAAAATTTAGCTGCAGATGCCTTGTCCCGATTACATGTTATGGAATCTAATTGTTTGATTACGAGTCTGCTACCATCTGAATTTTTGAAGAAAGTGGAAGAGTCGTGGCTTAAGGATGACCATTTGCAAACTATTATTAATGCAAAGAAACAAGATCCAACAGCACATCCAGAATACACTTGGCAGCAGAACCAATTAAAAAGGCAGGGAAAATTTGTAGTGGGCAAAGATTTGGCTTTACGAAATGAGTTGATTGCTTTGTTTCATGCCTCAACCATGGGAGGGCATTCTGGTGTTAGTGTCACGGCTAGAAGGATGAGCTCTATACTTTACTGGAGAGGCTTGTGGAAAGATGTTCGGAATTTCATTCGGACATGTGAAATTTGCCAAAGATTCAAACCAGAAAATGTTGCTTCTCCAGGTCTATTACAGCTGCTGCCTATTCCGACGGGAGTCTTCACCGATGTTACTATGGACTTTATCGAGGGGTTGTCAAAGTCGCAAGGAAGATCGGTAATCTTAGTAGTGGTTGATTGGCTCACTAAGTTTAGCCATTTCATGGGGTTGAAACATCCTTTTTCTGTTGTAACAGTTGAACAAATCTTTCTGGACAACATTTATAGATTACATGGTCTTCCCAATACCATTACTAGTGATCGTGGACCTACCTTCATCAGTCAATTTTGGCAGGAAATGTTCAAACTGCTGGGAGTCGGCTTGCAATTTTCCACAGCCTATCATCCGCAAACAGACGACCAAACAGAGGTTGTTAATCGGTGTCTCGAAAATTATCTTCGCTGCATGGCTGGAGATTTACCCCACACATGGTTTCGTTGGTTATCCTTAGCCGAGTTTTGGTACAATACTTCGTACCACTCGAGTATTCATATGTCCCCATTTGAAGCTCTATATGGCTATTCACCACCAATACAGGTACCATATTTTCCTAATGATTCACGGATTGCGGCTGTTGATGCTTTTCTTCGATCTCGCGAAGACACTATCCTGGTGCTCAAGCGAAACATGGCAAAGGCTCAACATAGGATGAAGATGTTCGCTGATAAAAAGAGGACAGAGAGGAGATTTGCCATTGGTGATTGGGTTTACCTCAAGCTCCAACCTTATCGACAAACTTCTCTGCAGCAAGGATGCCCGAAACTCCAAGCTCGCTATTATGGCCCTTTTCAAATTGTGGACAAGGTGGGAGCAGTAGCATATAAACTCCAGTTACCAGCTGATGCTGAAATACATAATGTGTTTCACGTGTCCTTGCTCAAACCGGCGTATGCTTCCATTCAATCTTCAAGTACTCTGCCACCACGAGTCCCACTATCTGAACGCATTCCCCAGGCTGTGCTAGATCGACGGATGGTAAAACGTCAGAATACAACAACAGCTCAAGTTTTAATTCAATGGCAGGGATTTTCGCAGGCTGCAGCAACATGGGAGTTCGTTGATGAAATGCGTCAACGGTTCCCTCAGTTCTCCCTTGAGGACAAGGTTACCGAAGGGGAGAAAATTGTTACGAATTTGAACGAATGCAACCATCCAGGAAGGACTTAGATTGCAATGCAGTGTTTTGGCGAGATTAATGAAGTGCTGAGTTTAGGAGAATAAAAGGGACGGTGTCGTTTTGCAAACTAAGTAAATAATGTAGAAGAAGAAGTTGAATCTGCTGACTTGGCGGAATTAGAATTCTTGTATAAATACCTGTAATGAAATTTTAAAAGGAAAATGAAGTTCTTAGTCATCTTCTCCCACACTCTCTGCATGTTTTCCCTCTCTCTCTAGATTCTTCTCAATTTGAAATTCTTCTTCTCATTCTGAAATCCTTCTTCTTCTAATTCTTAGCGACTGATCAATAACTGAACGCATCAGATTCATTTCAGATTTGCCTTGTGCAGTGAAGTTGCGTGAGTCGAAAGTGAAGTTCAAGGGCATTGCAGGAACATCGTTGCTTGACATAGATTTGAGAAGCGAAAGCGGTTGATTCCATGGTTTGAAGTTCATGAACTGCAAATACCTCATTTGGTCGTGGTTGTTTATGGAAATGAACATTTGCTTTGAAACATAATGGCTTTGGAGCAGTGTCACTACTCATTGGGTACTCGAGTTTGCAATTACATGAAGCTGATGGATTATCTAATTAATACTGGAAAAGATGTGGATTTACTTGTCAGAAAAGGGATTATTAGGAATCGTATAGGGGACATTATTTCTGCAGCGAATTTGTTTAACAGACTTAGCTTGCAAATTCATAAAGTAAGTCGTGTTTTTGTAAGACTAGCATGGAATTGAAAGCACACTACAACAATCCTTGGAACCATACAAAGGCAACGTTAAGAAGCGTCTACTTCAAGAACCTTTGGCTAGGCACGACCACTGTTACAGGAGCCAGAATCTTGTCGCTTACGCTTATGCAAGCCACGTCTTCTATGAAGTAAATTATGTAACGGATTTTAATTAATAGTTTATAAACTGACCAATATCTAAAAATGGGTGTCATTTTACCATTTAAGCTGAAAAAGCCATCTTCTTTCTCTTGTCAGTGATTATTGTGTCTTTTGTTGTCCGGACAATGAATTTGGAAATGAGTGGTTTGATTAATGATATGGATCTTTCATACAACTTTATGTTCAGCTCGATTTTGTGGTAATAACAGAGATTCTGGTAGAGTTACTAGCAGCAGGGGAAATCAGTATGTTTTTTATGCAGTAACGTTGGAAAATCTGGTTGTTGACAAGGATTTAGTGAAGATATCTGTAAAGGAAGCTGAATCAAAGCGCAAGACAAAGCAAAAGATGAGGTACATAAGTTCTTAAATTGACTACTGGGATTTATATAAAGGGCAAGAACGGAGTCATAATCGTTCTCATGTAACTTTCAGGCAATTGTTTAACAAGCTTCATAATCTTTTGAGTTAGCATTTTTATTAACCATTTTTTTCAAATGTCAACAAATTATAGGAATTATTACGTTGACTTACATGGAATGCAAAGAACATAACCTTTAAACCTGTAAACGGTGTTTAACCATCTGTTACCTATGCTTTATCATGTAATGGATAGATGCTGTCCGTTGGGATTATCTAGTATTGTTTGGTTTAAAGATGCTAAGTTTAGTGTATTATTCATTGATTCTAATGACATAAATTGATGTGTTAATGGGGGCAAGCAACCTCCAATCTGATAGTCTCCTTCATAATGGTCCCAGGCTAAACTCTTCCACAGTCCAAGTGCACCTCAATTACTCAACACTGTTTCCACAACAGTTTACCATGAGACAATAAGTAATTTGGGTGAAATAGTGAAGCAAAGCACAATGAATTGATGAAAACTAAAGACAAAATGTGTATTCCACTATCAACCAAAAGAAAATAGCATAATAGTCATAGTTCATTCTCCTTCCTCCTGAAGGAATTTAAATAAAACATTAAGAAAAAATATGGTAATTATTTAAGTAACAAATCAATTAAAATATCCTCTCAATTAATAATATGATTTTCTGGATTATAAATAATATTTTCTGCTTCCAGAATCTTCTCTGCTTTCTAATTAATCTGCTTCCCCATTATATGCTGGATGGATTCTGCATCAATAGTATCTAAACCCAGATTTTCCAAACTGTCTTTCTACATTTGGCTTTCATTTCCACTGTTTGCGAGCTCTTTTGGCTTGATCACAATTTGATTTTTGGACTCGCGAACATAAACTTTCATAATAAGGTCACCATCAATACCCCTCCAACAACTCTCACCTTGTCCTCAAGGTGAAAAAGAGAAAATTGTTCCTTAACTTCCACATAGTTCAGATTTGATGGATGACAAACCATACCCATATGCATTCTCGGTTAACTTTATAGAGAGCTAGAATCTCTAAATGAGTATAAGATGTTGCAATCAAAGTCTGTTTGGTGGAGCACCATAATATTGTTGTGTCATTATAAGTAAAAATATATCCCTTCCGTTAATGGGTTTTATAAGGATTAGAAAGATAACTAATATTTGTATATTCAACCAAACTAGAATTTCTAGAAGATTTGATAGAATAGAATAATTTTAAATTTTTAGTTTCATATAGGTAACTTTTTATATGCTTGATTCCGTTCTAATGACGATGGGTTGATATAAAGTTAAATCGAGCTAATAAATTTACCGTGAAGGATAAATATAATAAGACACTAATAACATTAAGATATAGTTTTTCAAAACCGAGTATCTTTTCATCCTTTTCTTTAGGACGAAATGAATCATTTTTCGATTTAGGAGATCGAATGACCATTAGAGCGCTCAAAGGGTCAGCCAAATCCGTGTTAAAGTATTTTAACAATTTTTCAATATACGTTTATTTATGGGTAAGTATTCTATTTGAATTATATTCGATCTATAAGTTGAGACAATATTTTATTTTCTCCAAATCCTTCATCTTAAATTCATTTTTTAGATATTTAACAGTTTTTTAGAGTTCTTCAAAAGTCCCAACTAAATTCATGTCATCAACATAAACTACTACAATGAAAAATCTTGATTTTGACCTTCTTCTAAAAACACATGGACATATAAGGTAATTCATATAGTTTTTTTTTTTCAAGTATTCACTAAAATGATCGTACCATATTCTTTCATATTGTTTTAACCTATACAATGATTTTTGTAACTTGATCGAGTATATGCCTCTTAGATTAATCCTTTTTGCTTTAGACAATTTAAATCTTTAGGGAGTTTTATATAAATTTTAATATCCAAATTTTTATATAAATAAACAGTAATTATGTCTATTAGACACATATCTAATCATTCAAAGACTGTTAGACTGATTAAATATCTAAATATGATTATATTCATGATAAGTGCATATGTTTTATCAAAGTTCATACCTAGCCTTTGGAAAAATCCTTAGGCTACAAGTTTTGCTTTATATCTAGTAATCTCATTTTTCTTATTTTTCTTTTTCATAAATACCCATTTATATCCAACAGATTGAACGTCTTTAGATGTTGAGACTACAGACCTAAACACTTGACATTTTACAAGTAAAACTAATTTTGCTCAAATTGCTTCTTCTCATTTAAGCCAATCATATTTTTGTCTCCACTCGTCTACAATACATGGTTCAGAATCATTATTATTCAAAATTTCAATAGCTTCTACGAATGAGAATACATCATCAATGTTAATTGCTTCACAGTTTTACATCTCTCGTGTATAAGAATAATTTATAGAGGTTTATGTATTCTTATTTTCTTGTATTTCAGAGGTTTATTTTACTTCAAGGGCTTTACTCTCTTTAGGGATTGTAATATCTTCTAGAGAAATATTATTGAGTGTGGATTTTTCAATTGTTTTAAACTTGTCATAATTGATATCTGTTTGATTCTTTGTTTTTCCTTTTTGAGGAATAGACTCCTTCAATCCAACAGACCTATTACACTTCTGGCATGTAATAGATTGATCAGTTATGATTCGAATAGACTGTTTAATCGCCACATTAATTCTTGTTGGTATGTTGGTAGTTGTTATGTGTGATCTTGCCATTTTTTCTATATTCACAAATGCATCAAACATTTGGTTGACAATAATTTGTAAGTGCACTATCCTTTGTGTTTAAATTTTACTTTGGGATATGTGAGGATGTAGATGACATGGTAGGTAAGTGCTAAGTGAGTTCATGTCTAACTTTAAGAAACATTTTTCTTCCCTTAAGAGTAGGAACATTGTCTCATTAAAGTAATAATTTGTAAAACTTGCAATAAAAAAAATTACTTATCAATGGTTCCAGATACTTGATAATAGATGACAAATTATATCCAAAATAAATTTTCAAACGATGTTTGAGTCCCATTTTTATGTGTTAAGGAGACACAATCAGGACTTATACAGTGTAAGCAAATATTCTTAAATGGGATATATTATATTGGTCACCAAAAACTAATTACAGAGCAGAATATTAATGATAATAAAAGGGTTGCAAATGAATTAATGTTCCAACATGTAATATAGCATGCCTTACATAGGAATTGATAATTGCGTTCTTAGTAATAAAGTATGTGCAATTACCTTGAGTAATTTGATAAGGGACTTACCAACCCATTTTGAGTGTAGACATATGAAATTGGATGTTCAACATTAATTTTCATAGACACACAATAATCATTAAATGTCTTAGATGTAAATTTACTAGTATTATCTAATTATATTAACTTGATTGGGTCATCTAGGAAATGAGCCCTCGATTTGATAATTTGAGTTAATAATTTAGCAAAGACAATATTTCAAGTTGACAATAAACAAATATGGGACTATCGAGCAGATACATTAATTAAGATAGTAAACTAATGAAATGACCTACTTGGGGGATGAATAAGTCCATATATATCACTTTGAATCCTTTGTAGGAATTATGAGGATTCAACGTTAACTTTGGAGGGAGATGGTTTGATTACTAATTTACCTTATGAACACACGGTGCAAAATTCTTCACTGGGTAAGAAAATCCTATGCTTATTTAGTGAATTTTCATGTGAATTTTCAATAATTTTACGTATCATCGTAAATCCTAGATAACCTAAACGGTTATGCTAAAATATAAAAATCTTTGGATCAGAGAACTTCTGGTTCAATACTGTGTAGGTTTCAATTGTCTTTGTGATTATATAATACAATCTAGATGATAAAGCTAACAATTTCTCTAGTACATGTCTGCTTCTGAAGGCATTACTAGTTGTACAGAGATATTCTACACTGATTTCATTCATGATTTTAATATGATAACTATTATTTCTTATATTTTTAAAACTAAGTAATTTCTTCTAGATCTAGTTGAATTTAACAAGCCATCAATGTTTAATTTGATCTCATTTTTTAATAAGATTGTGGGTTTTCCAGAGCCTTCAATTAGGTTCATTGATCTTAAAATAGTGTTTACTTTAGTTTCAACTGGTGATAAAGTTAAAAAGAATTTCTTTTCTTTAAAAATTGTGTATGTTATTGTATTATCTACTAAACACATGTTTAAATCATCAATTTTTGAAATCAACACTTCAATTTTAGAGTCCATTTCTTTTCACTTTGAAAATTAGATTAGTCATTACAAAATATTGAAAGAAAGTACTAATTACACAAAATAATATACATGATTTCTTAATTTAAAATAAACTCTAAAATATCAAAGTTCGCCAGATTGAAAGAATCCGGATTATCAACAAAATTTGACTTGATTTTCTTTTCATTATTTTTAATGAATGCTTGATATAAAGTTAAAAAGAATTTCTTTTCTTTAAAAATTATGTATGTTGTTGCATTATCCCCTAAACACATGTTTACATCATCAGCTTTTGAAATCAACACTTCAATTTTAGAGTCCATTGCTTTTCACTTTGAAAATTAGATTAGTCATTACAAAATATTGAAAGGAAGTACTAATTACACAAAATACTTTACATGAGTTCTTAATTTAAAATGAACTCTAAAATATCAAAGTTCGTCAGATTGAAAGAATTTGGATTATCAACAAAATTTGACTCGATTTTCTTTTCATTATTTTTAATGAATGCTTGATATAAATTCACCAAATGTTTGTGCATACAATAGGTACATGATCGATGGCCTTTAGAACCATATTTGTAACTTTTGCTTTCATAATTTTGTGGTTTGTTTTGCATCATTTTTCCTTTGTCCTATTTTGCTTCATCTTTGATTCATTTATGGTGGTAAGATTTTTTATTATAACCACCTTTGGATTGAAACTTATTTTGTCTAGGACCTTGTCTATGCCCACAAGAACTACTACTAGTAGTTGCGTTTATTTTAGAGAATGTTGCAGTGTCAGTGGGGTGTGTTTGATAGTTTCTCAATAATAATTCATTATTTTGCTTAGCCACCATCAAATAGGATATTAATTCAAAGTTTTTTTTTAGATTGCTACTGCAGAAATATATTTGAGGGATTAAATGTGGAGAATGTTTTTTCTAACATATTTTCATCGATTTTTTTCTCTATATAATCTTTTTCGGGGAACAATTTTAAACAAGATAGAATTATATTTACTTATAGATTTAAAATCTTATAAGCGTAAGTGAGTCAAGTCATATTGGGTCATTGACAATGTTATTGACCTTTGATGTTGAAATATTTCTTTTAGAGTTTTCCATAACTATGGTGAATCCATTATATCCACATATTCGGCTCTCAATCCTTCATGAATGTGATGTCGAATAAAAATAATAGTTTTGATTTTATCTTGTTGGGATGCTTCATTTTCTTCTTTAATTACTCCTCCAAGGTTTATGGATTCCAAATGTATTAAAGCTTTACGAAGTTTGACATTTTCACCAACTATAAGGTGATAAAAGTAACAAAAATTAGTGATATGAAGAAGAAAAATCATGTTAGAACTTCAGGTTTATATTTGTCTCATATTAGCAAAACATCAAGTTTTGTATTTAATTCAAAACATAAAATCTTAGTTCTAGTTATATTTAGGATTTTGGGTCCATATTTTTTAGGATTTATCAAACTTCAGGGTGGTACAATTATAGTTTGCATTAATATAAATTATAAATAGAAAAATTAAACAGAAGAATAATAATAATTAAAACATCTATAGTTTGTATTTTATAAATAAACCAATATTATAATTAAGATATTTATATTTGTAATATACAAATAAAATAATGATATAATTGAAAGATTATTAATATTATGATACACCTGAGTAGTTATATTGAAAACAGGTTATAAATATAATAAAGAAATATGAGCAGAGAATTTAATAATAAAAACAAGGTGAGTAGCAGAAGAAGATTAATAAACAAAATGTGAGCATAAGAAGAGTGAAAATGTTAATTGGGAAGCGTGAATACAAAGTTTTTATAGCGAATGATTTTCTCTCAACTGGATTATACAAATGAATGGGGTATTTGTTGGAGAATTTTACATACCCAAGTGATAAATATCACCCAAAGCCACAAATGTTCTTTTAACAAAGTATTAGTTAGCTGCCAAAAGCAATAAATGCTCTCCTCCATGTGCCTATGATAGAGATTACAATTTTGAATTAATTTTAGGGGTTTTGACTTTTCTTAACTCTAATAGAGAGAAAATTATTTGATAAAAATGGAAAAAGAGATAGGGGCAGGGATGAAACAAATCTTTGTAATCGAGGATAGGCCAAAGATGGGGAAAAATATATCCCCACCCCACCCCTTCCCCTCCTTACCCCCATCTTTGTCCCTTTATATTAATATATTTACTTAAAATACTAACATATCTTTATAATTTTATCGTATTTATTTTTCCAAATTTATTTAGGTTTTTATTATACATATTAAAGTGATTAATATATTATATTTGTGACATTTGAAATAGTAGGTTGATTTTAATTTTATTTAATTTTGTTATTAAATAAATTTATATTGTGTTTAGAGGGTATAAGGAAGAATTTTTTTTTTGTGGGTAAAGGGACAGGGAGGGGATAAGGAAGGGATTTTTCTTTGCAGAGAGAGGACGAAAAATCATTTTTATCTGTGTAATGGAGAAACGCCAGGGACAGAGATTAATATCCCTTTCGGGGACCGCCCCTCCCCGTTGTCGTCCCTAGCATATGGTTGGTTGTAGGGGCGCACATAATTTGGTTCAAACTGTAAAATCAAACTAAATCATTTAGAAATTATAGTTTAATTTGTAAAATTGTTTGGTTTAAATTAAAAATTTTTAAACAGTTTTTTTCAATTTGGGTTATGGTTTGAATGATTTTCAAACCAATCCAAACCTTAAATTGTGTGTGTATATCACTCACTCTCTCTCTCTCTATAGATAAAAAACTATATTTGACAAAATATTCCAACAAGCAATTAGGTGTACGACTTGTTTTCTCATATTTTATTATTATTTTTATATGTATATTGCATATATATATTTTATATTTATTTTACATGAGTATATTATGGTTTAGAAAACTATAATTCAGTTAATTTTTATTTTATATATATATAAATGATTTTAAAAGATTCAAACTATAGTAGTCAAATCATATCTTGTATAATATATCAAAAACCTAATTTACTGTATCGTATATCATATTGTATAATACATCTTTTAAAAATTAAAATAAGAAATTACTAAAAAAATATCACAAATACCTTTAGTATTTTAAAAATTTTTATATACACCTCTAATACATTATCATTTTCTCTAAAAAAGTGTATTACTTCATATAAGTAATATTTATTATATCATAGGATACATATTATATCATATAATACATTTATTGTATCTTATTAATTCGATATACCTTATGATACGTATAATTTTTCATTTATATCTTATCATATCTTAAGATATGATATGTATTGTGTATCATAGAATATTGATAATTATGATTTAAACCGTAATTCAAACCGTATTTTTTCAATTTAATTTAGTTTAGTTTTTAAAATTTTTAAACTGTTTTTTCGGTTTAGTTTGAAAAATCTTTTCAAGAGCAATAAATGCGTTCCCATGGTGGACAGGTTCCCATGGTGGACTGGTTGTTTGTTTGTTAGTATATTTGGGTGAAAGGAGATCTGGGGTGGCCTCTGATTGGGAATATGTGGTCTTGTGAAGTTAAACTTGCAATCCAGTTCATTATGACGTGAAGATTGATGAACACTTTCGTCAAAGATAGGTTAGAAAAAGAAAGATTTACATATATATTAGATCCAATAATCAACATGATGACATATTAACTAAAGGTTTATGAAGTCCAATGTTACAATCTATTGTTGGCAAGTAAAGGGTTATGAAATCCAATGTTTCAATCTATTATTAGCAAGTTTCGTACGGAGCATATTTCGATGGGAGACCATATGAAATCCGTAAAATTGAACATGGTTTCTCTACTGACATATCATATGAAAATCTTCCACATAATTGCAACCAAAACAAAAACATTTTGAATCCACAACAGTGTAGTAGATTCCAAGTTTCAAGTACAAAAGAAGTGTACAGGCTTGTTTTAAAGGAAAAAAAAAAAGTTCCCCACTTCCCAATATTGTTCAAAGTTGAGACACAATTTTAGTAGTCCATGGTGCCACTTTATTGATCCTAATATGTCTATTAATCAATATCTGCTCTCTTTGTCCGCGCAAATGCAAATCAAGGGGAAATATCTGGTTAAAATAATATTATCTAATGCACGTAGGAGATGTAAGCAACACAAGAGAGCACTTGCAAAGAATTTCCAAAAGAAAGTCTATAAATGCCACTGTGCCAATTGATCGTTTATCCTTTTACGTTGATAGCATTGCTAAATCTCTTTGGAGTTTATCAAGGAAACGCCTTAAAGTAAGATGAGTCTGTTCATACCCAACTAAAAATATCTCATAACAGACAATATATACTTATCAATATGCATTTTTTTTCTTCTTTATTTGTTATAGTGAACATAAGTCATGCATGACCTTGAGATTTTTTTAAGCGATTTAAGGCCCCATTGAACAGTTGCTCTCAGCAATTAAATTACTGATGCTATAAGACAAGTCTATGATGCATGACAAGCCAACAAGCACTTCAATAATATTAATGGATTGACAATCATATTTTATCTTTATCTCCTATAGTCTTCCTTGTTCATTCAGTTTTTGTCACTTTTGATTGTTTATTTATCACTCTATTTACCGTATTAATTATTAACTTTTCTGTTAATTATGCATTAACTGTGTATGCACCATAAAACTGAAAGCCAAGAATAATAAAAAGTTTTTGGGGTCATCTGTGGGGAGAAATGTAACTACTGTTTAACATATGCAAATGGTAGGAGATCATGATTCAGCGATGACATATTTACGAGTTCTTTCACGGCAAGGCAATTAAATGGTTGTTTGGACTGACTATTCCACTTCATCCCTTAGCTTCTCGAGGGTCGGCATCCAGGACACAGATTGAAGAACAGCTGGGCCCATGTCTGCTTTCTTCGTTCAATCCATTTTTTGCCATTGTTGACTCATTAGCGATTTACTGTTACTCATCCACAAATTGTTAGGGCAGTAGACTGAAATTATATTATGTACGTATCACGTGCAACACAGGTGTTGAATTAGCAACCAGTCTACTTTGATTTTCGGACTGGCAATTGCTCTATAAAATCAAATATCAAGCCAGAAGAGAAAGCCCATTGTTATAGATAAATATAGTGCAAGGAGAGGCAGTGAGACAGTGTAAGTTTAAGTGACATCATATATATTTGGTGCTATCGACCACACAACTTTTTCTAATTTTCCGGGGCCAAAATATTCAGGTTCAATTGCACTTCATTAGTTATTTTTATGATATATTCTTATTATCATTTATTCATTTTCGTCCACCCAAAATTAATCATATGTTAATTTGATCTTAGGATTTTTATACTAAAACACAAAATTATTTCTAAATTAGTTATGTTAAAGCTAGTCAAAAAACAAATTTGTCAAATATTAAAATTACTTTTTTACCTTTAAAAAAATTATAATCGCCCTTAACTGACATCTGACCCCGGAATGCCAGAGTCATCTTATAATTTGTTGATGTAGAATTTATCTATGGTGTGCCACTCTGTTTGTTTATTTTTTTATGATAGAAGAGAGAATGTTGTTTATAATTTTAATAAAACTATGTATACCCATTTTTGGTACACAATTTATGTATACATATGAGGTGTTATGATGTGATTGAATGTTTTTTTATCATATGATGACACGTGTTTTAAAATCACTTAATTACATGATGATACATCACTGTGTACATAAATTGTGTATAAAAAATGGGTACACATAGTATTGCTCTTATAATTTAGGAGGAAGCCGTTTAAGCAGTTTAAGAACCTCGTGCATGCACAAAAATGGTTTTCATTTGAGGTTCAATCATGTATTTACTCTTTGTAGGTTCGTCATTGGAACAATGAATATATTTCAGGAGCTAAGTGGTCTCTCTAAATTTAACTTTTTAAGGAGGTCGTTGGAATTTGACATTGAAAATTTGGAGCCTGAGCCCCTTTTTGTCAAGTGTTGTATATTCAGGGTTCCTGAAAAGATTCGTTGTACAAACGAAAATGCCCACACTCCTCAATTAGTTTCAATCGGTCCTCTTCACCGTGCAGACAAACATTTAGTACACATGACAGAGACAAAAAAAAGGTATATGAAAAGTTTTCTTGGAAGAATATCTTTAGAGAAACGAGATAAAATATTAGCCTTCATCGTGATCAACGAACAAGAAATTCGTAATTGTTATGCGGAGACATCCATAGAGACAAGTGAAGATTTTGTGATTACGATTATGTATGATGCTGTCTTCATTATAGAACTCTTCTTAAGGAGTGAATCTGACCGTGACAAGGCAAGTGAGCCATTGCTAGCGATATCGGCAGTAAGACGTACTCTAAGCATGGACTTAGAATTACTTGAAAATCAGCTTCCATTCTTTGTCCTGGAGGAAATTTATAAGTTGGCTAATCTCGGTGATCAAATATCCATCAGCTTCATGGAGCTTTCTTGTTCTTTCTTCGGCTATTTTAGTGACCTGAGTTTGGCTAAATTACCTACAGAGGTTGCAGTCAAACATTTCTGCAATTGGAGAAGAATTACTCTACTGGAAAGCTACAGTTGTTCAGAACGAGAACCAATGGGATGGATTATAGATTTGCCTTCTGCGGTGAAGTTACAAGAGTCAGGAGTAAGCTTTAAGTGTGTTAAAGGAGAAGGCTCACTTAACATAGAATTTAAACCTGTAAAGCGGCGGATCCCATTCTTCAACAGATATGAGCTGCAAATGCCACATTTGGATATATCCGACAGCACCGAACGCCATATTAGGAATATGATGGCTTTGGAGCAATGTAGTTATCCATTGGACACTCCATTCTGCAATTACATCATAATAATGGATTGTCTCATCGATACAGAAAAAGATGTGGATTTGCTTGTGTGGGAGGGAGTCATTACCAATCATTTGGGGGACAACGCATCCGTAGCAAAATTGTTTAACAAACTAGGCGAAAATATCATTGCAAGTAGTTCCTCTTACTTTCAATGTTGCGAGGAGTTGAAAGTCCACTACAACAATCGCCGTAACAAGTGGAAGGCAATTTTGAGAAGTGTGTATTTCAGCAACCCATGGAGAGCTGCAGGCACTCTTGCAGCAATTGCACTCCTCTTGCTCACTGTCATACAAACTATATGTTCTATCATGCAGGTCGTTTAATTTTGATTAAAACTTGTCTAGTTTTCCGTGCAGTTTGAAGCTTGTTATTGTAATAGTATTTGTGTTTGCAATATATTTCTTACTGGTTCTGTGTAATGCAACTTCAGTTATATCTAATATTTGTGCTTCCCCAAACATTCCATGAGAAAATTATCAAGAAAATCATCAAATGAGTCTGAAGAGAGTATAAATAGTTCATTCAGAAAGACGTTTTTATTGAAGTGTAAACAGTTTTATTATGGGTGAAATTGTATATGTAATACCCAAAATTTTTTTTCGAGGGATTGGTAGAAGGTTAAAGCCAACATTCCTTTGTGAAAATTTATGGGATTATGAAAATTATGTACAAGTATGGGTTCTAAGGTTAAATTGCCTTGATTCATTAAATTAAGCCTTCCAAGGGTAAATAGCCTTGATTCATTAAATTAAACCATTTAGGCTTTCTTCTTCATTTGCGGGAGGCACAGGCGAGAAAGAAAGGAGAGAAAGAGAGAGAAGAAAAGAAAGGAGGAAAAAAGAAAAAAAGAAAAGAAAGGAAAAAGGAGAAGAAAGAGAAGAAGGAACTGATAGGAAAGGAATCTACGCATCATTTCATCACACTTGATAAAAAGTAGACAACCTATGACAACGACAAAAGATGACGGCGATGAGGGATTCGGAGAATTCACCTTTGCGCCAATCAACGTCCATTCAAATCCCAAACCCAATGGCTCTGATCATCAAGATAAAATTGATGATGATTGGGGCGATTTTGTAACACCCTCTTTGTTCTCCCGTTGCGAGACGCTACCTGCAAAAACCTTTGATTGCCTAGTTGATAGCTTGAAAAATGATGTGGCATAGCCTGACTTAGTCCTGAGTTGGATTCGAGCTCAGTGGGAGAAACCCAAGGGAGCGTTGCCGTCATCGTTGTGGGCTTCATGTTAAGGAGCACTTGCAAAATGGTCTTTGAATCCATCGTCCGCATCATCACCATGCACCCTTTTGACATTAGAGATTGATGGCGTTCAGGTTGGCATCTTCTCATAAAGTAATTCTAATTTTTTAATATTAAATTAATCAGTGAGAAAGACGATTATATACTATTAGAAATGTATTGATCTTATAAGTGTAGAGATTAAAATTTATATGATATAAAACACTTATATATCACTCATTTTACTTACTTTTATTAAATGCAAAACTCTTTTCTTTTTAATCTACAATACCCTCTCTCAAATACAACCATCATAAGTTATTAGCCTATCATTTAACTGAGTCAATTTAAACTGTTAAGGTTGTCGTCCGAAGAAAATATGTTGGGTTTATAAGTATAAATATTAAAATTCATATTACACAAAATCAATTGTCTTTTGTTAAGGTCCAATCTACCATACTTATATATCACTCACTTTTATTATATGTGAGACTCTTTTCTTTTTAGTCTCCAACATATATATAATAATTATTCATGTTGTTTTGAGTAGATAATTGTGGAGGAAATAAATATATAACAATGGTATCTCTTTGATATGATACGGAGAAAAATTTTTATCCGAATGTGGTGTTGCTCACTATCAAAATATATATGGGTTGGGTCTATAAGTGTAGAAATTGAAACTCATATTACACAAAATTAATTGACTTATGTTAAGATCTAATCTCTCACACTTATATACCACTTATTTATATTGTATTTATTAGATGTTAGAGTGCGACCATTTGAGTGCGATCATCTAGATTGTTAGACTTGTCATTTGACTCAGTCAATTTTTGGCTAGGTGTGTTGTCACTTGTATTCAGGAATACTTTAGGCTGTTAGAGCTACCATTTGGCTTGTTGTGCTTTAATACTATGTTGGAATATATATTGGTTGGGTCTATAAGTGTTGAGATTAAAATTCATATTATATAAAACTAATTGGCTTAAAGACAATATGAACAGCTAACAGCCGTAAAAGAACATCACTAAATGTAATTTTATAAGCTTCCACGTTAAATTTGTTAAAAAATAAGTCAATTTTTTTAAAAAATTACTCACTTTGAACTCGAATCAAACTACAAAACTGAAACTTTAGTTTGAATTCAGTTCGATAATACCTATTTGATTTGAATTTGTTTGATTCCAATCTACCCGAAATTTGAAGTGCATCCCCGTTCTTGGAGATATTTGCACTTGTTTCACAGTTACATTCTGCGCGACTGTTATCGGGAAACTTGTTCTTAGTTTCGGAAACGTTAGTGATTTTGGGGGAGCCAAAGCTGCGGAGGACTTTTTCGTGAGGAGAATGAAAGGGGATAGGTGAGTGGTCTGGGCACTTAGCATTAATGAATCTTCTTTGCTTGTTTTCAAGTTATGCTTAGCAAATAATGTATGAAGATGAATATGGATTCTTGAAATTCACTTTTATTCCTCGGATAGCTGAACAGCCTAAAAAATGAATTAGCATCACTTGTATTTGAGGATTAATCCAAAACCAACGTAAAAGAAATTCTAATTTTTACCCTTACGCCATTGATAAAGAGCTTTGTCTTCCAACTATTGAAGCAAGTAGAGAGAAAAGGCATTATCAAAGAGAGACCAGAGAGGTAGAAATACCACAAATAATAAGAAATCTCGGCAAGCTTTGATATCTGACAGGGAGAAAGCTCTCTGGAACTAGAAGGTCGTCTCGACCATTCAGGTGCACAAACACTTTGTCTTAATTCCAGGACGATTAGTCTATGATGCATGACAAGCCAACAGCCACTTCGATAATATTAATGGATTGACAATCATCCTTCGTTTCTATCTATCTCCTGCAGTCTTCCCTTTAATTCAGTTTTCGTTATTTTTGGTTTCCTGTCTGTCACTCTCTTTACCATCTTAATTTTTAACTCTTCTGTTAATTACGCATTGGGTGTGACCAGATAATCATGTCGACGGTGCACCATAAAACTGAGAGCCAAGTATAATAAAAGTTTTTGGGGTCAAATGTGAGGAGAAATGTAAGCACTGTAAACATAAATATGCATCTGGTAGGAGATTATGATTCAAGTACTCGGTGAAATAGCACATAGAAAACTCAAGTAAGACTTACAGATCATGACATATATACGAGTTCTTTCATGACAAGGCAATCAAATAAATGTATGGACTGACTATTACACTTCATCTCTTAGATCTTAGAGGGTCAGCATCCAGGACACAGATTGAAGACAAGCTTGGCCCATGTCTTTTTCCTTCATTCAATGTTTTTTTTTTTTTTTTCCATTGTTGACTTATAAGCAACTTACTGTAAATCATCGACAAATTGTGAGGACAGTGCTTTGATTAGTGAAAGGTTTAAAATCTAAAGACTGAAATTTTCTTATGTAGGCAACATGAGTGTTGAATTAGCTATTAGTCTACTTTGATTTTCGGACTGGCACCTGCCCTATAAAATCAAATATCAAGCCAGAAGAGGGAGCACATCATAATATATGTTTGGATTTGATCTTTGGATTTTCATACTAAAATGAATAATTATTTCGAAATAAGTTATGTTAGAAGTAGTCCAAAAAAAAAGAAATTTGTCAAATCTTAAAATAATTTTTTACCTTATAAAAATTTATTATCGCCCTTGACTGAGATCTGGCCCCGGACTGCCAGAGCCATGGCCACTGCGTGAGGTCTTTGTGGCGGCGGAGAATTAGGAAGATGGAGAGAAAGAAGCAGGGAGCGACGGAAGGGAAGAAAGAGACAGTTACAGAAGTTTAAAATTCCTTTGTAAAATCTTTGCCATGCAATATAACCCTTACAAAATTTTCAAATCTGATGGATGCTTTTCTCCGTTCATGAAAACTACAGGGTTCACCATAGACCACACAATATTTATGTATATCACTATAAATAATAATATGAAAAATTAGCCTAGTTGATTTTTATAAATTTTAGAGTAGTGTTATATACACAATTTTTGTATATAATTTTATACACAAACAATAATGTATTATGATGTGATTGAATAATTGAAAATTAAAGATAAAATAACACTCAATCACATGTGGATACATCGTTGTTTATGCGCAAAGCTATGTATATAGTTTTATTGTAATTTTTAACTACACACTATAAGCCAAATTTTACTGTTCCATGACTAGTGAGAGAAATTTCGACCACTCACTTTATTCCTTATAAAATAAATTTAATTTTTTAATTACTTTTTCGTATTTTATTTTCAATATTTTTTTCATTAAAAGCATAATTTAAAAACAAATTAAAAAAAATTTGGTAAAGTTTTTTTATTTAAATTCGAAGTTGATTAATATTCAAAACGATGCATTTCAGCTTGATCAAATCAAACTGACAATCAAATTCAAACCAACTTGACTTAATGTAACTCTCTGGATCACCAGGGAATATAAGTTTGGTCAATCTCTCATTAGACAGATTCCTTAGGGTTGGGCTTAGTTATTATTGATCCATGATAAATAACAAAGCTCTACATGATTTAGGCTCTTCTGAACATTCTACTACCAAACTTACCAGTAATCATGACAATGGTTGCATCTACCGCAAGAATCAATCTCACGACTTTAATGTTAACGCATTTTACAGCCATATGAAATGCAGCCTGACCTTTCAATGACTTCTGATTTCTCAAACACGACAGTAGTTAGTTTCCAATTGGAGTAAGGTAACACCATGGCTACCAATACCATAGCTTAAAGTAATTGGGAAAACTGCCTTGCATTCTGCATCAAGGAAAGGGCATCTGGGGATTGTGAAGGCCCTTTCGTGTAAAGAAAGGCTAGACCGCTTTCCATATGACAGTTGAAGGAAAAAATGTTGAACTAGTGCATGAGTTGGTGAAGATAGATCCTTCTTTATTAAACATGGTCTATAACAAGGGAAACACTACCTTGGATATAGCAACCCGCAAGGGTCGGGCGCATGTGATTAAAATCCATTTTTTATCTTTTGTCAATAATCATTATTACGTTCTTTTTTGTTTTCAACTTCCACTAGATCATGAATTTATGCTATCTTTGTGTCCAATCTGTCTTATAAATTAAATGTGAGAATCATCATAAGTCATAGTGTCTTATCCTAACCAAGGAAGCACGGAAACGCACTGAATAGTGCGTTCCCGCGGTTCCGAAACGTTTTAGTTTCCAAAACGGCTCGAAACTGGTACGACATTTTTAAGTGGCCATTTCGATTATTTTGCAAAAATACGAAAAACATTTCTTGACATATCCCTAAGCATAGGAAATGTCGAATTGACAATTCGAATTCATGGTTTGGTTCGGTTCGAATAAGAAATTTTGAATATTATTTAAATAAAACAACGTCGTTTTATCAATGAACCATGAACTCGAGCCATGAATCTGAGACATACAATTGAACCATTAATTCGAGTCGAACCAAGCTTCAAATTTGAATCATTGATTTGAGCTACGAAATCGAGCCAAACTCAAACCAAACGAGTGACCCATTTTTCATTCGGGTTGAACTTGAGTCGAACTTAATTTTAGCTTGATGAACTCGAGTCAAATTCGAGTTGGATCATTTTCTGTCCAAGCAGAACTTGAGCCAAAGGGTGTTCGAGCTTAGCCCGGCCTGAATCCACCCCTAATCCTAACACTCTTATGGGACTTAGAAGGCCAAAACGCATCCTGTAAAATTGTTTAAAATATTCTACAGCACACACACACACACACAACACTTATTTATGGCATCACGCATAGGCCTCTAGCTTGACTATAATTACAAACAAAACATCCAAATTTCTATTTCAAAACATGAGAATAAGTTTTTAGTTAAGCCTCCGATCTTTCAATATTTACATAAATTTTCAAAATATCCACAAAACTTAAGCAAAATGAGACACCTACTGAACATGTTATATCATGGCACAACCTTGAGTAGAGTCACTGCTCGATACGATCCTGGAGATATCTTAGAGCGGAAAAATTCTATAAATGTGAGCTAGAAGTCCAGTGAGTGGATAGTTTATAAAACATTCTTGAAATGTTGAATATATATCAATAAAGAAATATGCTACAACTCATAATATATTAACAAGTCTGAAGATATTAAATTTCTAAAGAAAGAATCTAAACCATCATCATTAAAATAAAATCATTCACTGCTAATAATTAAGATTTATCAGGAAACACCATACTTGAACTAATTATTAGAATTCTTACTAAATGAATATGTAACCTCCCAATAAAATTCAACGGCTGCAATTACCACTAAACCAAGTTCATAATTACTTCCAGATTTTTTTAATATGGTAACATACTGGTGGCAATGATGTTGCAATAGTTCTTATACATACTCAATATTCTAAATGAAATTTAAAGGAACAAGTGTCGCACGAGTGATAAAATATGCTTAGGGAATATCTTATTTAAATAAAAGATCTAATTATCAACAACTCACACATTTTTTTCTTTATTTATTTTTGAATCCCTCACCAATACAATAACTTAAGTTGTACACCTCTATTAATATTCTTAAGGGAAAATATGTCATACTCGATGGGTATCCCTTACACAGGTAGAGCGAGAAAGAACTATCATACCTGACATGTTGTAGTCTCACTCTGACAAAGCAACTAAAATTTATCATACCTAGCATAAAATACCGTACAGGCAGAGCATTTATCACATGATATGCATTGGCAAAAAATATCTGGATGGTACCATTTCTTAATACCATATTTATAATACGGTAGCTTAATAATAGAAATTTAGAATAATCATCATTGGGCAACCAAGCAACCACACCATACTAAATTAACTACATTCAACTCTACAATCACCCATAGCACCAAACTAGGCAACAATAAACAATATAGTCATACTCATCACTAAATTAAGATTTCCTTTAGCTCTACTATTATACACACATCAATAAATAAATTATTTAGCAACTTTAGTCATCCATTAACTGAATTTAAATCACCTTCAACTCTACAAGCTCACAAAACGTCAATTCAAATAACATTCACCCATTTTAGTTCCTTTATAGAACAAAACTAAATATCTTTCAGTTCTACAGTTACACATAATATCAAATCAATTAACATTCAACAATTTCAATCACCCATAGAACTGAATTAAATACCTATTAGCTCTATTATAATACCCTTAGGCAAATCGCACATCAGTAAAGTATGAGAGAGATGTTAGATCTGTCTGTACTCTATCTAGGTATCCCACATTGATTAGGAGTGGGATGATTTGATTGATTAAATAACTTCTGAGCTCCTTAAATTGTCAAGACATTTTTTGGGTTGTAACCCTTAAAAGCAAAAGTATGATAGACTGTGTGTACAAAGTAGACAATATCTTGATAGTATATTGGGTTATTAGACCAGAGATATTACAAATGGTATCAGAGTGGCTATGCGTGTCCTTTTGAACCATGGTAGGGTAAACCTTAGTAAGAACGTTGAGTCATGTAAAAGGGGGTGCATGTGATAACCTTAGGCAAATCCCACATCAGCAAAGCATGGGGAAAATATTGAGTCTATCTATACTCTATTTGTATATCCCACATCAGTTAGTAATGGGAGGATTTGACTGGTTAAATAGCTAGTGAACTCCTTAAATTATTAAAACGTATTTTGGGTTGTAAAACCCAAAAGCAAAACCATAATAGACTCTGTGTCTAGAGTGGATAGTATCTTAACAATGGGTAGGGTTATTGGACCAGAGATGCTAGATCTACATTTACAAAAAAACATTAATCAATTAACATTCAACAATTTCAGTCACCCGTAAAATTGAAGTAAATACCTTTAGGCTTTACAATTACACAAAACATCAATAATTTAAATATTCAGAATTTTAGTCAAACCATTATTGAATTAAACAACTTTTATTTCGTAGCCACACATACAACTTCAATTAATTTAACATTCAAAATTTACAATAATACACAACATTGAATTTAAGTGGCCTTCAGCTCTACAGTTACCTATAATCGAAATCAACAACATACATAATATTTTTATTAATTTATAAGAGCTTTCATAAAATCTATAATATCATTTGTCAAGGATTTAAAATAAAAACATAAAATTTGCATAAAATAAAATTATAGTTCAAAGGTTTGTCTCTCACTCACAGATTTGAGTAGGCCTAATGTCGGTGCCAGAATCTCTTACGAGTCTTCCTCATTCCTCACCTATTCACACTAATTCAAAGCACCATGGTTAGAATTTCGGAAATCCCCAAATTTGAATAGTGAATTTGAACCCTTAAGTTAAAATGAGTGAAATGGATACCCTATTATCTTTTCCTATCAATTCATTCTTCCTTTTTTTTTTTTTTCTCCTTTTTTTCTTTTTTCTTCTCTTCTCTCTCTTTCTCTCCTTCTCTTCTTTCATTTCTCTCTTTCTCACTTGCACCTTTGTTTCCCGCAAATGAAGAAGAAACCTAATTGGCTTTATTTAATGAATCAAGGCAATTTGCACCTTAAACCTCATACTTGCACACTATTTCACATAACCTTATAAGTTTTCATAAAGGATATTTTGGCTTCAACCTTTCTGCCAAAGCAAAAAATTTTCCCTTACAAAATTTTTGGGTATTTCAACCGTTCCCCATTAAAAAATATTTCATCCTTGAAATTATATACTTGATTGAAACAATTTCGGATATTGAATTTGCATGCCCTTTTTGCTTTCCTAAGTCACTTCCTTTGCTGAGTGATTTTTCCCATTGCCTTAACCCAAGGAAGGGTTCTAGTGCGAAGCACTTGTTTCTCATCAATAATCTTTATATGTCTTTCTTGGCAACTCAGATTCTTTTTTAATTGAATCGATTGCTGATGAAGAACATGAGAGAAATCAGACATATGCTTGTAAAGCATGAAAACATGAAAAACATTATGGATCTTAGATAATTCAAGTGGTAAAGCTAATCTATATGCAACAACACTTTTTCAAGAATCTTGTATGGGCCAATATATCTTAAACTTAATTTACCCTGTTTTTTGAATCTTAGTATACCCTTTCAAGGTGAAACTCCCAAAAACATCCTTTCACTTACTTGGAACTCTAATTCTCTCCCCTATCTTTATCAATATAGTTTTTCTGTCTATTGTAAGCTACTCTTAGTCTTTCTTGGATAAGATTAATCCTTTCATTGGTGTCTTGAACAATCTGAAGGCCTAGCAATACCTTCTTACCTACCCCATTTCCACAAACTAAAATTCTACATTTCCTACCATATAAGATTTCATACAAAGGCATTCCAATGCTAGTTTGATAGCTATTATTCTAGGTAAATTCTGTTAAAGGCAAGTAATTATCCCAACTTCCCCTGAACTCTATCACCTAAGCCCTCGGCATATTTTCTAATGTTTGAATGGTTCTTTTTGACTATCTATTCCTTTGAAGGTAAAAAACTATGCTAAATTGCAACTTCGTAACCAATGCATTTTGTAAACTTGACCAAAATTGAGAAGTAAATCTAAGATCTTTGTCTAATACTATGAACACTGCAGCACTATGGAGACATACAATTTTTGTGACATAAATACTTGTCAACTTATCAAGTGAGTGTGTGACTTTGACTGGCAAAAAGTGAGTTGACTTTATTAAACGATCTATAATGACCCAAATGCTATCATGGCCATTGTTGGTACAAGGAAGGCCTGACACAAAATCCATGGTAATATGACCATTGATGGATAAGGAGAGGTTACAGGAGTCCAATTGGTCTTTGATGTTCAACTTTGACTTATTGGCACACTATATATCTAGAAATAAATTCTACAATCTCTTTTTTCATTCCTTGCCACCAGTAATGTTTTCTCAAAGCATGATATATCTTAGTACTACCTAGATGTAAGGCATATGCCAAAACATGAGCCTCTAAAATTTCCCTCTTTAATTCCTTATGATCTAGTACACAAATTCTATTTTCTATCATTAGCATCCCATCATCCTTTATCATAAAATTAGCTCAAGTGTTAAAAGGATTTTCTTACACATCCACACTATCTAGAAGCCACACCGTCTGCCGAGAAGTAACAAATAGTCACAGGGTTTGTCAATTACAAACATTATAATACTAGCTATCAGCGGCAAAATGCAGTAAGAAGAAAAATGACTCAAGAATTATAGTAAAAACACAATGAAATAGTTAGTCCAGCACACTGTTTTCATATTATTTCACACCAAAATGTGTGCTCCACATTTATAAGCTTAAGAAATGTGCTCTCATTAGTACAGGCAAAAACAATAGAACGGCAAAATGTACCAATTTCAAGAAAATAAGAGTTGCAAGAACAGAACCTCGGAGACCATTGAAACAAAGCACCATCATAAAAAGCCATCATTTCGAGATTATTATAGAACATATGTTAAAATAATGCCTTAATTAACAACTCAATAGCTCAGGAGCCATATTTAAGAATATTGCGCAATCTTGCATGGCAAGCATAAAAGTCAAAATAGCTGTAGTAATAAAATATCACCCAAGAGTCCCCCAATATTTGTATTATGTCTAGGATACAAAATTCTTAATTACGGGGCTTGTTTCAGCCTGCCGATTAACAGTTCCTAACAAATCCATCCTCAATCCACAAAATGTACAAACAAGAAATCGATACACAAAAATCCTGGTAGACAATTACAAAAAATCATAAGGCAAACATAATCTTTTGGCAAGATTACAGGGTAAACCCTGGTAGTCATTTAGAAAAGGCAAAAAGCAAGGCATAATAGAACTGATTCCTATTGATAGACATCATTGGATCATGAAGTTCTCAAGCAAAGAAACTGGAGTAGGCCTTCAAAATAAGTGATAATTAAAGAATATGCAAGCCACACAAAAATGTTCTAAAACAATATGCTAAAAGCTAGCAACAAGCAAGATAAATCTATCAATTTATTGTGAAAAAGGAGTTGATAAATCAATGTCTAAGGCATGCATCAGGCGTCTAACTAATTCTTATAACTGTATTGATACTCAGGCTAAAACATAAGTCTGCAACAAACATGCCAACTAATTAGCTAAAACTTCAGTAAGGAACATATTTATAAAATCTTTGTTAAAGGTTCACAATGCATTTTTTTTTTTCTTGCAAAGGGCTGTTTTTAGAATGCCCCATTTTTTTTAAATTAATTTTTTGAGATTCTTGAGTATAATAATGCTAGTTTCCCTTTTTTTACATGCTCGTTCTTCTTCTTGATATCAGTCTTGAATCCTAAAATATAATAAAGGAAAGAATTAAAGCATCTGAAATCGCAAAAGCACCTACAAACTTATCTTGGCAAGAAAATCATAACCATGTGCAAATTTCTGACAGTATGAGCTTCCAAGATCATTTATGTCAGCTAGAAACAATGAAAAGCAAAATCACTATACTACAGAACTTTTGAGACAAAAAGCAAAGTGCATGTGCGGTGCCACAATGTGAGAGATATTGAATGAAAAGGATTATTCCGTACAAAAGAAGTGTCAAAGAAACTATAGGAGAAAGGCATGTAGGATTTGTATGGGTCGTGCGCAGGCTGCGCCAGCTCAAAAGGCAAGGGGTCCTAGTAAGAATTAACAGATCAATAAAAAACATGTAAAGTAACTGGAAAAGGGCAGGAAAAAAAACGACACATCAGTAATATTACATAATCCCTTGGTATGGGAACGAGCACATCTGTTGAAATGTAGAGAAAAGCAAATGAAATACTAGACATATATTCTTAAAACCATATTTGAGGTCATATCATGTAAACGAGGTCAAAGGTAAAACCTACTTTAAATTCCAAATGTTTCCTCAAATTCCCCGATTCTAAATCACCCTACCTTCCCTACTTTTTTTTTTTTTTTTTTGGTCAAAAGTGTTCTAAAACATTTACTTCTGCAACAACTACTTTGAACAACCAGTAATTAAATTGGCAGCTACAATTTATGTTATTTATCCAATTTGGAAAAGAAAGGCTGCAGGAAAGTACTCAAAGAATTCAATCATGATTGCAAAACATGTTATAAAATTGTGATATTTTTACGAGGATTCAACTCCATTGGCATTAATTCATTAAAGGCAGCGACAACCTTAAATTTGATTAACCCAAACTAAAAAAATTCATCCCGGAATTCGCACCACAACCATCAACAAAAACTTCAGCAATCAACTACAATGGTAAAAGACTATCCAACAATGCAACTTCCATTCATGAAATGATAATGAACTTTACCAAAAAGATAACGCACAAGGATGAGAACTTGGATATCTTCTCCAAAAAGAATAATGGATATATCATCCAAGAAAGTTTCTAACCATTCAAATTGCTCCTTGCTACGGAAAACAAAAGTGGTGACTATGCTAAGAGTAAAAAAGAAAAAGCTAAAAGTCACCCCACCAAGCACAAACATAAAAATAGCAGCAATAAAGCCCTAATTCTGAAATCAAAATTTTTAAGAGGATGCGAGAAGATCATGCCGCTAGCTTGTCTAAAATGTAAAGGGATATCTTGACAACAATATATAACTTTACTCAGAGACCACCTTCTAACCACAAAGGCCTTATTGGAAACAATTTAAACATGCCAAACATAACATTATGTGAATACTATAAATTTTGTAACTAAAAATATGTGTACTCGGCTTCAAGTTCACGATGAAATCCATTTGAACACGACATAAGGTGTTGACGCATGTCATTTTCACTACCCCATTTGCCCACGTATTGCATTCCTTTTGGGAGACAAGA
This sequence comes from Mangifera indica, assembly GCF_011075055.1. NCBI lineage: Eukaryota > Viridiplantae > Streptophyta > Magnoliopsida > Sapindales > Anacardiaceae > Mangifera > Mangifera indica. Next base: position 7,948,520 of record NC_058138.1, read on the forward strand.
ACTATTATGCAATTTTGGTTCTGTGTGTGGAGAAGAAGAGAAAACGTCTTTTAAAAAATATTATGTAAAAAAATTACCTTTGAGAGAAGGCAGTTTTGGACTTTAAATAAAAGTTTAATTGCCAATAACTTATACACCAACTACCCTTGGTAGTTAAAATAAACTGGATTAGGTCGACCTATCATAGGTAGACCCAAACCCAATATCTCTGACTCACACATGACAGAAGACCCAAACCAAAAAAAAAAAAAAGATTTATCCACAAAAGTCTCATATGGCAATACATTTCATACTTGCAAATGTGTCATGCGACCTCGCGAGCAACTTGCACTTGAGAGTTAAATACTATGCATCTGTTAGGAATAGCATAATCTCTTCAATCCGAATAAAACAAAATAAAGCATTAGGCTCATAGCACCCCAGACTTACTCCATAACACTAGCTCTCTTTAATCTCTCATTTATCATTGTGTTATTTTCCTATGTATCTATGATCAAGTCCATTCTCCCATATGAATGACATGATCGGCTAACCAATGGACACACATAATATATAAGTTTTCTTCTTCTACTCAAAATTCTCAATTTAAACTTAGCTATTTTTCTAATCATGTTTCATAAACTGAATCGTGTGTGGCCATAGATGTCAAGCTAAGATAGCAACATTTAAAGTAAACATCGAACAACAATAAAGAGTCAAAGGATACCAACATGAGGTAATCCTCATATAGTCTCATACAGTGGAGAGCAGAGATTCATCCTCTCACTATTTTAACTGATTGTCTTACTTATGCACACATGACATGAATCATGTGCTAAAGTGTGTATTTTTTCAAATATTATTCACAACACTATACAGATCTTAGTTTAGTGACTATACCTAGCGTCTAACCCGAGTTCTTAATCATCTTCACACTTATAGGTATGTATCCATATTAAGAACTCATATATAGTATTCACAATTTATTCATAGGGAATCCAAATTGGTCATTTTGATATGTATCTATCTATAACTCATCTTGATCAATTATCAAGGTGACATTTTAACTTGGATAAATATTTTCTTGAGAAATTTGTCTCTTATTGGCATGGTTTCTTAGCATCACTTTTCTCAAGAATAATGTTTCGTCTTTGCATGCTCTCTTTGCGCCAAAGTTGATTGCTCGTGTGAGTCAGCCAATCTTTAACTTATGTGACATTACAATCTTGTTTAGCTAAAAACGATGTGTATGCAGTGAAAACCCAAAAATTTCAAGATGCATGTTCAAATAAAAATAAACTTGAATTCATGGTTTTCAATATTGTGTTATCAGTATAATATGTAAGCTCAATACTTATCAATCATAGTCTACACAATCCAAGAGATTTAACATGTGTAAGATATACTTTCTTGGAACAATCTTTGTCAAAGGATTAGTGACCATACAATCTGTAAAACTATATTGTATGTTCATTTCCCTTTTGGAAATCAAGTCTCTTAAAACATTCTATCTAGTGTCGATATGTTTGGTTATCCTATAATACTTAGGATTGTTTATTTCAATAGACAACTATTGTTCCAACAATATCATCTTGTTTACTCAGATTCACGAAGAATTTTCTTAATCCAATAGTTTCTTATACAATCATTGTACATGCTATATACTCAGCCTCCATTGTAGATAAGGTTATGCATCTCTCTTTCTTATCATTCCAAGATATGAGTCCTTTTGGAGTAAGAAAGCATAGCCATAATTTGATTTATGTTGATCTAAATTACTTCCCCAATTGGCATCTCAATAGCCAATCAAATGCAAATTTGATCTTTAATCACATAAACAATAATCCATAGAGCCTTTTTAAAAATATATCAATATTCTATAGACAGTTTTTTAGTGCTCTTTTCAATATTGACTTATATTAACTAACTAGCCTAACAACAAAAACAAATGTCTGGGTATGTACACATCATAGCATACATAATACATCCGATGACATCTGAATAGGTAACAATTGGCATTTCTCTACTTATATCTTAAGTTTTGGAACATATCTCTCGATGCAATAATTTGTCATTTGACACAAGAGTATCAACAGGTTCACGACTTACCATATTAGATTGTTCTATAATCTTTTGAATATTATGCTCTTATGACAAAGTTAAAAAAAATTTTTGAATAATCCCTCTGGATTTAATTCCTAATATGTAATCTGTTTTCCCATATCTTACATGTCAAAAGTATGGACAACCATCATTTGATGATCATCACTTACTTCAAATCATTTCTAGCTATTTACACATTATCACACATATTGATAGAAATACAAATTTGTAGTCAAACTTTGTCACATAGACTTGGTGGTCTTGATTAATCATTTTAAAGTCATAAGGTATTAACACTTATGAAATTTCAAGTACCAATATCTGAATGATAGTTTTAGGTCATTCAACATTCTTAAAGCTTCCACACTCTGTGTTTCAGACCTATAACAACGAGATCTATATCTCGTTTCAAGTAGATTTATTTGTTAAGTTCTCCATTAAGGAAAATTGTCTTGACATTCATTTGGTATAATTTTAAATTCAAATGTGTTACTATAGCTAGAATTAAACATCTTAAAGTAAATCTCATAAATAAAGAAAACGTTATTCTTCACAATCTATACCTACTCATTGGATATAGTTTTTCACTATAAAGTAAAATTATATCTATTTATTGAGTCATCTACCTTATAATTGATTCGTGAAATCCACTTGTTCCTAATGGGTTTTTGACGTGATGGAGAGTTAACCAAAACCTAGAATTGGTTTGTTTTCTACATATTCTATCGCTTTTTCCAATGCATCTCAACATTTCTCTTAGCAAGAGATAATTAACGTCTTTTATAATTTTAGGTTTCTCATCATATTGGGGAATGGATATGAAAATCTCTTTTTCAATTTAAAACATCATTAGAGTACTTTTGAACATCCACTCCTCTGCAATTAAGGATTAATGCTCCCACTATCCGAAATGGATTAAAGTTTAATCTTAATGCTCTCACTAGGTTGAGATGGACGACGCAAGCTGTTGAGGATCATTGCTCCCACTATTTGGAATAGGTTGGAGCTCAATTGCATTTGCTTATACTATTTGGAATAAGTGTAGGTATTATCTCTTAAGACTCAACTAATGGTTGCTAAGATGTACCTATCCTCATTCTTCTCTCATCTCATTCAGATGAAACCTTTTATCAACATCATCCTTATTAAGAAAAATATCCTTTATGAATGTAATATCTCTTAATACAATTTTAGTTAATCTTCTAACGGAATCCTCTTTAATGAATACATACCTTTGGAATGGTCAGGGTATCTGATAAAGATACATTCCTTTCTTCTTAGTCCTAGTTTTTCAAACTCATGAGAAAAGTTATAAGTAAACAAGGTAAACCACTAAGGTTGCAATCAATTAACTCGAGTTTTCTCCCTAACCATAACTCATAAATAGTGGAAGCAACTGATTTAGTAAGCATTTGATTAAGTACATAAATAATAGTTAACGTCATATCATCAGAAAATGATGTTAATGTTTTGCTTATGCCATCATTGACTTAACCATTTCTAATAAAGTTCAATTACTCTCCTCTACTATGCCAGTTTGTTGTGAAGTTCTTGGAATTACTAGTTGTCATATTATTTATTTTTCATTACTCAGTTCCTTGAACTTCCCAAACAAATACTCAAGACTTTGGTCAAAACTAACATTATCATAATGAAGGGTGACAAACAACATATAACCATTCGACTAACAAACCAAATCTATAGAAATACTTATTGATAAAGCACTCAGAGAAATTCAAATTATATCCTAGTTTAAGAAGAATAAGCACTTTGACCAAAATTCGTCAAATATTTGAAGTATATTGGATTTCATGTAAGTATAGGATTCAACCACCACGTAAAACTCATTTGCTCGTATTCATTCCTTTTACTACAACCCTTGTGTTGTTACCTACATACATCCAATTCACCTTCTTCAGAATTTGACAAAAATCTACTAAAGATCTTAAGGGCGTTTGTCTTCTAATTCTATGTGACAAAAACTACTTACAAAAGTCTTTATATTCTCATTGTAGGTCATATGCACCTATATACGCTCCCACTTTCAAGAAGAGATCACTTTACTAAACAAACCTATTGTTTATTTGTTAGGTTACACCTAGCTGACTTCAATTCCATAATTATATTTGACATTTAATCAAATTTAATGATCAACTGCCTTCATTTCGAGACTACAGTTCCATTAAATTTTTCAATCAAAACCATACTTATGACATATACAGTTTTGCATTAGTGGTACTCGTATACCAGAATGTTATTCATAAAACAAGTCAAGATATCACATGAAGTGAATCTTGCTTCTTACATGTGTGATATGCTTCTATATCACGTTTGTGAAAGACACCATTTGGGTTTCTATCTCTTTGTCAGTCGCGACCTTAACCTACACATTAGATACTCGAGTTTGCAATTACATGAGGCTAATGGATTATTTTATTAATACTAAAAAGATGTGGATTTTCTTGTTAGAAAATGGATTATTAGGAATAGTATGAAGGACATTATTTTTGTAGCGAATCTTTTTAATAAACTTAGCTTGCAAATTCATAGAAATAATTCGTGTTATTAGACTAGCATGGAATTAAAGGCACACTATAATAATCCTTGGAACCATACAAAGGTAATGTTGAAAAATGTCTCTTTCAAAACCTTTGGTGAGGCACAACCACTGTTATAGGAGTTGGAATCTCATTGCTTGAGCTCATGCAAGTCATGTCATTTATAAAGTACACTATGTAATTGATTTTAATTAGTAGTTTATAAACCAACCAATATCTAAATGTGGGTGTAATGTTACCATTTAAGTTTGAAAAAACCATCTTTTTTCTCCTGTTAGTGACTACTATGTCTTTTGCTATCGTGATAATGAATTTAGAAATGAGTGGTTCCATTAATGATATGGATCTTTCATACAACTTTATTTTCAACTCGATTTCATGGTCATGATAGAGTTTCTAGTAACATTACTAGCAGCAGGGGAAATTAGTATGTTTTGTATACAGTAGCATTGGAAAATCTAGATGTTGACAAAGATTTAGGGAATATATCTGCGACAGAAGATGAATTAAAGCATAAAATAAAGCAAAAAATGTGGAATATATGTTCTTAGCTTGACTACTGGGATTTGTTTAAAGGGCAAGAAAGGAGTCACAATCACTCCCATGTAACTTTCAGCCAAGTGTTTAACAAGCTTCATAATCCGTTGGGTTAGCATTTTTATTAACATTTTTTTAAATGCCAATAATGTCAGCATAGAATAAAAAATGTACCACAAATATCAACAGTATGGTTTACTGTAATTTCGCCAAATTTCACAAATTTTTCACTACAAGCTATAAAACATTGTGATTAATAAGTATGAGAGATTAGAAGAACCTGTTTGAGTCATATTGGTTATGTAGAGAACACTAATTTTCAATATTAGAACAATGTCTTCCTCCCCAAATTTCTAAAATGCACTTGTAGTTAATGAATGGGATGTCAATTAAAGTTACGAGCTAATATTCTCTACGGAAGGGACTTTGTATGCTCCCTTTTATTACTAAAAAGATAAAAAGGTCAATTAGGCTCTCTCATTAAAAGCCCAATAACACTTGCAACCCAAAATTAATAATTACAACATGATGTGTATTAACTTGTTTTTGGATGATCACATCGGACCCTTAAAATAAAATCTTTCTGAATTACACATTCATCCAATTTTATTAAACAATAAAAATATTTAATCAACGTACACCCACATTATTCCAACATTCTCCCACTTGGATAACATTGATTAAATTTTGTGTGTGTGTGTGTGTGTGTGTGTGTATTAAGAAAATAATCTTTTAAAAAACAATCTTTTTCTAGGTGAATGATATTTTGTTATTCTAAAGTAGTCACTAATTTGTAAGAAAACAACATAGTCTAGAAAAAAACACTTCAATATAAAAACAATTCTATCAATACAATTGTCAATAATGAATTAAGCCAATCTTTGTGTTTCAATAACAACAAATGATATCCATAATTACAATTATTTGCAATCATATCACATAGATCTTTAAGTCTGGCAAGAATAGCATCCAAATGTGATCATAATAAATATATGCTATTACCTGTCAATTTTCTTTATGATTTCTTTTTAACCTTTATGTTTCTAAAGAGACAAGAGAAATGTCACAACTTCAAATGAAGTCAATTTCTAACGAAGTCTACACATTTCATCAATAATCTTGAGATATACAAAAGAAATGCTCACACAACTATCATACTCATAATTGTTGTACTCAAGATAAATCTTATTCTTGATGCATACGTTGTTCAAAAACAATAAGTCTCAGTATTTTGGTTAGGGGATCTGCTAACATGGAGTCTATACTGATGTATTCTACAGTAATGTTACCTTTCTTTATTGAGTCCTTTTGTATCAAATACTTTATTTCCATAAATCCTAATTTATTGCTAATTCTATTATTCTTAGAAAAGAATACAAGTGTATTATTATCATAGTAAATCATCAAAGGCCTAAAGATGGAATTACCTAAAGTACAACAATAAATCCTTCAACCACATTGCTTGTATGGTTGTTCCATAGAAAGCAACAAATGCTTCACACATGGTTAAAGATGTAATCAAAGTCTGTTTTACACTTTTTCATGATATGGCCTTATAGCTAGCATGCTAATGAATCTTGAAGTGGACTTGAAATCATCCACACAACCACCAAAGTCCAAATCATAATACGTCACATCTTCAAGATTCTCAACCTTTCTATATATCAGCAAGAAATTTTTTGTCATTTGTAAATATTTCATAACCTTCTTGGTTGCAATCTAATTATCAGTACCTGGATCAAAAAGAAAAAAACCAAGCACATTCACAATTAATGCAATGTCTAATTTAATACAAACTTAACATACATTAAACTCCCAATTGCACTAGCATAAGAAACATGAGACGTAGATGTCTTCTCCACATCATTTTGAGGACATTGCTTAATACCAAGCTTATCTACTTTCACTACAAGTCCCTTATCACCCTTATAATTATGCATATGAAACCTTTCAAACAATCATTCAATGTAAGTCTCTTGTGATAATCCCAGTAACCTGCAATCCTTGTAACAGTGAATCTCAATACTAAGGATAAAAGATATTTCTCCAAGGTCTTTTATATCAAAAGCCTTAGACAAAATTGCTTCTATTCATAAAGTAAATTACCATTATTGTTGGCCAACAAAATATCATCAATATAAAGAACTAGAAAGATGAATCTCCTCTTACTAATCTTGATATATAAATAATCAAACTTGTTTTGAACAAACCCATATGAAGTTATTACCTTATCAAACTTCAAATACCATAGTTGAGAAGCCTATTTTAATCTATATATGGATTTCTTTAGCCTACATACCATATGTCTTCAAAAGACTTCTTCATAAAGATTTCTATTCACAAAGCTTGTTTTCACATCCATTTGGTAAGGCCCCAAATCAAAATGAGCCATCAAAGCCATAATAATTCTTAATGAATCCATAGTGGATACCGGGGATAATGTCTCATTAAAGTCTATACTTTTTCTCTAAGAAAAGCCTTTAACGACCTATTTGACTTTAAATTTATCAATTCTGCCTTTAAAGTCTTTCTTGGTCTTGAAAACCCATTTATAGCCAATAGATCTAACTCCATCAAGAAGCTCTACTAAACCCCATACACTATTGTCACTCATAGAATGCATTTCTTCCTTCATAGCCTTCAACCACTTATTTGACGATAAGCAAAAAATGACTTCTTTAAAATTCACAAGATTTACAATTTGGCTAATATCATAATCAACTTACCAAGATAGACATAGTAATCTTTAAAGATGGCTAGTCGACTCTATCTAGATGACCTTCTAACTAAAATTACAACTATGGGCTCATTAGGTAAAGTATTAGATACAGACAACTAGGCTAATACAGGATTGGAAACAACATTGTCAGTAGTGGCTTTATTTTAAATAGGCTCATGTTCTAAAGGATTCTCTAAAACCAATTATCTAGGCTCCTCAATAGAATTAGGTAATATACCACTACGTACATTAGTCAGAGGCTCCGATCTTGATGGACCTTTTTCAAATTCCTTCAATAGTTGAGAACTACTACCCTCTGATGAATCAACTCAAGAAATTTAGTAGTTATTCGCTCGACTACTTTCATGCTATGCAAAGGGCAATAAAACCTATATCCTTTGAAATGTTCAAAATAACAAATGAAATATCCCCAAACAATTTTAGGATCCAATTTCCTTTTATTAAGGTTATAACTTACTTCGACAAGACAATCCCAAACTCAAACATGTCTCTAGGTTTTCTTCTCATCCAAAGCTTAAAAAGAGTTTTAGACATTAACATTGAAAGGACCTTATTTAAAATGTATAATGTAGTCTTAATAGTTTCACTGCATAAATAATCTGGTAAATTAGATCTACACATCATACTTGTCACCACATCCTTAAGGATGCGATTAGGCCTCTCAGTTACACCATTTTTTTTAGAAGTCATAGGCATAGTGTACTAAGGAATAATTTTACATTCTTGTAAATACTTGGCAAAAAAGAACTATTTGCTACCCAAAATTAGTATATCTACCATAATATTTTGCACCTAAATCAGATCTCACAACCTTGATGACTTTTCTAGTCTGTTTCTTTGATTTTGTCTTAAAACTCTTGAACTTCTCAAGAGCATTAGATTTATCTTTAATCATAAAAACATACCCATATATGGAATAATAATTAATAAAAGTGATGAAATACTTATTGCCACACAATGTGAATGAATAAGGTCCACTAATATCTGTATGAATGAGCTCTAAAAACTCATTACTCTTGGTTGAACTGTATTTTTTAGTCTTTGTCAATTTTTGCCTTATACAAGTAACATAGGTCCCTAGATCTTGAAAATTCAAAGGTGGAAGAATTTCATCTTTAATTAATTTGTTTACTCTATCTTTTGAAATATGTCCTAGCCTTCTATGCCAAAATAAGGATGACTTTTCTCTAATTAAAGATCCTTTAATACCAATATTATTGGGAGTCAAACAAAGTCTATATAAATATCAAACAAAAAATAACTGCCAACAAACTATAAATTAAACCACAAATCAACTTTTCAATTTCCATACATAAGTTTGTAACTAGATTTATCCAACAATGAAATAGAAATTATCATAAGACCTTTTAATAAGTCTACTTATATTCCTTGGAGCATGAGACTTGAATTTCTTATTTTATCATCTCCCCTTAGATTGATTCTAAGACATACCAACCATATTCACTATTTCCAACTTCTCTGACTTCAGTTTCTTTTCTTCAATCATATACCTAGCAATTAGATCATTAACAATATAATTCTTTCTTACAGTGTTATAAACTATCTTAATCTCATTAAACTCCACAGGCTATAAATTGAGAGCATTATAGACAATATAAGTGTCATTAAAGGGTATATTATAATTTTTCAGTAATCTTCAAAATAAATTCTCTAACCCCTTTAAAGTTGTCATATCCAGCCCCTAACAACTCATTCATCAAATGGAAAACTTCAGCATGATCCAAAACCCGATATCTCTACCCAATGATATCAAGAAACTCTCTAGCATTTGTGGACTCTGGCAGACTATTCAAAAGATGCTCAGGAATGATCTGTTTCAAAGCAATAATGTTGAGCCTGTAAGATCTTTCCCATTTAGCATGATACTTTTTCTTAACAGTGAAAGTCTCATCAGTAGGTCATGGAGGTTCATCGACTCACAAGGTCATATCAATATCAACAATATCTAGCGCAAATTTTATATCAGACCTTCATCTCTTAAAATCATTACTAGTTAGGAGTTCAATAATAGCATTGTTATTACTCATTGTAATAGCAACTGAATTTACAATTTAATAATGCAACTGATGGGTAATAGGAACAATTAATGAGTTAGAATAGTCCTAAAACCTTATAAGGTATCCTAAATTGGGATCATTATTATGTCACCATAAACTCTCATTTGGGCAAAGAAAATGGCATGTTATTAAAATCCCAAAGTATAAGGTTATAAGACCATATGAAAATCTTATGAACAATTAATTTTCGAAAGAAATATCTCTTTTGGGCAAATAAACTTTCTAGACCAATGTTCATTCTCTTTTAAAAGAAGGCATATATCGATTGAATATGTACAACGACCTTTGGGTGTATTGTATTTATTCATGACCATGAACAAACTATTTTATATCATTGTCCTTATGCTACCGCTAGTCTTAATATACATACTAACCCCCTTTAGGTAGGAAATCACATGCATTAACACTAAAGAATATATCATTACCACGTAAAGTATTTCATGAGTCTCGATGAATATATCGCTTTGACAGTTAAACATTCTAATAACTCATTAATTTATTTCTATGATACTAAGGAAAATTGTCCTAACAAAGATTTCATGAGCTATTGACCATTATTATCTCTGACAACCTATTAAAGCAAAGTTGCATCAAGTAGAATAAACAAAACAACCATTTATGAAGTTTTAATGCCTACATGCAACAATTTATAACAAAATAAAACCATATATGTGCTATAAATAAAATATAATACAATAAAACAAGTGTGTGAACTTTCAGTAAGCAAATAAACATTGGAACACATCAACTTGAGCAGGAAACTCTCCTTCAGGCACCTTAAAATGATGAAACAAGGTGAAAAACAATGCTCACACACCCAGAAATGGCAACATGCGTCCACATGCATTGAAAAAACTTGCACACTAACCATTGGCCATAGGTTCGATTAAAATGATGTCACGCGGCCATATGCATAAACCTATTGTTGAATCGAGTCAACCCAATTTCAAGTCAATAAACTCATTAACCAACTTGGGTTAACCCATTGATTGGTCAACTCACAAACCATTGACCATGGGTTCGGGTGACTCGTTGACCTAGGTAATCAGTTATTCCTAACCTGACTACAATCAACAAGTTGTAAAGAACCCTACCCACTCTTTGTTGTTGTTGCCATCCAATCCACTCACTCTAATCGACAATTGGTCCTGCAATTATGGGGTAAATGATCCCTAGACATTGGCCACTACAATGGCAACATTTTTTACCAACGATGACGAGCATACGGTTGGCCAACCTATTCTAGCCCAAATTTTATCGATTTTTGATCGAATTTTCAATTTGTAAACATGTATAAGGGCATGTATAATCATCAACAAACATAATCATATCAACATCATGCCCAATTTCAACCAATTTGACAAAAAATCAATAAACCCCAATTTAGGAATCAAGCCAAAATTATCCAATTTTAACAAAATTAATTAGTTTAATTAGCCTAAATGTGTCTCTCTGATACCAAATGTAAGCATAGAATCAAAAATATAACACAAATATCAACAATAATTTTGCCAAATTTCACAAATTTTTCACATCAGGTTGTAAAGCACTGTAATTAATAAGTTTGAGAGAATAGGAGAACCTGTTTGAGTCATATTAGTGATCTAGAGAAGACTAATTTTTAATCTTAGAACAATGTCTTCCTCCCCAAGTTTCCAGAATGCATTTGCAATGAATGAATGGGATGCCAATTAAAGTTATACGCTAATATTCTTTGGGGAAGAGACCTTGTTTGTTCCCTTTTATTACTAAAAAGGTAAAAGAGTCAATTAGGTTCTCCCGTCAAAAGCCAAATAACCTTATATCAACCCACACTTGCAACCCAAAATTAATAATTACAATATAAAGTGTAACGACTCGTTTCTAGATGATCACATCAAGCTCATAAAAGGAAATTTTTCTAGACTATGCATTCACTCAATTTTATTAAACAATAAAAATATTTAATCATTGTACACCCACATTATTCCTATAAACAAATTTACCAATAAGTCCTTACGTTGACGTATATGGGGTGCAAGGGGCAGATTCTTCATACTTGTAACATTTTTTTATTATAATTTTGTATTAGATGGAGTGTTCTAACTTGGTGTTTAATAATACTTCTCTTTGCAATAGTACTACAACATTTTTTGCTTTGAAATGTATCTTTAGAAATCAAACTTCGATATATTTGATCTAATCATCAATTGGTCGACACCTTCATATTGGGTTTCATGTTTGTCCTTGAATTTGAGTGTCTATGCAATATGAACAGCTAGCAACCATAATGCATATAATTTTATAAGCTTCCCAAGTGAAGTAAAATAAAACATTTTCCCACTTTTTAACTCTAAAAAAATCAAAATTTGTTAGAAAAATCTATCAAATACTACACCATAAAATTGGAACATCAGCTTCAATTTGTTAAATAATATTTACTTTCCCTTTTGGTTAAATTCTGATTGGATCAAATTCTGATTTGATTTAATTCTAATTAGATATTATTTTAATTTTGTGTATATTATTTTTCTTGTTTCATAAGATTAGATTTCCTTTTTAAATTACATTGTAATACTATAAATTATACAATATTTCGTCAATAATATTCATTCAATTTACAATCCAATTCTTAATTCTTTTATGGTATCAAAGCGGCTAAAATTATCCTGTAATTCTCAGCTTTATTTTTTTTCTCCCTCAAACCTTATTTTTATTTTAGTTTTGCACAACTACCAATTCCCCCTATTTCTTTAGGCTTTTTTTTTCCTTTGGAAACTTTGTGTTAACCCCCACATATTTTTATCTTTCCCAACTGCCATCCCCAACCTTTGAAATGTTGTTGTTCAGCTCACCATCTGACTGTTTTCCTTCTCCTTCTTTGGTAGCTCTTCACTAAGTTCAAGCCATCATTGGTCCTCTTTTTCTTCTCAAAAACTCCTCAATAGGACTCCATCTTTCTTTCCCATTGTCGCCGATGTGATTCTCTACCTCTCATAAGAATCATCGACTTTTCTTTAAGCTCTAATATCCATCTACATTCTCTAATGTTAATGTTCGTATCTCTCTCGGTTGTGTCACGTTTCTGCCTTTCTTTTCAAGTGGTTGAGTATATTCCCCTGTTACTTTTTCTTTGTCCATAATTCCTAATTTTTGGCCATTGTCCTAGTGTCTTCATGGAAAATTTCATGCCTCCTCACTTGACAGTACCTCCTAGCAATCCGCCTCCTAGCTTTTCATTACTAGTGGCCACCACCTATAGCTCTCCAACGGTGGTCACTCCTTTGATGCCATATATTTGCATTGCTTCCACTAGTTGGAATGAGTATAGATATTATCTCTTAATACTCAACTAATGATCATTAAGATGTACCTATCCTCATTCTTCTCTCATCTCATATAAATGAAATCTTTATCAGTATCATCTATATTAGAAAAAACATCTTCTATGAAGGTAGCATCTCTTGATACAATTTCAATTAATCTTTACATATACCTAAATATATAAACTATAAAAGAAGTCAAGTTCTTACAACTTTGTCAGATGGTTTTTCTAGTAGTTTTTCTAGTTAGGCAAACTTACACTTAGGTAGTTCTATTGATGTGAAAGTTCATAATAAACTTTCATAGGCCAATCTATTCAGTCCATCTTGGCCAACTTGTCTTAATCTAGCATACCATATATTTGCATTCACATCCATACATATAGGAAAAGTAAATAATGAAAAACTAATATTATCATGATAAAGGTCGACTAACACCTTATAACCATTCAACAATAAACCAAATCTATAGAAATAACTTCTATTACATTTTGACAGAACACCTAAAGAAATTCAAATTATATCATAATTTAAAAAGAACAAGTACTTTGACCAAGATTCATCGAATATTTAGAGTACATTGGATTTTATGTAGGTATAGGATTCAACCACCTTACAAAACTTATTTACTCGTCTCTATCCCTCTTACTTCAACCCTTGTGTTGTTGCCTACATAAATCCAACTCACATTTTTCAAAATTCAACAAAAATCTACTAAAACTCCTTTGTCATGAGTTATTTGGTTAGTGGCTTCTAAGTCTATAATTCATATAGGATAATACTCAGTTAATAGCACAATACTGATAACTAAAGTTTCATCACTTTATATGGAATGAGACAATATCATTTTCTACTCCGTGTATTGATGGGCAAAATAACTTTTGTTGCTTTAATTGCAATAATTCATTTTGTTTATGTCTCTTCTTCCAATACATTTTCCACTCTCTCGTTTTCATTCCTTGCTCTTATTCTTTGAGCCTTATAGGACTTCCTTCCAGACTTAAGCCACTTACTTTTGAAACCATAAACAACTTTTTGGAACTCGACTCTACAACATATGCATGAGTACCTGGTCTAATTACCATAAGGGTACTTGTCCTATCATCCAATGTGGTGAGAATTATCAACAAAAGTCTTTATATTCTCACTGTAGGCCATATGCATTTTTCATACACTCTCACTCTTTGGAAGAGATCATTCTACTGCATGAACCAATTGTTCATTTGTCATATTGCATCTAGGTAACTTCAATTCCATAATCATATTTGACATTCTCTTAAATTTAATGATCAACTGCCTTTTTTTGAAGACTATAGTTCCTCAAAACTTTTTTATCAAAACCATACATATGACATCTATAGTTAAACATTACTGGTACTGATATACTAAATCATTATTTATGGAACTGGTCAAGATATCACACAAAGTGAATCTTGTTTCTTACATACGTGATGTGCATTCACATTACGTTTGTGTAAGGCACCATTCATGTTTTTATCCCTTAGTCAATTGTGACTCTATCATAACCTAATTTGCGGTCTCCAATGTCTTTTGCTCATTTAGGATATGATGCATATTTAAATGCCACATTGTAATTATCCATATTTAGTATCATATTCATTTAACTTAGTCATCATGTTCTAAGATGTTATGGTTAATTAGATTACAGAGACATATATCAAACACAACTCAATCAACACAACCAAATACACAATAATTGTTGTAATTATACATTAAAATTTAAAATATCTCACATAAGGTACAAAATCGAAAGTTTACTATATTCCTAATCATCTTTCATTACTCAAATGCTTGACATTTTGAAATTCAATCTAATTATGCCACTATTAATTCTAGATAAGAATTTCACTAAATTCTACCAATATCAGAATTCTCACATTTAATATATATAATAGATGACACAACAAATGCATTATTTATTATGACTAAGACTATTTTATCAACTCATATCATACTTAAAGGTGTTCTATCCATGATAAAGTCTTTATGTCATTTGTGATAGGGCAAAAATCTCGCATTTCATTAATTTAGGAATAACGTCAAAGTCATGGATGTTCTCATGTACAATATTATGTGTCGCTCTTTACCAAGCTATAATGTATCCATTCAATCCGAAAAAATATTTCATGTTCTTGTCCCAAACAAGATCATTAATTACGAGGCTAATAGTCATACATAAATATTATTAGACTATATACTATCTTTTTTCCAATTAAGAGAGTACGACTGATTATATATACATAGTCCCAACATGCATCATTAGACTAGCAGATAATCACATCATCTACTTAATGTGATGGTCTCTGGTCAACAATCTTGCATGAATTAGAAACACATGTTTTAAAAAAGCAATGTGTGTTTTCAAGAATTGAAATGATGTATTACATGCTTTTCATGCCATAGGACCTATAGAATATATTCCACACGTAGATCCAAGCATCACACAACTGCCACATTACGAAAAATAGGTTTCACAAGCCTAAACGCGTTGAAAACATTGTCTCACACATTATCACATTCCAAAACATGGTCTTATGTGCTTCCATACATTGAAACAGTAATGCACACATGTTTATACTTCAAGAATGAGCCACATGCTCGTTAATGCGCAGGGAATAAGCCATACTAGTTGGGAGAAGTCTCTCACACTCCTTCATACATTGGGAAAGGTCTCTCATGCACCTTCATGCACTCATATGTGTCAGAGGAGCTCTGTTGACCATTAACCAATCAACAATGATCGATCAAACTTTGACCACTAACCCGAGTGAGTGTTAATTGATTTGGGTTTAACCTAGTTGACCAATAGGTGTGAGCAACTCATTGAGCAAACAGGTTAGGCAATCAACTAAGAACCCTAGATTGTAGCCATTCAATTTAGTCCTTTTCCGGTGATCTTTTGGCGATGAGACTATAGGGCTTTTGAAGCTCTCTGGCCAGTTGTCCTTCTCAGGCCAACGGTGGCCTCCAACGTCTTCAAATTCTAGTGATATGGTGACATGAAGAACATGGCTCTAGGTCTCAATTTTAGCACGATTTTTGTTCATTTCGACATCATTTCAACTTGATTTTTAATTCAATGCATGTAAAGGATATCAAGGCTTCATCCTGACATTTTTCTAACATTCAATTTCATGCAATTTGGCCAAATTCAATCCATGCCTAAGATCCGAATCTTAATCAAGTTTCAATCAAAAAATTATATAATTTAGAATATATAATTCACAGAATACATGACATATACACAACCTATACTCTGATACCAATGTTGGAACGATTTAAACATGGCAAAATCATATTCTGTAATTTTGTAAACATAAATTTAGTGTACCTAGCTTCGAGTTTGTGATGAAACCAGTCCGTATACTACATGAGTTGTTGATGTGAGTCATTTCCACAAGCCCATTTGCTCGAGTATTGCATTTCATCGGGAGACAAATTCTTTGTGTTTCTGTGCTTATGGTTCTAGGAGGAGAAGAAGCAAAATCTTCTTTGAAAAATAATATGTATTAATTACTTGGGATGGCAGTTTTTAGATATTTAAATAACAGTCCAACTACCTCCAACAACTGCCCTTGGGTAGTTAAGCAAATTGGGTTAGGTCAACTCATCATGGAAGTTTAAAAAAATAACAAATTTTCACATTCTATGATATTTTATCAGTAAATTCTTATTCTTTTCAGGATAAAATTAATGAAAAAGTAAAATGCCATTATCAAATTAAAAGATGAAAACACCATTTCGTATTTTCACAACCTTAACAATTCCTTCATCCATTGTCTTCCACCCTCTTCTTCTTCCTTTCACTGCCACCACCACCACCTATAAATAAGAGTCAAGTGATAAGAGAATGTAGCGTCCAGACACAATCAGGTACTACAGAATGGCAAAACCTTCCTTTTTATTCTGTCAGTGGCATTGATAAACTTGTTGTAATTTTCGTAAACCAACAATTGCAAGTCAATGTAAAGATTTGTGATCTGAGGTGCAATTTGAACATGCATCTGCAGAGGGCTGAACTTTATATACTTTATTCAAAGTATTTATACATCAAACCGCACCCCTCCTCTCGGTTCTCTTTATTTTCAGTCCAATGACCATGTCTGCATTGATGTAATTAAAAAAAGAATCTCTTTATGACACATAAATTAATATAACCCACCGATGAAACCAACATTTTTTCAGAAGGTATTCCCAGGCAATGTGCTTGACTATCATATGTTTCCCTTTAATAAGGGTCGTACTGAGAGATAAAAATAAATAAAGAAGAATCAGATATAGACGATGTTTCGTCATTTAGAAGGGTCGATGAATGACACTTCTTCTCCGCCGAATCCTTCATCAATGCTTCTTCTCCGCAACGGCTGGATCTGTTGAGCCACTAGATTCTAATGGATCACCTAAAAAATTGAAACCTTATGGAGGAAAATATAGCCCTTCAAAGTTTAATTATAGGAAAAAATTGTTAGTTTTCTAATCTAAAGGGAGAATGGATAAATTTTTAGAGTTTTAAGGTTTAGTAGTAAAATAACAATTTTACTCTTATCTCTAACAAAAAATTTTAATAGAATTTAGTCCATAGATATGTATTTGGGTATTTGAATTACCTTAAATATGCTTTTGAAATTAGACTAAAACTTGAGTGGCAAATAGTCCTTTGGCCTTTTTAATAACATTATAATACTTACGAAAAAAAAAAAAAAAGACTACCTTACACGGTTTTAAAAATAAATTCTTTCGAAGAGTTTATTGCATATATCCTAATGAGATCAAAATTTGGTTCAACTCTATTCAGTTTAGTTTAAATTCATTTAGATTAAACTCGAGTCAAACTCAAATTGAGAAAGATGGCTTGTCTTTCAAATTTAGTTGAACTTGAGGTAGAAAAATTTCGGTTTGGTCTAACTCACAAGTTAAGTGTTAACTTATTCAGTTCGAGCTTGGTTTGTGAGTCATTCTGAATCATAGGAGATATATATAATTATAGGTAAGGGTGCTCAAAATTATCCGATAATTGAACTAAACTGGATTTTTAAACCGAAATAGGTTATTTGAAAAACCGATTCAAACGTCAATTCAAGAATATGCAAAACCGATTTTTGGTTTAGTTACTAGTTTGTCTATTTTTTTTTAAATTCGATAAACCAAATCAAACCATTTTTTAAAAAATTAAATTAGAAATTAATAAAACACTGAACTTACTCTCAAAAAAAGTAATAAAATAGAACGATCCTTTGAAATTCGGTTTTAAATTGGTTAACCAAAAATTCGGTTAGTTTAACAAGTATTTTAGTTCAATTTAAACCCGGTTAATCTTTGAAACACTTTAATACCAATTTATGAATTTCATAGAACCAAAAATTAAGTTCAATTCGAAATACTATCAAATTAGTTTAGTTAACCAATTTTAAACACCCACAATCACATGGAGAGTTTTGATGGTTTTAAACAATTTCATAGGGTTACAAACTTTGATTAAACCCAAATGTTGCTTACAAAAGATATTATAATTTTTCCCCAAAAAATTGCCCACTTTAAAAACATTTGAACATCAATCTTGCTCTCTTTAACAAGATCACATCTTGAGCTTTGCACTTGGTTTTTCAACAATTGCTAAGATGTATTGTGCAAATCTCTCTTATTTGATGTAAGTTGGTAACATCAAAACAAGATCTACATTATTGGATTGGAGGCAAATACATTAAGTATATCCCTTAGACTGGAGCGTACATATGAGAAAAATGTGGGTTAGGTTTAAACTTAGATTTCACTAAGAGGTGTCTTCCAGTATTAAAATATCTATCTTTAATAATTTACTTTTTATTATTGAAATCACTTTGTTTGGTTTGCTAGATAATAAAAATTTCTAATAATCTTTTATTACTAATAGTAATGTGACAGATAATATAAAAGATAATATAATCACCATATTTACTTAATTATTTCTTTACTTATTAATTTTTTAAAATAAAACTATCCTCATTTTTAATTAATATAAAAAACATTTTATAATAATTATACCTAAAAATATTTAAATAAAATAATATTTTAACATTCTTTTATTACGTCTAATTAAATAGAATAATTATTTATATCAATATATTTTTGTCAAATTAATCTTTTAGATAATTTATTTAAAAATTAATCTTTTATTTTCAGTAATAAAACATTACTCAAATTAAATATATCTTAAATAAATAATATTTTTTATTTTTCTATTTATATAAACATAGGCTAATTTCATTTTTCATGTTTAATTATTGTTTACTATCAAACTCATCCACTTCATTCAGAAGATATTAAAACACCACCGTAATTATCAAAACTTCAAATAAAAAAAAAAAAGAATCAAACACCTCTATATTCACAGTTTCTTTGAACAATTCTATATATGTTCATTTTTTAATATTCAATTAAATATTTAAATGATATATTATCAAATACTCAAAACTAAATACACAATTTTATTTATTTTTTGCAATTTCTTTTAACAAAATAGGCAAGTTAATACTAAAGAATCTCACAGGAAGAAAATAATATAACCTTGAGCCCAACTCAAATTTTAAACATACGAGTGATGTTTTATGCTAAGAGTCTCTCATGGGAAAATGCAATGGTAATCTCATTTGATACTAAACAAGACATGTAGCCTTAAATTTTTCAGAAATTATGAAACATGTTCGACCATGATTTTCTGAAATATGATCTACATATCATCTTACCGAAACAATGTCACAAAACACTACCAAAGATTCCCATGGAGAAAATAAGGTTTACAAATAGCTAGCGGAACAAAATTCACAGAATTCATCATCCCAAACTCACTATAGAAACTCATATTTGAACATGCAGTCTTTCTTACACCTTGTATGAAAGGATAATGTACCTCTGGAGACCCAAAAACTCACGTCAAAATATGTGTATTGTTGGGACGCCTGCAATCACAAGTGCATATACTTCTAGATTCTTTCACCACGCGCTGCGACCTCCGGGTATGAAGCTTGATGTTTACCAACTTACCAGCCATCTGTTGCTTAAGAAAATTAGAGATTTAACGGTGATAAAAATTTTCAATGGATCACAAGATTCAGCTTATTTTCAATAATTTCTTCAAAATTACTATAGTACAGAGTACGGAGACAGAGATTGAAATAAAAGATAAATAAACTACTAAAAATTATTTTCATCATTTCCCAGTTTACAGAAGTACAGATAAATTTAAAAAAAATATCCAATAGATTGCAAAAGTGAACACTTGGAAAGGATCAAGGCACATGAGAAGCCCAGGGGAGAAAAAATCATGTCAAACAACAAATTCTAATAATTAACCAAAGCCAGACTTGACAAATCGTTAATTTAAAGTAGAAAAGGGATAACCAATATCCTTGTCTACAGGTCATCAAACCAGAGCCCCAGACTCATCCTCTGAACCATTGGTGTAAATAACAGAACTAGGTTTAACTTAATACTTGCAAGCATTCAGAAGTACCCCCATAGTTGAAACTCTGGAAGCATTCAGGTGTAAATAATGCTGTGTACAAAGTAGTCTTTGCCAAATTGAAGTCAATATCAAAGCCCAGGTCTTGAGTAGTATCCTAAAATATCCTAGGTACTCATCATCAATTTATCTGTATTTTGACTTCTTCAATGACACTCAGGAATTACTTAATTTATTCCATCACAGTGAAAAAAAAAAAAAAAAAGGCTATCCTGAGTGTTAGTATAATTTAATTAAATAGATTCATTCAAAAACCAAACATGCACAGCAAAGCTCAGGCCAATTACTGCATATGTACAACTGTCAAAAAAAGAAGTAACATTTGGTAATGTTTAGAGATACAGGTGATATTCAGGGACTTTCTTAAAATCATATGAATAGAAGAAACCAACTATTTAGTTAAAGAAAGAGAGTACACACCATTCTCCAAACCAAATCTTCTGGACCCAAAGGTTGAGCTGGACTGGAATACAGGAAATGTCTTGAGTACTGAAAACAAAGAAAAACAAAATGTTAGTCACCCCAAAGAAATTGGTGATTCACAAATTTAATTTTAGAGATCCAGAGGACAAAGAAAATAAACAGAATTGGTAACTGCTATTAAAAATAATCAAATTTAATAATTTACTCAGACACATGAAAGTGGTCCTCCCAAGTTGTAAATGGATATGAATGGTTAAAATATCAGACCCATTTACAAGTAACAGTATACTATATAATGAAAACATTCATGCAAACTTTACAGTCACAAACCTGTACAAGGTTTCTCTGCATTTTTCTTATTTGAGCATGGCTAACACCCTTCAGAAATTTCAAAAGCCATCCTGGTTGTAGAGCATCACTGGAAGAAATAAATAAAGCTATCTGCATAAAAGGAAAAAGTGACAGAAACCTAAGCAACTGACCAGTACACACAAGAACTAAACCGCACCATCAATAACTGTATTATCTAAAATTTTACATGTTACACACAAAAAAATCAGTCAATCTTGAAGATGTCAAGCATGAAAACTTTTCTCCATTTAATAAGGCTTAGTAAAAGAAAAAAATTACAATATAGATTATCCTAGTGAACCCTGTCAGATTCAGCAGTAATTTATTTCCTTGGTGTGGGGAAGCTGCTGAGTCAAAAAAATTCTAATCCAATACCAAAGCCATATCACTTACAACAGAGATCAGTTCCACTTGGTGTCAAAGTAACTAAAGCAGATAATCCCTAGGGTTGGGCTGTGTAGTAAAAGGTGGTTGGTTTCAACAAAGGTCAAGGGTTTGTGTTAGGATTGGGACACTTGTCCCCAATCCAATGGCTCATTTCTTTTATAAATATATATGTTTGAGTTTTAAAAAGGAAGAGAAGAAAATATTAGGGTTTGGGTTTGAGGGCAGCCACCTTTGGCTGATTTAGGGAGGTCTCCGGCGCCTCGAATAGCCGGAAAAGGGGAGGTCTCCGGCGCCTCGAATGGCCGGAAAATGGGAGGTCCCGAATTCCTCGAATTATTCGGTTTATCTTGTAATGTTTTTAGTAATGAAATATTTTGTTATTATGTATTTTGTGTTTTGATTTTGTGTTTTGATTAAATAAATGTGGGTTCCTAACAAATGGTATCAGAGCGCGTTCGATCCAACGGAGAAGATAGATGATGGTCGGAAAAGTGATGAGTCGCCGGAAAATGTTCATGGAGGCTGACTTGAAGAAAAATCATCACCGGAAGAAATAAGTTCGAAAGCGCAAAATGAGAAGAAGAGGAAAACCAAAATAGAAGAAGAAGAAGAAGCAGAAGAAAATGAAACGCCGACGGAAGCGGAAAAAAAAAAAAAAAAAAAAAAAAAAAAAAAAGAAAAGACAGAAGGAAGAAGAAACAAGAACGAAGGAGAAGAAAGAAGAAAAGAAAAGACAAGGAGAAGGAAAGAAGAAGGAAAGAGAAAGGAGAGAGAAATAAAAAAATAAAGAAATAGAAAAAAGGTGGAGGCAGTGGTAGGTTTATTGGGAAGGGAAAAAGAAGAAAAGGGGGCGCTGGAAAGAAGAAAAGAAAAGTGAAAGAAGCAGAGGAGAGGAGAGAGAAAAAAAAATATATTAAAAAAAAAAAAAGAAACAGCTGTAAAAAAAAAAAATTTAAACCAGAAAAAAAAAACAGTAGGCGGGAAACAAATTTGGATAGGAAGAAACAGCTGAAAAAAAAAAAAAAAAAAAAACAAAAAAAAACAGAAAACTCATCTTGGGGACAAGATGATTTTGAAGGGGAGGGAAATGTTAGGATTGGGACACTTGTCCCCAATCCAATGGCTCATTTCTTTTATAAATATATATGTTTGAGTTTTAAAAAGGAAGAGAAGAAAATATTAGGGTTTGGGTTTGAGGGCAGCCACCTTTGGCTGATTTAGGGAGGTCTCCGGCGCCTCGAATAGCCGGAAAAGGGGAGGTCTCCGGCGCCTCGAATAGCCGGAAAAGGGGAGGTCTCCGGCGCCTCGAATGGCCGGAAAATGGGAGGTCCCGAATTCCTCGAATTATTCGGTTTATCTTGTAATGTTTTTAGTAATGAAATATTTTGTTATTATGTATTTTGTGTTTTGATTTTGTGTTTTGATTAAATAAATGTGGGTTCCTAACAGTTTGCATCCTCTTGCAGGAACCAAACCAGGATACTATATTCTAAGTTTCATGGCTACCAAGGGGACTGAGAGTTCTCCCAGTTTAAAACTTACTAAACATGTAGGAGCAGTTAAGAGATTTCTGTGAAACTGAAGAAAAAACTATAATATCAATTATTATATGTAATTTAAGTCTGACTCTAATCTTAAACTCAGGCTAGCAGCAGATCAAATAATTAAACAAGATTCTATGTGAAACCTTATAATAAAACAACAAGAAAGCAAGCAATTCTATGAAGAGCAATGCCATGCGTACATGTTTTTGGTACACAAATGATATGTCATCATATGATTGGATGTTACTTTATCATTAATTTAAAATCATCCAAATATATGATGACACATCATATATGTACTCAAATTGTGTACCAAAAATATGTACACATATTTTTATTGTTATATCAAATAGAATAAGTACTCCATTAAACATCAACTAATGTGAAACACTGTCAGATCTGTAACTTTCCATTAACCAGACTAAATTAACAGATAATCATAGGTCAATTGTGAAAATATGTTGAAGTCAACAAGTTATTTAATTTTTTTTTTGGGGAGTAAATATTAACAAGTTAACCAGTTACTTTCCCTACTGCATAATTGCAGAAATTTTTATAATTCTTATATCCTTCAAAAATATAACTTATTTAGTTAATGGTCTTGTAATTTTAAGCTCTCAGGACATGCAATATAGAAAAGTGCATTATAAAGCTCTAAAATTCCAGATATACCTTCCTATAGTCAAGGATTCCTTCAAAGGGAAGCTCCAATTCATCACTAACAATAACAGGGATACACCCACTGACTATAGCATCAAAGAGTCTAGCAGAGGATGGAGTGTCACCAGCTGGACTTAAGCAAAAAATAGACCTGAATACGGCAGGAAACTTATTATTATGAAAAATTACAACATCCAAGCCACAAAGCAAAAAAGTAAAAGATAAAAAATAACAAGATGATTTATTTTACCTACGCATTCCATTTTGAGCAGCTGCTTTCCCCCCCTCGCCAGCTGTTCCCTCCTCTATAGCCACGCCATCAGCACCTGTTAACTCTGCTACAAGTTTAGCACGTATCTTTCCACCCTGAAAGAAGAAAACAATCACATAAGCAACTAGAGGAGGGCAGCACGCAGATGCATCACCAAACAATTATGCCTGTCATTCAAATGAAATCTTCAGAACATGGAAATTGAAATGACTAGATTGAAGAAATGGTCCTTTCTCAGCCTCTAAGACTGAACCAAGAAATGAGAAGACCACACGATCAAAACCACAAAGGTATTTATCATGCTGCAAGACCGTTTCTCGAGTACTTCTATACTTTCAGACAAGAAAAACTCTGGAAATCCTTGCAAAAGTTTAACATTGATTCTTTACCTTGAATTCCTAATTTTCTGTATAATCCCTAGAGCCAGATAATAATAACAATGAAATGGAGTGGGTAACACCTTACAAAACTAAAATCATATCCCAGAAGAAAAATCACAAAGTCCTAAATTTCTTCAGTACCTAACAAAATCAGTCCGACATATCTTCACTTGTACCAAAAGAAATAAAAAATTTGTAAAAAAATAATTATACATTAGAAACATGGAAATTGTGCAGCATTATCAAAGCATGGGTCAGAAAGGGTGACACCACATTATAATAGGATGTTTCAGAGCTGACACATGGATTTATTGACCATCCAAAGATATATACATCAATACACAAAATTAAATCTAATGGAACTGACTTTCCCCCCTAATTCCCAAAGTTTCAGTATTCTTAATGCCCATTTACATTAAATAAATTCTACAGTTTTTGCATTAATTTTTTTGGTCCAATGGCAGGGATACACAATGAGGAGTGGCTGTTCATATCACTCAAAGCCTCCAAATCTCAAATAAAGGCAGAATCTGTTACAATAGACTTGGAGAAAGGCCATGCTAGGTCCTAAGTCACCGGGAAAGCATACTAATGAAAATGAGTGGAAGAAGAAAGAAATAACTTGGTTGACCATAATTCTAAACACATTAAGTAGTCTATGCCAAAAAAAATGAAAAAGAAAGCATATCTTTCACCAGTAAGAGCATTATTATAATACCATTTGTTTTAACCAATTAAAAAAAAAGCAGCTGGATAAAAACTATAGTTTAATTGACATATCACATAAAAAAAGCTCACATCAAGCAACAAACAAATGAAATCAAAATTAAACATCTCACTAAAACTCTTACAGCATTTCTTTTAAGCCGCCCACGAAAAAATAGCAGAGTGCTTCGCTTAGATTCACTTTCAGATACGCATTTGGCATCACATAAATCAACATTTGGGACATAAGGAAGAATAAGGTCTTTCTCCAGTGAAACTTGTCCTGGCTTGTACCTAAAAGTTTTAAGTTAATCATTTAGTAGTAGTTGCAGTAAGTAATCAACAGTAAAATTTAAAAAAAAATAATTGCATTTCTTTTTCCAACTCAGGTTGCATAGTTACCAGTTTCCAGTGGAGTCCATATCTGGTAACAGCCAGATTGCATTTTTCATATATCTTCGAACAGATTTAACAGACCATGGATGATGAACAGGAAGTATGTGATCCCTCCCTTCGGATCTTTTCCAGGCAGGTTGATCTGTTACCCACTTCAGAGCTTCCTAAATCCACATGCACAAGTATATTACATCTCCACAGATGTAAGCAGATTTTAGAACCCCATATCACATCCATCCAAAAAACAAAAAAGATAAAGTAGTGAGTCTGTAAAATAAATTACAATCCACATGTACAATAATATTTATACATAGAAGAAAAACATAGGAATATTAGCACAATACATATTACTTTCAAAAACACCTACAGAATAATAGCATAAACAAGGAGCTCATTTCCTGAAACTTAGACCATAGCTTGATCCCAGTATTCTATTCAGTTTCTGAGCAGTGAGCACAAAATAAATGTCCAGAATTCAACTTACAAGTCAAGGGCAATTCAGTATTGTTACATTCTACAGCACAGTATATCCTAAGAAACTATTGTAAACTGGCTAGCTTAGAGAAAGAAAGGTAAGAAGCTAAACCTATACATATCAGCATATTGACAGAAGACCAGATTTCCAGAGACAACATTCAAATTGAGAAAAATGAAATTTCAAAAGAGTTCAGTTAGGCCATATATTATAACATTCAAGTGCAGGAACTACAGACAGCAAGTCTTCAACATAATATAAACCAATATAGAAAGTATATGTGCAGCAATAACATAAACTTAGAAAGTGCACTCACACCCTATAAAGAGCTTTGCATTGTTGCTTCTCCATCAAGAAAAAGCTGATTGTTGTGAAGAATGGGATGTAGAATAAATCTGCCTCCTCCTGCCGATTAACTCTCACAACATTTTTCAAAAGCCTTTCCGACTCCGGTGCAATCAAATCCGCCCAAAGCCAATAATCAATTGAATGCTGCACCAACATATTGTTTTAAGCCATAATACCCAAAAACAAAAAGGAAAAAAAGGTACAATTTCTTGCAACAAAGATCTTTACCATTAGCAAACAAATCTAAACTCCTTTTATCTTTCACTAGCATGAAAAAAAAAAAGTAAGCCACCCCAAAATTAAATACACTCCAGTATTTTCACATTTCATCAATATACTCCCCTAAAACTCTCTTAACCTGTCATAAACTTCACTTAACTTCATCATAAGGTTTGAAAAAATCTCCTTACCTGCCTGTTAAATTAAATCAGCGGGGTCTTACTATTTTAGCTAAAAACCTCAAGTAGCTCAATAATGAGTATCCAAGAACGGTACAAGCCTAAGCCTTTCATCAAAATTTCAAAAACCTTCAATTTCTCAGCAAGCAAACGTTGCGTGGTCCCAAAATCAAATCACCATATACTCAAATTATGTTCTAACACCAACAAAAGACTTATCTCAGCTAAGAATTTGGATTCTGAATACTCAAGAAAATAATAATCATAACACAAGAACGAGTTGTCTTTGAAATTCAAATTTCTTTCTTACTAATCCAGTTTCTCAGCAACCAAACAGATTAAAATCCCAAAATTAAACCAACATTCACTCAAATCTTCTGACACTAGTAATACAATCAGCTCAGCTAAAAGTTTAACATTCTAAATAATCAAAACAAAATCAATACTCATTAATACTAATACAATAATAATAAAAGACCTGTTCGATTAAACGATGAACTGGGCTGCCGTTTGAGGTCAAATTCGAAGTCTCTTTATAAGTATTTCTAAACAACCAAAGCAAATCATAAGTAAATTTCCTCGGCATCTCGTAAACATAAACCCTAATCGGCAAATTCACCGGGTAATACAAATCTCCATAAACCCTCTCCCTTTCTTTCTCGAATGCCACGTCATCGAACCTCCTGACGTCATCCTCACTAACCGTACCGGTCACTGTGTCGTCCTTAACCGCTGGGAACCGGAGCGACTTCTGAGTGAGGAAGTGTTCGAGGGAAGATACGAAAGAAGTCTCGGGTTCGGCGGTCGGGTTCGGGTAGCGGTCGGAGAGGCGGGAGTGGGAGTGGAAGGAGAGAGAGAAAAGGATGAAGAGGAGAGAAAGGACGAGGAGGGCGAGAGTAAAGAGGAAAATTGGGGATCTGGAATTGGATCTAGTTAATGGTAAGTGTTTTACGGGCATTTTTGAAGAAGAGGAAGTGAGCGGAGAAGAAATGGATCTGGCTTCTGTTTCTGTTTCTGTTTCTCCTGCAGGTGCATGGTCAAGTATTGAACTACATTTGACGAGAATTACTAGACAACCCAATTGTTTGAGGAAATATCTCGTCTTGAATTATATTTAGGGAAAGTTTCTTAAAACCCCTATTGTTTGAGGGAATAATTTTTTAAAAACCCTTTAAGATGGTCAAAAACCCTTTAAAACCTTAAAAAAAAAAAAAGCTTTATTAAAAGTTGATTCATGACAAATCCATATGGGTAAAGGTTAAAACTCATTTTAGTCATCAAATAGAATTGATTTTAAATTACAAATTGAACAAAATAAATCATATTTCACTATAATTCAATAATTTAATCCGATTAATTTAACCATCATGTTAATATCATTGTAATATCATTATTGCTAAAATTAGTTTTAAAATTTTGATTAAACCATAATATTGTCACTAGTCCATTGACGTGGAAAGGCCGATTAACCCACAAAGCGCCCTTTAAAAACACCACCCATAAGCACATATCCAGAAACATTGTGGGGTTAATACTTTTTCCTTTTTGGGATTTCATACACCATTAAATGATTCATTGATAACTATAATTATTGAGTGAATAATTTACTTAGGTAAATATGACAAGGTCAAATGATTTATTCTTACTCAAGGTTTAGTTTAGATACATCAATTAGGTCGGTTGTAACGTGTTAGGCTTAGTTTATGGACTTTCTAAACTAAGTTATGGGTTTTAATATTAAACCCATGGGCTAACCTTGATCTGACACTATTTAAAAATTAAAAAAATAAATGATAGTTGGCTTTTACAACAAGCAGAAGCCAACTGCCTCACTCACAATTGCTTCTGCTTGTGGCAGAAGCAACTGAGGCTTCTACCACACAGGCAGAAGCCTTCAACGACTATTGGCCTCTAACTAGTAGTCGTTGTTTAATTTTTTTATTTATTTTTTCTTCTATATAAACCAATCCAAATCTTCTTCATTTCTAATTTTATTTACAAATTTTTCAATCTTATAATTTCAATTCTTTCATTATATTCACAATCTTATTTTCTCTTATCAACTCTTTTTTGAAAATTGTCTGAATTTGTAAATAATAATTTTTTTTATTTATAATTTCATTTTCATTTTAATTATATCATTACAAAATATTACAAGTTGATTAAATGTCAAATGAATTCAATCTATTTGAATATTATCATGTTTGCGCTAATAATATTATTAATGATGCACACAGTGGAATAAGTAGAGCACTAACAAGTGAAAGTGGTACAAGTATAGGCTCCCATTCGAAAAAGAGAAAACAAAAACAAATGTCAATTGTGTAAAAGCACTTCAATCAAATAGAGGAAACGATCGAAGGAAAATTAATTCATCTAGTAGTATGTAAACATTGTGATTCTTATTTGACATATGCAAGTACGAGTGGTCGACATTGCGAAGCGGATATGTACATATAAAAAATTTCAACTATCATAGATTCCTTGCACACATGTCATCGTCGTTGTAAGATATATGAAGTTCACCACTTGTGTTCAATGGGTGCATCCTTACGACAACACCTCCTTTTACCATGCAGTTTATGTGGAGGCTATCAATCTATTAGGGGATCAATTAGAGTGGTTACATGCAAAGGAGGCACGCATTATCTATCCACCATTCGTCCATCATTGTCACACAGGACGTCCAACAAATAAAAACAGACGTCCTTCACAAGGTAAGGTTGTTGAATAACTAATTTTTAGTCGATGTCAAAAACCTAGACATACGAGACAAAATTGCAAGAGTCATATTTCAATACCCAGATACATACCATCAAATTTAGTAACTGTTGCTCTATTAATATTTTCTTAATCATGGGTCTCACATCTCTATATCCATGTATAGTAACTTAAGCATTGAAGTGTTTTTTGATAAGGAATCTCATTTCACCCTTTCCCTAATCCCTTTTTCTCTTTTGTCGAGCTCTTTGTAAAAAAATTAAATTGCAATTATATCAATTTTATATTAAAAATGATTCAATTTTTAACATAGATGTATTATTTAAAAAAAAAACCTCAAATTCAAATTTTACACGTTAAAAAAACCTTAAAATCAAAAATTTTAATTTGCCCCTTATACCAAAAAATATAAAAAAAAACCCATAATTTTAAAAAATTTCATTTTGCCCCAACATCGACCATGGGAATTCGTGTGATGGAAAACTTTGAAACTATAATTTACACCCCACCATGCAAATTTACGTGTCAACCAATTTTACAAAATTATAATTTTGCCCCACCACATGATTTACTGTTTGAAAACTCACACTTTGGCCCCCAACTACACAAATTTGTGTGGTTCAAAACGTTTGAAAAATGCACAAAACTTCCCTATCTCCAAGAAATCTCACCACACAAATTTGTGTGGTGAACAAAAACTTCATGTGGTGACTGTTGATTTCATGTGGTGATATTTCACCTCCCAAACTTTGTTTTCAAATATTATTTCATCAACAATCAACTTTACAGCTAATCTAATACAAAAGCCCTAAGAAAATTAAGCCAACACCAATAAATCAAGCAATTTTAACAAATATTTCAATTCGAAACCCTAAGTCTAACCACCCAAATACCGTATCCAACCAACTAAATCTTATGCTAAAATGCATAAAAACATGACAATGATTATTTTACTAACCTTTTCCTCCATTTTCATTGTCGGAATCGTTGCCAAATTCGTCTAAGAAAATCAGTCAGAGAGTATGCGATTTTGTGTGGCTGGGAATGAAACTTCATTATTTTCTTCGTTTTCTCATGAAAGGTATTTTTGTCTTCGCAATGAAATAGGACAGTTTTGTTTAAATTTAAAAGTTTAGACAATTTTCTTTTGCACCTCTCAATTTTAGGTGATTTAATGAATTTCCCTACATATATAATGATGGATTACTTCATTATTCATAAAATTGACTTTTACGTTAGGATTTTTCATATTTTTCATATTTGTTTCTCTTAACAGCCACCAAAATTTTAAAATATTACATTTTCACTCGTCTTTCATATTTAACTTGAACTTGGATTTTCATTATGAAACTTATTTTTTTCAAAAAATTCTTGCAAATTTGAATTCAAATCATAAACCTAAACCCAGTTTATAATTTTGTTAGATGTTGATCGAAGTCAGCAAAGTTTTGAAAAGAAAAACAAAAGGGAAATTGAAATTTTTACCCTTATTTTAATTCGTCTATACATATATGCCACTTATCTTAAAGCCTAAACAAATATACCACAATAATAATCTACTTTTCCAAAATACCTCTTTTGACGCAACCTATACAGAGATTCTCTCTTTTTCTCTATAACTTTTTCTCTCTGCAACTTTTTCTTTCTTGTTTCTTAGCCTTCAAGTGAGGAAGGAATCTCTGCAACATGAAAAAAAAATCTTCAATAGAGAAGATACGTGATTGAACAATAAAACCCGTGAGAAAACCATTATAAAGGATTCAACTTGGACACAAGGGAAAGAGAGACGAAAATTGTTAAATTTATTAAGAGAATTAACATCTACTACAACGATTTCACAGCAAAATCATCCACATTCAGGTCAGTCTTGATTCAAGCCCGTATGTTATGTGTTTTCTTTATGAACAATTGAAAATGAAATAAATATAATAGATTCATGTTCATGACTTCATGTGAAATTTAATTTTATTGTGATTTCATGTTGTTAGATTGTTTAATGTTGTTGTTTCTATTGTTTAAAATTGTTATAATATTGTTTAATGTTGTATTGATGGTTATAAAATACAAAAACTTAGACTTGAAAAATTTTCAAATGAAAAATAGGTTGATGTTTACGCCAGAGGTTGGCGCTAATGCCAACCCCCAAGGCCCCACTAAATTTATTTATTTTTTCTGTTTTTTTTTTTCATTGCACTCAATTCTTTATTTTTTATGCTTGTTTATTGCAATTTGGTGCTATTGTGTGTATTATTTCCTTGTCTTGGTAAAAAGTTACATAAAAAATTACAGAATTGCCACTGTCACTTTCTTCCATTTTTTATTGTCTTGCCTTGATCAATATTTGTACATCACTTGATGATATGATAGTTTAATGTGTTATAAATATGTATGTACGAAGCTTGGTTGCATTGGTATTGCATTTGGGGCTTAATTTGAAAAAATTGTAAAGTAGTGCAATTTGGAGTTTTTATGTTTTTAGGTTTATTTTTAGTCAAGATGGAAAAAACTGCATTTAAGATTCGTTATAGAGGCCAATGGATTGAAGGTGATGATAATGTGACAAGATATGTTTGTGGGAATGAGAGAAGGATGTGTATTGACACAAGTGTTGATTTTGAAGGATTCATTGCAAGAATAAGCTATCGTCTAAAATTGATCAAAGTTAGTTAAATGTGTGTACCCTAGATGATATGGGTCCGATGAAGATTATAGATGATGATGATGTGGAGTTTTTGATAGTTATAGCAAGAAGTTCACAAGGATATACAAAACTTTATGTCACCGAGAGTTCAATTGACAAAAGGGATAATCAATAAGACAAAGATGTTTATGAGGAAGAAAGAAAAAATGATCTGACAGATGAGTGGGCACATCTGTAAAGTTTCCAGGAGTTTTATGGGAATTATGGTGTTAATGATAATAATGACAACAACATGGATGAGGATTATGAAGTAGAAGGTAATGAGGATGATAATGATAATGAAAAATTCTCGAGGTTTGATGAGGACATGTACGGTGTTCCGAGTCAAGACGTTGACAGAAATCAAAGTCATGCTTGTAATGAGGGAGCTGAATGTAGCACGAGACATCATGACTTTATGAATATTAGAGTATTTTCAATGGGTTTCTTAGCCTGCTATTGATGTTAAAAATGCATGTATTAGTAATCGGACAACACAAAAGGGCAACCATTTGCAAGTGATAGGTTTTTATAATTCAAAAGTAGAATTAAAAGCATTATTTCGAACATATGTCTTAGAGATAGGAATTCAATGGAAAGTTGGTCACTCTGATAATATACGGTATGACCTTAAGTGTATACACCCACAATGTAAATGACAGGTACGAGCAACGAGAGAGCAAGATAGAGACTATTAGGTCTTACAACATATGGATGAGACACACACTTGTCCATAGAATCAAATATTGCCACACCATAGACAAGCTGGTGCAGAATCGTTAGGGAACAAACTTAAGTCAATGTTTGTAATTGATCGCATTTATCGACTAAATGAAATTATTTCAAACATAGTAGATAGGTACAAAATCGACATGTCTTACACGCAAGCATAACATGCCAAAACATATGCAATAAATGCATTATGAGGATCTCCAAAAGAGTCTTTCAATTTATTATACGAGTATTGTCATAATTTGGAGATTTAGAACCTAGGAACTGTGACATTTATTGATATCTATCCTAAAAATAGGTTCAATTTTTTCTTCATATATATGAGTTGTTCAATAAGAGGGTATCAACAATTCTATCACTTAGTGATACGCATTGATGCTTCACATTTAAAAGAAAAATATCTTGGGTCTCTCACTTTGCGCGCATCATTGCAACATGCTAGTCCAATTGCTGCTACTTTTGAGAGTTGATGTCTCTTCCATGTTCCATTAAGATCTATTGAAGACGATCATATGATACACCATTATACGACGCCTTGTGAATTGAGTGTCTTACAGGCTCCTCGTCCCTCTAGTGCTCTCAAAGATGGGAGGCGCGAGAGGTAGACATTTGTGGAGGGGATACACATACATTACCAGAGGCCTTACATGACTCTCTAGGGTATGCAGTGTGAGAGGATGACACGCATGGAGGGGATGTCTGTCCAATAAGAAAAGTCCTAGAAACAATGGGTCGGGGCCCTCCTAATGAAGATATTCGTACGGAAGCGGTGGAGAACTATAAAGACCTTCTGGAGGCTATCTGAAAGACAACAAGATAATTCGATTAGATGTCATCATCATCGTTTGAATCTATAGACTCATCATCTAATGATGTCGGTGGTCCTTATTCTCGCATAAACTCTAAAGCTTGGATGTACCACTTAAAGTTGCGCTCAATCTCAGTTGGATATAATGCAGTTGTAATCCCCTCTTGGAACATGAAGAAAATTTATAAAAATTAATGAAATACAAGGTGGAATAATAAAATATAAATCTACCAATGAGCAACTTACTGGAGAACCATCCCAAAGTATCGATATGTCATCCCAGGTCGATAATACAATTTTCTTCCATTTTAGGACATAGGCTGATGTATTTTCGGCTACCTCTCTAACCCTAGCTTCCAAGTCTCTATCAAATCTCCATTTGGCTCAAGCCACCATTGAGAATGAAGAATTAGCTCTATGCAAGCCCAAAGATTCATTGCTTTTTCCACATTGGCCCAACTTTACTTTTGGGTGCAATCTCATTACTTGCATCCAAGGCCTTAATGAAATAGAAACTTAAATTAGTCCAAGAAGCCAACTACAAACCCACTTGAAGCCCAAGTAGATGAGGCAGCCCTCCATCACTTAAATGGAGCCCAAGATGCCATTAAGCTCATTTAGTTGGATTGCAACTAAATGGGAAGTAAGTAACTTTAGTTGGTGGACATAGTTCCACCTTTTAGGGAAAAGTTATTCCCTTTTGTTGTTTTCTTCAATTAATATGGTATGACCTTAGTATTGAATGAATGGTTAAGCTTAAATGAAGGGAAAAACTTCCATGTCAAATTAATGCCCAATTTTTGCCACCACTTGCTCTTGTATATGAAAGTGGATTTTCACTTGTAAAAGGTTAGACTTCTTTGATAATGAAATATTCAAGTAAAGTTTTGTAGCTTTTATTTAGTTGCTTTTCCTTTATCCAATTCATCTTGGAGGAAGAATTGGTGGTGGAAGACCCCAAGGTTGGTGGAAATTTCCTTTATGCTTTGGTTAACTTTCTTGTTACCCTTGAAATCCAAAGTGTGAATGTGTGTTGTATGCCCGGATACTGTTCACAGTATGTAATTTTGCCATTTTCAGATTTTGCCATCAAGATTTGAAACAAGTTTTGAATGTCTTGTTGATTGAGTTGTGATTGCTATAATATACCATTAGAAAGCTCTTTGAATACCCTTTCCAATGATCTATCCTTTGTATGTTTTGGAGGTCATTTGATTGGTTAAATTGGAAGACAAAGTGTTGTTGTGCCATGTGAACATTAATTTCCAGTTTTGAGTTTGTGAATTGTTCCATTGCCTTGATGGATATGCATCATTTGGTATCAGAGCCTAGGTTGTTTGTGTGATTTGTTGACTGATTTCCATCTCCCGGAGCTACTGTTCACCTCTCGAAATTTACTATTCACTACAAACAGAACCTTAATTTGCCTTAAACACAAACCTTCCTTAACCTAAACACTTACCAATACTCACCCCAACCCTTAAACACTTATAACCATTAACCTTTACCTACTAGCCATTACCACAAATGTCTCATAAAAGAACTTCATCCTCATCCTCCTCACCTCCTCATCCTTGGGAATTTGCCCACATGGCATTAAAAGAAGAGGTCAAAGGAGAACTTAAGGCCATTAAGGACCAAATGAATCAAATGATGCAAATGATGAGAGACTTGACCCTCACTCAAAGTAGGGCACCCTTATCACAGCCCCAAACTTCAACACAAAGCCAAATACCCCCTCTTCCACCTCACCCAACCCAACTACATCAACCAAGAAGACATATTAGACCTTCCCCTCCTCCTCCTAGACATCATAGGGAGGAATTGATGCTTCATGATTATTCAAGTGAGGAAGAACAAGAGAGGCCACCTAGGAGAGAAAAGGATGATGATAGGGGTTTAAGGATTGAAATTTCGGAATTCGAAGGGAGCATGAGTCTGGATGATTTTGTTGATTGGTTACATGTTATAGAGAGAGTTTTTGAATATAAGGGTTATTTGGATGAGAAGAAATGTAAACTTGTCATCTTGAAATTCAAGGATTATGCATCCTTGTGGTGGGAAAATCTTAAGAAGCAAAGGGAAAGGGATGGCAAAGAGAGAGTGAGATCTTGGGAGAAACTAAAAAAGCTTATGAAGAGAAGATTCCTTCCGGACAACCATAAACAAGATCTTTACCTCAAGCTACACACCCTTAAGCAAGGAAGTGATGGAGTAGAGCATTACATAAGGGAGTTTGAGAAGCTATTAATGAGAAGTAAGCTGTCGGAAATGAAAGAGCAAACCATTGCAAGATTCATTGGTGGTTTAAACCAAGGCATTGCTCATATGGTAGAATTGCAACCATATTGCACCTTTGAAGATGTTTGTAAGTTAGCTATTAAGGTGGAGAAGCAAAAGAAGGTCATGAAGTCTACGGTTGCCAAGCCATTTACCAAGGGGACTTCATTCTACAAAAGTCCTCCTTTCAACAAGGGAGCCACCTTTCAAAAGGGTTCCCCATCCAACTATAAGGCTGTCGAAATCACTTCCAAGGAGAAAGGGAAAGAAAATGTGGTAGAACCTAGCAAGAACAAACCAATTATGGGAAGACTTGATCTCTCCAATAAAAAATGCTTCAAATGCCAAGGTTATGGACACTTCCAAGTCGAATGCCCAAATAGAAGAACTTTGTCATTGATGGAGATTCAAGCTATTAAAGAATCTCTTCAAGAAGATGAAGAAAATGTAGATTATGGCCATGAAGATAGAGCTGCTGAAGAAGAAGAATAGGAGGTCATGCAAAGGGCTGATGAAGGAGAGATGTTAGTGATTAGAAGAGCATTGCATTCCAAGTCTTTTCCACATGAGGAACAAAGGCTCTAAATTTTCCAATCAAGATGCACCATTGGAGGCAAGGTGTGTTCTTTGATTATAGATAGTGGAAGTTGTGCAAATGTGGCTCCATCTACATTAGTGGAGAAACTTGGATTGTCTACCATACCTCATCCTCAACCATATAAGCTCCAATAGTTGAGCAATAGGACCAGCCTCCAAGTAGCCAAACAAGTACTTGTTTCCTTCTCCATTGGCAAGCATTACCAAGATGAGATTGTGTGTGATGTAGTTCCCATGGATGCATGCCATTTGTTGCTAGGGAGACCTTGGCAATTTGATAGAGAAGTAACTCATAATGGTAAAAAGAACACTTATTCCTTCAAATTCAAAGGGAAGACCATTACTTTGCTACCTCTTAGTCCCCAAGAAGCTAACAAGGCTATCAAAGGGAAAGAAGCTAAAAGGGAGAGTATGTATATGAATAGACAGCAAGTAGAAAGGGCTCTTTTGAGTTTGCAACCTGTCTTTGCATTACTTATACTTGAAGGGGAGCTCAAACATGAGAAGAAAAAAGCCCATCCCTTAGTTCAATCTCTCTTGGCTGAATTTAAAGATGTGTTCCCACTAGAGCTTTCATCAGGCCTCCCTCCTATAAGAGGCATTGAGCATCAAATTGACTTGGTTCTGGGTGCACCATTGCCTAATAAGCCAGCCTATAGATGCAATCCCATGAAGACTAAAGAGTTGCAAAGGCAAGTGAAAGAATTGATTGAAAAAGGCTTTGTGAAGCCTAGTATGAGTCCATGTTCCGTTCCAGCCCTACTTGTTCCTAAGAGAGATGGCTCATATAGGATGTGTGTGGATAGTAGAGCCATTAACAATATAACCATCAAGTATAGGTATCTCATCCCTAGACTTGATGACATGTTTGATGAGTTACATGGTGCTTGTGTCTTCTCCAAAATTGATCTAAAGAGTGGCTACCATCAAATAAGGATGAAAGAAGGAGATGAATGGAAGACAGCCTTCAAGACTAAGGGAGGCTTATATGAATGGTTGGTTATGCCCTTTGGCCTTTCAAATGCTCCAAGCACTTTCATGAGGCTTATGAATGAGGTACTCAAACCTTACATTGGTGCATTTGTTGTTGTTTATTTTGATGACATATTAGTATATAGCAAAACTCTTAATGATCATGTCTTACATTTGAGAAGTGTTTTTGATGTGTTGAGGAAAAATAAGTTATATGCAAAAGAAGAGAAGTGTGAATTCTTTGTAGACCAAGTTGTATTCCTTGGATATGTAGTTTCTAAGGATGACATTCAAGTAGATCAATCCAAGGTAGATGTCATTAAAACTTGGCCCCAACCAAAGACTCTCACTGAAGTTAGGAGCTTCCACGGCCTTGCTTCTTTTTATAGGCATTTTGTGTCTAATTTTAGCACTCTCATGGCTCCCATCACTGAATGTATGAAGAAAAATGGGTTCGAATGGTCCACGGTAGCCTCCAAAGCATTTGAAGAGGTTAAAAAGAAGTTATGTGAAGCCCCCATACTTGCTCTACCTGATTTTGATAAGGTATTTGAAGTGGAATGTGATGCAAGTGGAGTTGGCATTGGGGTAGTCCTAACTCAAGCCAAAAGGCCCATTGCTTACTTTAGTGAGAAGCTCAATGAGTCCAAAAGAAGATACTCCACCTATGACAAAGAATTCTATGCAATTGTTAGAGCCCTTGATCATTGGAGTCATTACCTAAGGCCTAAACAATTTGTGCTTCATTCCGATCACCAAGCTTTGAAGTTTCTTAGTAGCCAACATAAGATAAGTTCAAGGCATGCTAAATGGGTAGAATTCCTCCAA
This sequence comes from Mangifera indica, assembly GCF_011075055.1. Lineage (NCBI taxonomy): Eukaryota > Viridiplantae > Streptophyta > Magnoliopsida > Sapindales > Anacardiaceae > Mangifera > Mangifera indica. The sequence continues at coordinate 7,987,292 of NC_058138.1, forward strand.
TCTTTCTCCTTTGTTTCAGCATATAAACAAGGTTCTTCCAATGTAGTTGCTGATGCTTTTTCAAGAAGGCATTACTTGTTATCCATTCTCGATGTAAGAGTTCTAGGTTTCCAGCTTATGAGACAATATTACAATGAAGATGATAAGCTTTGGGAGATCATGAAGAAGCGTTCTAGAGGGGCATATGAAGACTATTCTGTCCATGATGGTTTTCTTTTCAAATGAGCTAAATTATGCATCCCTAAGAGCTCTTTTAGGGAACTTCTCTTTAGGGAGACACATGGTGGTGGATTAGCAGGTCATTTTGGCATAAATAAGACCTTAGACATGCTTAAAGAGCATTTCTATTGGCCTAATATGGTGAGTGGTGTCCAAGCCATTTTTACAAGGTGTGGCACATGTCAAAGGTCCAAGTCTCATTTCAAACCTGGTCCTTACATGCCTTTACCTATTCCGGAGCAGCCATGGGAGGATCTTAGCATGGATTTTATTGTGGCTCTTCCAAGAACTCAAAGGGGAAAGGATGCTATAATGGTGGTAGTAGATAAATTCTCTAAAATGGCCCACTTCATCCCTTGTTCCAAGACTGAAGATGCTAGCAAGGTGGCTGAATTGTTCTTCAAGGAAGTGGTGAAGCTACATGGAATTCCAAGAACCATAGTTTCGGATTGAGACACCAAGTTCTTGAGCCACTTTTGGAAGACATTATGGAGCAAAATAGGAACCAAGCTCATGTTTAGCACCTCTCATCACCCTCAAACCGATGGTCAAACTGAAGTAACTAATAGGACTTTGGAAACAATCTTGAGGACTTTGGTTAACAAGCACTTAAGGGATTGGGACTTGAAGATTGTTCAAGCTAAATTTTCCTACAATAGGAGTCCAAGCGCAACAACCGATCACTCTCCGTTTGAGGTAGTCTATGGCCTTAATCCCTTAACTCCTTTGGATCTAACTTCCTTACCTCTTGATGTGCAAGTTCACAAGGATGCCAAGGAGAAAGCTGCTGCCATGAAGAAGTTCCATGAAACCATCAAATTTCAAATCATGAAGGCCAATGAAGCTCACAAGAGGAAGATCAACAAGCATAGGAAGCCATCCATTTTCAAACCGGGTGACTTGGTTTGGGTGCATTTGAGAAAAGAGAGATTTCCAAGCAAAAGGAGGAGTAAGTTAGCTCCAAGGGCTGATGGACCATTTGAAGTGCTTGAGAGGGTGAATAACAATGCATACAAGGTGAATCTTCCAGATGAAATGGGAGGAGTCTTGACCACCTTCAACATTGGAGATCTTTCACCATACATGGAGGATAGCCACCTTGAGGACTTGAGGGCAAGTTCTTCCCAACCCGGGGGGGATGATGTATTTTCGGCTACCTCTCTAACCCTAGCTTCCAAGTCTCTATCAAATCTCCATTTGGCTCAAGCCACCATTGAGAATGAAGAATTAGCTCCATGCAAGCCCAAAGATTCATTGTTTTTTCCACATTGGCCCAACTTTACTTTTGGGTGCAATCTCATTACTTGCATCCAAGGCCTTAATGAAATGGAAACTTAAATGAGTCCAAGAAGCCAACTACAAGCCCACTTGAAGCCCAAGTAGATGAGGCAGCCCTTCATCACTTAAATGGAGCCCAAGATGCCATAAAGCCCATTTAGTTGGATTGCAACTAAATGGGAAGCAAGTAACTTTAGTTGGTGGACATAGTTCCACCTTTTAGGGAAAAGTTGTTCCCTTTTGTTGTTTTCTTCAATTAATATGGTATGGCCTTAGTATTGAATGAATGGTTAAACTTAAATGAAGGGAAAAGCTTCCATGTCAAATTAATGCCCAATTTTTGCCACCACTTGCTCTTATATATGAAAGTGGATTTTCACTTGTAAAGGGTTAGACTTCTTTGATAATGAAATATTCAAGTAAAGCTTTGTAGCTTTTCTTTAGTTGCTTTTCCTTTATCCAATTCATCTTGGAGGAAGAATTGGTGGTGGAAGACCCCAAGGTTGGTGGAAATTTCCTTTATACCTTAGTTAACTTTCTTGTTACCCTTGAAATCCAAAGTGTGAATGTGTGTTGTATGCCCGGATACTGTTCACAGTATGTAATTTTGCCATTTTTAGATTTTGCCATCAAACTTTGAAACAAGTTTTGAATGTCGTGTTGATTGAGTTGTGATTGCTATAATATACCATTAGAAAGCTCTTTAAATACCCTTTCCAATGATCTATCCTCTGTATGTTTTGGAGATCATTTGATTGGTTAAATTGGAAGACAAAGTGTTGTTGTGCCATGTGAACATTAATTTCCAGTTTTGAGTTTGTGAATTGTTGCATTGCCTTGATGGATATGCACCATAGGCGATTTGATCATTTGCTTCTAGACGGACATAAGGTGATAGATTTTGAATCGTCTCATAAATCCAATACTACACAATGTACAACATTTATGGTTAGTATTTACAATCGTTAGTATGAATGTAAACTTTATCTATTATGCGATACTTACCTGGAAAATAATCGGATATCCCAAAATATTATAACTAAGAAGTGGGAGCAAACTTGTGTACGACAGTTAGTGTTCAACACAATACTAATATTTGTTATGAATACCCTTCCGCATCGATTCAACTATTTTATTCCATGTCACTGTCCCTCATGGGTACCGACTAAATGCAGCTAAATTATCCGCTAAATGCAAAAAACGATTAGATATTTTGGTTCTGTTGTCTGCCCTTAATAATCTCGTAAACGTATAATACAAGACCTTGAACTTCACTACGTTGTCGTCATTGTCTCCCCAAATTTGATTGTCAACTACTTGCTCGAGCTCTCAATGGGATAACAACCTGTGAATATCTGGGAAGTATTCCTCTCTCAGTCAAGGCATCCTCATGCAATCAACATCGTTGGACACGTCCATGTCCTCCCCGAAAATTAGACTAATGACTAGCACAAACTCCACAAGGTTGAATCGGAACTCAACACTATTTATTCTAAACCACATTTCTCTGTCTGGGTTCCCGCATTTATTCATACGAAATAATATTACTTGAATAAATACGGCACTAAACTGTGGAATTGCCAAATCTAATAAGTGTTTGAAACAGGTTGTCCAAAAAATAGTTCTTTGAGTAAATGTTAGTTTATTCCTAATTATAGTCACAGTGTCCATCGTTATCCAAAGCAACATGTGCATTCAGAATCTGTATGCATCATGGAATCTGCACGCCCCTTTCTGATAGTTGATTGCAAATACCTGAAAATATATATTAATTCGTTAAATTACATTAATAAAAAATTAATAAAAGACAATTATTTTAATCAAACTTAATCAAACAAACTGAATTATCATTATTAAATTAACATGATTGACATCACCTAATGTAATATTGAAATCAAAAAAACTGGAATTAGCATTATTAAAATGAATTTTGTCATGAGTAACATTTTTTGAAAGTAATGATTGTTTACAGGTAAAATTGGAGTCAAACCTGACAGAAAAAAGGTTGGCAGGCCAAATTAGAATTAAAAAAAATAGGATTATCACTAAATTAATATGAATGACATCAACTTTATTTCAAAATATTTAAAATAAAATGTTTCATAAAAATTATTAAATTTAAGTATTTATAATATTTGATGTGAGATTTTATTAAAATCACCAGCGTATAAAATAAACGCTACTCACTAAAAAAAAATATTTCATAAGCCATCTGCAGGCAGAAAATAAAAATTAATGAAAAGGCTTACTAAATTGGAAACAAAGCTTGGCAGAAACGCCAAGCCTTGGCGGGCCTGCCAAGTGTTGGCGTTTCCGCCAACCTCCCCCGTCCACACACCCACACTTCAATTTAATTTAAAATTAATTCGATCCAATTAAATTAATTTCAATTTTAATTTCAAATTAATTAGATTAAGTTAAATTAATTTAAATTTAGACTAAATTAAATTTTAATTTACTTTGAACTCAGACCGAATTAAATTTAATATGATACAATTATGTTTCTGTTTTTATAACGAAACCTGACCTGTCGTCTATCCATTACGTTAACATTGTTGATGATCAATAAAACTATTCATTGAATTTTCTTCATGCATGGAAAACAATCCAACAATTTATGTTATAAATGCTATATGAAAGCAAGCAAACAAATACTTTTGTAGAAAATTTGCAAAAGCATGCACATATATGGAAGCAAGCGAGGCTTTCACGTGAAAGAAAAATTGAAGCAAACAAAGAAAGTCTTCTGCGTATTCATTATATTCTCTGCTTGTCAGTATGTTATCATATATATTTATTATAATATTTTTTGTTTGTCAGTGTATTATTCATATATATTCATTATAATATTCTTTCCTTATTGAATACATTACATTATATTCATATTTTATACAATCTCTGCAAGATTCTATGCAATATTCTATGTTTTATGGCTCACATTAGGACTTTCACTGCATGTTCTTCACAAGTGGCTTTAATATGAACATTAACGCCAACCAGAATTTAGGGAGATAAGATTAAGTAAAAAATAATTGAAATTCAATCTAAAAATTTTTAACTCCAAAATTTTTAAATTCACTTAGATGATCCACACCATTTTTTAAATTAAATTTATAATAAGAGGGTTAGCGTCAACGCCAACCCGTAACGTCAATATCAATCCTTTCCATCTCACTTTCACCATATTGAAAGTGACATCAGTGACTATCTTATTATTTTAATTTTTAATTATTGTCATATTATATATTATATCATTATCTCACTACTTCAAATAGTTTTCATTAACACAAAATATCTTTCAAAGTTGTAGAGAAAAAATTATAGATAAAAAAATAGAATCTCTGTATGGGTCGCATCAAAAGGGTATTTTGAGAAAATAAATTACTGTTGTGGTATATTTATTTACGCTTTAAGATGAGTGACATATATGTATACACGAATTAAAATAAGGATAAAAATTTCAACTTCCCAAAACAAAACAAAATGTGAACACAAACAAAAACAATTAAAACATTTTTACAAATCCACTGACACCTCCTCCCTCCGTATATCAACCCACATTACCATACGAAGTACAAATTTTATCTGCCCATTATCCCATTGATACAAATGATTACCTGAAACTAAGAGGGCATCAATCTCATGCAGCGAATGGGAGTCGGGATATTTCTGACTATCATAGCCATGTCCATAGCTGCAATTGTGGAAATAAAGAGGCTCGAATTGAGCAAGCAGATGGTAAAAATATCTGAATCCGAAACAGTGACGCCGAGCATTTTCTATTTGTTATCTCAGAATATTTTGCTAGGAATTTCAGACATTTTTACTGGTGGTTGTCGATTCATTGATTTTGTTTTTTTATTTTTTAATTGGGTTGTGTGAGCTCGAAGTAGGCAGTGTCAGTAATGCCTGCCTTAGACTTTGGACAGGTTACACGAAATGAGAAATTCAGAATATAACAGTAACACGGGATTAGACACAAACCCCAGCCATTCAAGAAATGAAAGTGACAGAGCTCCAATATGTTCATCATACATTGTCAATACTTCAATGTATATTTCATAAAGCAATTATGTAGCCAAATTCAAAGATAAACTAATTACACGAAATGAAGGAACACGACAAGTGAAACTTCAAAAGAGAATGCAATGATCGTGTTTTTGAGGGCTAAAGGATTTGAAATCAAAACACAATTGTCTTCAACTACTAAATGGCCTCAAGGCATCTGCGGCAGAATGTGAGGCCTCGTGTCCTAAGATATGAAATGTGTATGTATATAACACAGCTCAGAAGCTAATGAGATCGTCTTTTGGAGTTTGCTGCTTCTTTGAATCATGTCCACCTTCAGATGAACCCGCACTGCCTTTCTTACCAAAGATCATTTCATCAAGATCATCCATCATGTCATCAGTACTTGCTCCATGGGACCCACCACGGGAACCAGCAGGCTTTCTAATAAGAGCATCTTCTTTTGTGTGATGGGGAGACTCATCAGCCTCGACAGCTACAGGAATCATAGCAGGTTCTGGTTCAGTTGGAACCACCGATGGCTTCTTCAAATCCCCATACTTGGCAAGAGCTTTTTGGATCTCATCATTCACATTCAGAGCTTCAAAGAGCAAGGGCTCATTATCTCCTGCAGTTTCAATGATTCTCTGGATTGTGAACTGAGATTGACGACACTGTTGTACGAGCGTCGTGGTCAAGTCATCCTGCCAAGTGGAAGAAAACATTTGCATAAATGACGTTATGATCAATGGCCAGCACTCAAAAAAGAAATATACGCAATTGCCTCACCTGACCAACAACCAGTATTCAAGAAAAATATATATAAATAATATGCCTAAATATCAAACAAACAAGAAAATAGTGTTCAAATAAAATAATCATTACCAACTTAAGTTCATTCTAATACTTGTTTCATATATTTTCGCAAATGGATCATTGCAATCATCTTGGAGCCATCTACTTGAGATTATGACACAAGTTTCATTACTATCAGGGTTCTAGAATCAAAAGAAAAAAACTAAATATACAAATAAATCCTATTAATTTATCTATACAAACTAATGTGGTAACATATGATTTGATGATATAATTGTTTATTTTTTTTCACTTCAAAATCAATCAATCATATATTGTTCTATAAGTTTGCATAGATAAGTCACTAAGATTTGTTTATATATGTAATATCATTCATGGTCAAAAACTAGCTGCCAACTAGAAATCAGGTAAAACACCCAAGGTGTATAAAACACACGTAGACACACACATGCACTATAATATAGGTGGAGACGATGGTGCATTACTAAACAACATTCTAGTGTATGCATTAAAAACATTAGTGTATATTGGGAGAAGTCAAAGCACTAGTCCTTCAATGAAATTTTCACTTGGAGTTCTATCGTGAAGAATGAGCATCTGAAGGTCTTTTTGTCATCAACAGGAACTTGTAACCAAAGGCCATTAAATCTAACAGTCCTCCGTTTTGTATATAAAGGATGAAAATATCCTTTCACAGTGTATTCTCATTTTATGAAATAAAAACTTTCTCTCTCTTCCAGAATCTTCTCTCATCTCTCTCATTTTGTTTTCCTTTACAATTCGTAGATCTAGGCTTTATTTTGGTGATTTTTGTTCTTTTTCTTGCATTTTAGATGAGTCAATCTTGAGTCTGTTCATGGCAAATAATTTCCATGAACAAGTTTCCCTTATGAAACGATAATTATTATTTTTTAATTTATTTATTTTGATGAGAAATCATGGAATTTTAATAATGAAAAAAGCAGATATGAATGTGGATTAGATCTTCAGTCAATATGTGCAAAAAGAAAACACAAAACCATGACAGTGATATCATAAACTAAATATAATGAGCATACAGATTACTAACTGTATGCTAACAAAAAGAAGATGTTACAGCCAGAACTAATCTAGAAGAAACTATCTCAGAAAGCTTCCTGATAAAGATGAACAGAACAGAATTAGATGTCTTGAAATTACTTTGGGAGTATTATTTAGAAATTCTAAGGATGCTTCTTCACCAAACAAAAAAAAATGGCCTAAGGTACAATAACGTTGAATTAAGGCCTTCATGTTGAAGGTGATCTTTCAAAAGCGTTGAGATAATAATATTAAATTGATCTTGGCATAAAAATAACTAAAAGCATTACAGGATTATAGGATAACTGCAAGGATTTACTCAAGATAAACAAAACCAGAATCTACTCTGGTCGGCTAAGCTGGATTTATAGTGCAGATTGGAATGACAACTAGGATTGAGTAATATGACAGTCACATAACTAGGATTTATTTCAATGTTGAAGATAGCATGTTGAAGAATAAAGGATTGATTTCTCATAATCTAACCGAGGCCTAAATCTAGTGCTTCCATAATTTATTTTATGTCTCTTCTCTCACTTTCAGTCTTCTCAACAATTTACTTCATTTGTCCAACATCATAATTACACTTCATTTAAAAAATAATAATAATAAAAAAAAATTCCAGTCTATTCTCATACAAATGTAGCAACAATGAAACCTTATCTCTTCATCAATGAGCTCATCTATTGGCTCACAAGTAGTAATGGTTACCCTCTTACTGATGAAAACAACACCTAAAGTTGGGACTAGTTTTGGTCAAAGCTAACAGCCTCACAACTTCTTTGGCAGCATGAATAACAGTACATATAAACAAAGCTGCAGATAGTACAGTAAACAACATCTAAGGGTATTTTTAAAGTTTTTGTCTAATACTGAAAATGGATTAAATTAATATGATATGTACTGAATAAAAGGACATAATACAAGCAAGAAAAAAATTAAAGAGAATGGAACTAAAGAGAACCTCAGAATCTCACTGAGGCCTCCTAGGAAGCACCTTTAAGGACATTTTAGAGTCTTACAACTAAAAGAAGCAAAATATTTTTTAGTCTAACACTCTCCTAGTATTAATTGTTTAGATAATGCCAGCATATAAATTTCAGCCAACTACTAATCTGATAAAGAGAAGAAGATATATCAGGTCAAATAAGAAATGATCTCCCAGCAATAAATAAAACTCAAATACAAACATATAAGATTAAAATTAGCTAGATATCCAACCAAAGAACAATATAAATAAAATATGCAAATTGCATAATCACCCTTGTTGCTATGTAATTGCCCCTAATTGCAAAATTTAAGGTGCTGTTCTTCATCACTTACTCTCTCTCAAATAATAATCAAAGGACCAAAATTATGGTGGAGATTCTCAGAAAAATTTCTTCAACTTACCTTTGCTTTCAACTAAGACTTCACTCTTCTTTGTTTCTTACCTTTAAGGAGCTCACTGAACACCCAAATCTAACATTTAATTATTATTTATTAAATTGTTTTTCATTCAATACAAAAACAAATATTTCTAGTTATATTTATAACAGCTGCAAATCGGCATCACAAAATATCCATCTAGTGGAAAACTTGCTTGACTACACCTTTGAGTTTGTCCCAAAATTCAGCCCATCAGAGCTGCAGGAGATTTTAGCTCCATTTTTTAAGCATATAATCTATTCCAAAGTATCTACTAGTAGACCAAATATCAGACTGGAATAACGATCTAAATAATTTACTTTCATAATCCCTGTCCTCAGAATGTTTCTTGACAACACCTTGAGACTTCAGAACAGTCAACTTAACTAGATCAAATTAAAAAATAAAATGAGAAATATTAGATAAGAGAATTCATGCATTTTTATATCACATCTAGGTTGAAGGACCAACTTCTATATGGTCAGAAGAAGGATACAATAATATAAGACAGCTGAAACGAGGCAAGAAACTTAGAAAGAAAACCTGTAAAGCATCTTGTTGGGGTGAAGAGGATAAAACTGTTGTAAGAAGCTCAATACTGTTTCTAGCCACATCAAATGCTTCCTTTGTTTGTTCAGCAGTAAAGCTTTGCACAGGAATATCATGCTGCATGTGCTGTGCAAGATTGGGATCCACTTCTGGTGCTGAACGGGGAGGAGTAAAAATAGGTGCCAAACTCTCACTGTCACGTCCTGGAAACCGGATGCCCCTGGATCTTAAACTCTAAAATAGAAAGCCATAACAAGAAAATCTCAAAGTCATAAATCTGAAATTGCTGAAGAAATTTACAAATTGATTCAGCATAACACTAAACCACACATTTTACTTGCACAAGTTTATCAGGAAATTTATTCAAACATATGTAAAATACCAAGAAAGTGAATTATTATTTCTGGATCAATCTACGAGCAAAATAAATTTATATATTTAAAAATATGAAAAATAATTTTTGATATTTGATAATTAATCCTTTTTGTTGAAGGTCATAATTATTAGCTAAAAATCTGAAACTACTATCATTCAAGACTATTAATGTGATAAGGAGACAAAAGGAAAAAGGGTAAAACAATACTTCAACATGACTTCAGTAAATCAATTCAAGTGGACATTATTTTCCAAATATCCAAGCCTAATGTAATCACTGTATATATCACCTTTAAGAAAATGCAATGTTTAAAAACATTTGACATCTTTCATTTTCCTATCCCAGTTATAGGCAACAAAACAAATGGTTTAATGGACTTTATAAGTACCTTGTATGTTTCTTCATAAACAGGCAAGTAGCGGAGTTCTCCTGTTGATTCACCCCAAGATTCAATTAGCATCAAAGCCTTGTTCCTATTATTAAAAACAGTTTGGGGATCATCAATCAGCTTGATCATTTCATCAAGAACCCTCTCTGCTGCCACCTCTGAAAAAGCCTTTTCACAATTCTTAACACATGTTTCAAGCAACACCAAAGCCAAGTATTGAACCATAGGGATTTTCAGCATGATCCTCTTCTTTATGCCACGGATCAATTCAACACTGTTAATTTTGTCACTATTGATCATGTCACAAATATCAAGATTCAAGGCCCAATCAGGCTCCTCAAGGGTCTCTGACGTGGCATCCTCAACAAGCTTATCAGCTGGATTTGAGCCTTGGAAAAGCTCCTTCATTTTAAAGCTCATTTGGCTCATGCCTTCACTCATTTTGCGGCTCACCTCAGCTCCTCCAATCTTAAGGCGTTCACCAAAGGCACTAACTTTCTCCATTAAATTATCACTCATCTTCACAAATCCTTAAAAATATAAAACTAAATTTTAAAAAATGTTATGCTGATTGAGATCAGAGCTACACATGCTAAAGGTTCAGAAGAAATACAATTTAAGTGGTCACACAATACACATTTATGTAAAAGAATTCTCTCGGAAAAACAATTCTTTCATCAAATTAGAATTTCCATTTGCTCTGCAGTGAAATCCTAACAACATTATAGAGTAGCATCTTTTGATAAAATATAACCACCCTTGAAATGCAAAACATCAAATTCGTAACATTTATAACAAATATTTTTTACCATTCACGCTGAATTTTAGTATAATAATGTTGTACATCACACAAATATGAACCAAATATGTCAACAAGATCATATGATCCAAAAAGAAAATAATTTATATGCAAGTCAAACTTGAAAGATATGGAGTTGAGAAAGTCAAGACCACAGCACAATAATGAAGAAATTCAAGTCCAATAATGTCAACTTTCCCAAAATAATACAATCCAAAATTGTAGAAATTCAAGAAGAAAACTTAAATCATTTAAATCAACCTACTGATTTCAAGTGTTCTAAGTAATTAAAGAAGATATCATCATAACACAAACCCAAAATACCAAAACCCATCAAAACCCTAATCCCATAATCTTCAAACCAATTCTCATGAAACCGGTAAAAATTATGATCTGTTTAAACAATCAATGCGTGCTTCTCACTTATGCCGTAGTTCAGGTGAAATTTTCACAAATATCAAAATTAACACAGTTATTCCAACAAATTTCTGTAGCTTTCTGAGGAACCAAACAGATGGAAATGAGTAATCTTTTTTAAATTTAAAAAAAGGACCAAAACAAAAAAGATTGATCAGATCAGAGAACGAATTGGAAATTATGAGACTGTCCAAACACAAAAAATAAAAAGTAAAATAAACATTTTTACCTTTGATAGAGTTGAAATGGATTGAGTTGAGTTGAGACGATGACAGGCAACGACTCAGTAAAGTTGTTAACGATCTTCCTTCTTGTTTCCGCCACTCTCACATACGTTAGCGAGAGAGTTAAGATTTTTCTTTTTCATTAAAAAAAACTGCATTTGTTTAATGGAAAAAAACTCTTACAACTGTAAAGTTTTGAAAATTACTTTACGGCCCCACATGTGCTGGGGGGCTCTGCCAAGCGTAGATTTGTATACTAGCGGGTCTTGCGGGCGGCAAAAACACTAGGGCCCGTCACACAACCCATTTTTTATAGGATTGTATCGTGTCAGGGCTTTAGTAGGTTAGCTCGTAGGTCCTGTAACTGGTTAGCCTGTTAATTAAATAATAAGATTTATTTTTTTAATTTTAATAATTATATCAAATTAATTAAAAATTATTTTTTAATTACTAAAATTGGAGATAGTATTTAAAAATTTTTATAAATAATTTCTTACTTGTAATAGAAGAATACCGTAGCTATATAATAGAAAAAATACAAATAATTTCATTTATATAATGTACAAATATAAGTTTGATATATATCACTTACTCATTTTCAATATCTAGACTCTTGAATTCTTCAAATATATTATCTACTCTCCGATTTTGTAATTTAAAATCAACTGACATCCAATCTTTCATATATATTATCATTGCAATTATTTTAGGGTGTATGTTTGATTTTCTGTCGTTCAACATGCATGCATCCGCACTAAAAACGAATTTTGATAATACAATAGACACCAAAGGAGTTAGTAGATCATGTGTCATTAGGTAAAACATACGAAAACTTTCTTGATATGTTTTTCACTATGCTACAACATTTAATGTGTCGACATATCTTTTAATAATTTTAGGGTAATAATTAATGTTAATATAGTTATAAAACTCACCAACATTTGAACTCTAATTGATATGTCGTTTACCTTTGTGCAAGATTGATCACATATGCGAGTTTTTTCCTTTTGAACTACTTGAACTTATCTTTAATTCAAGAGTATGTATCGTCCATCCATATTTACGCTCATGAATGATATACATTTCAAGTAAAAAATGTTAAACATTTTATTTTTTATTAATGCACAGCTTTAACAAATTTTCATTTATAGCATTTAAATAATTTTGCCTAATCAAAAAGTGAAGTTACTTGTTTCTAGTATTTTTTAAATTTCTCTTCCATTTGTCTTGGCGTACCTTAAAAAAAAGGGAAATTATTAAAAATAGGCAAAATTAAAGGGGTCTAAGGAAATTACCCAAAAAATTCAGGTATAAGCAAAAATACTCAGGTTTTGTGAAATGACGAAACTGCCCCCATATATAAATACAGCAAATTTTCACTATGCAATTCAAAGAAAACCCCACCTCCCACGGCAATCCCACGGCGAACGTCATTTCGGCCGATTTTCTTGCTTTCCGACAACCGAAAATGGCAAAAAATGTTAGTATATCTCCCGTAATCTTGTTTGGATCAAGTTATTGCTCATATTATTGAGATTTGACTGAGATTTTTGGGTTTGAAATTTTAGGGTTTACGGTTTGAATAATGCTTAAAATGTTTTGATTCTTGGTTGTTTTCGTTGAATTGATTGAGGGCTTTTATGTTATACAACGTATAGATTTGATTTTCGTTAAAATCGGAGGCCGAAACGACCAAAATGTGGCCGAAAATGGCTGCCGAAGAGATCGGCAGTCCGACGTGGGAACATTGTTTCCCACGTCAAGCACGTGCATCCCACGTTCAGAAGACTTTGACCGTTTTTTTGGGGGTAAATTAGCTTTTTTAAAATATTAGGGCATCGTGGGAGATCCTTAGGCCACGTCAGGTTTTTTGGCAATTTGTCACGTCAACGTGAGTTTGGCGAAATAACAAAAATGCCCCTATATATAAACACAGCCAAATTACTTATTTCCCACGGTAAATTTCGCGATTTTACTGTGCATTTCAAAGAAAAATCAAAACTTTCCACGCCACCACGTTCATCTCACAGCCGAGCAGATTTCCGCCGATTTTCTTTCTTTCCGGCATCCGCAAATGGCAAATAAGGCTAGTATATCTCCCGTAATCTTATTTGAATCAAGTTATTGCTCATATTATTGAGATTTTGCGCTTTGAAATTTTAGGGTTTCGATGTTGAACAATGCTTAAAATGTTTCGATTCTTGGTTGTTTTGGTTGAATTGATTGAGGGGTTTTATGTTATACAACGTGTAGATTTGTTTTATGTGGAAATCGGAGGCCGAAACAACCAAATTTTGGCCGAAAATGGCTGCCGAAGAGATCGACAGTCCGACGTGGGAACAATATTTCCCACGTCAAGTGCGCTCATCCCACGTTCAGCAGTGACTGGCCGTTTTTTAGGGGGGTAAATTAGCTTTTTTAAAATATTGGGACGTCGTATAGATTCCTTAGAACACAACGGGTTTTTCTGATATTTGCCATATAACAGTGGACCTATTTAGAATAGGAGTTTTCATGAGGGGATACATTGAGAATTTTTTTATCTAGGGTTTCTAATCATGTAGTTTTCGAATTTTATATCCGTTTTTTCTGTTCTAGGGTTTTTCAACTTTTAGAATTCGAATTTCAGTTCCGTCTTTTCGAATTTTATCGTTTTGCGAGATTTTGACTCGTATTTTTCAAATTTCCGAAGGATTTTTCGATTGTTGCCATTCTAGGGTTTTTCAACTTTTAGAATTCGATTTTCAGTTTCCTTTTTCGAATTTTACTGTTTTACGAGATTTCGACTTGTATTTTTCAGATTTTCGAAGGAATTTTCGATTGTTGCTATTCTAGGGTTTTTCAAATTTCAGAATTCGAATTTCAGTTTCGTTTTTTCGAATTTCACTGTTTTACGAGATTTTGACTCGTATTTTCCAGATTTCAAAGGATTTTTCGATTGTTGCCATTCTAGGGTTTTTCAACTTTTAGAATTCGAATTCTATTTTCGTTTTTTTGAATTTCACCATTTTACGAGATTCTGACTAGTATTTTTCAGATTTTCGAAAGATTTTTTTATTGTTGCCACTCTAAGGTTTTTCAACTTTTAGAATTCGAATTTCAGTTCTATTTTTTTGCATCAGACAGTTTTACGAGATTGCGACTCGTATATTTCAGATTTCCGAAGGATTGTTCGATTGTTGCCATTCTAGGGTTTTTCAACTTTTAGAACTCGAATTTCATTTCTGTTTTTTCGAATTTCATCGTTTTACAAGATTTTGACTTGTATTTCTCAGATTTTCGAAGGATTTTTCGATTGTTGTCGTTCTAGGACTTTTCAACTTTTAGAATTCAAATTTCAGTTCCGTTTTTTCGAATTTCACCGTTTTGCAAGATTTGACTCGTATTTTTCAAATTTCCGCAGAATTTTTTGATTGTTGCCATTCTAGGGTTTTTCAACTTTTAGAATTCGATTTTCAGTTTCCTTTTTCGAATTTCAACGTTTTACGAGATTCTGACTCGTATTTTTCAGATTTTCGAAGGATTTTTTGATTGTTGCCACCCTACGGTTTTTCAACTTTTAGAATTCGAATTTCAGTTCTATTTTTTTGAATTTTATCGTTTTACGAGATTTTGACTCGTATATTTCAGATTTCTGAAGGATTGTTCGATTGTTGCCATTCTAGGGTTTTTTAACTTTTAGAACTCAAATTCTATTTCTGTTTTTTCGAATTTCATCATTTTACGAGATTTCGACTCATATATTTCAGATTTTAGAAGGATTTTTTGATTGTTGTCATTCTAGGATTTTTCAACTTTTAGAATTCGAATTTCAGTTCCGTTTTTTCGAATTTCACTGTTTTGCGAGATTTTGACTCGTATTTTTTTCAAATTTCTGTAGAACTTTTCGATTGTTGCCATTTTAGGGTTTTTGAACTTATAGAATTCGATTTTCAGTTTCCTTTTTTGAATTTTACTGTTTTACGAGATTCTGACTCGTATTTTTCAGATTTCTGAAGGATTTTTTGATTGTTGCCACTCTAGGGTTATTCAACTTTTAGAATTCAAATTTTAGTTTCGTTTTTTTGAATTTCACCGTTTTACGA
This sequence comes from Mangifera indica, assembly GCF_011075055.1. Lineage (NCBI taxonomy): Eukaryota > Viridiplantae > Streptophyta > Magnoliopsida > Sapindales > Anacardiaceae > Mangifera > Mangifera indica. Next base: position 8,002,917 of record NC_058138.1, read on the forward strand.
GATTTTGACTCGTATATTTCAGATTTCTGAAGGATTGTTCGATTGTTGCCATTCTAGGGTTTTTCAACTTTTAGAACTCGAATTTCATTTCTGTTTTTTCAAATTTCATCGTTTTACAAGATTTTGACCCGTATTTCTCAGATTTTTGAAGGATTTTTCAATTATTGCCACTCTAGGGTTTTTTAACTTTTAGAATTCAAATTTCAGTTCTGTTTTTTAGAATTTCACCGTTTTACGAGATTTCAACTCGTATTTTTTAGATTTCCGAAGGATTTTTCAATTGTTGCCATTCTAGGGTTTTTCCACTTTTAGAATTCGAATTCTATTTTCGTTTTTTCGAATTTCACCATTTCAGGATATATCAACTCATATTTTCTTATTTTTGGTCGATTTTTTTATTGTTAACATTCTATAGAAATCCAATTTCATTATAGTTTTTTCTGAATTTCACCTTTTTTGGCTATATCGACTCGTATTTGATAGATTTTCTATCGATTTTTCGTTTCTTAACATTGTAGGGTAGTTGAACGTGTAGAATTCGAATTTCAATTTCTTTTATTCGAATTTCATCGTTAACAGACACTTAAATCTTGTTTTTAAGTTTTGTCATTTCCTTTTTGATTATTTGGTATTTTTCATCTTTTTATGTTTTTCCCACGAATACATTTGTTTACATATTTGTTTTTATGAATGTCTAACGAGTTTTTTATATTGTTACAGGATATTTCTCGCAAAAGGAGACGGGTTGACAGCGAGCTGCGAATCCCTGACGAGTCCAGACACTTTCGGGCAGATGTGATATGTCGTGCATAGTGTGTCGCATTATCTCGGGTTACTTCTACATTGACCGCAGATCAGCTATGACTATTTGAGAGGACATGTTTCGGGTATCTCCTTCGTTTACCCGAAACCAAATTCTCCGGGATGTTGGTTCATGCTTTTCTACTCCGACACTACATCCACCCTCTGCCAGAGACGAGTTTTGGTTCAGGGTTAGTGGGGTTGATATGAGATTTAGCCCGTTTGAGTTTGCACTGGTGACAGGTCTTTCGTTTAGTCGATGGACTGATGTTTCTTCCTATATGTCTCGCTCATCTGGTCATAGGATCAGGGATACATACTTTCGAGGTTTTTTTACGGTGCAGTATCACGACTTAGAGCGTGTTTTCTTGTCAAGGCTATGGGGGGATGACAATATTGACGCTGTCAAGATGGCCTTGTTGTATATTCTTCACATTGTTTTGTTAGGGAATGATCGACGAAAGAAGGTGTTTACGGATTACTTTCAATTAGTTGATCAATTGGACGGGTTCAATTCCTACCCCTGGGGCGTTGTTGTGTGGCAGATGACATACGATTCTATGTCACAGGCGAGTGAGAGAGTATGTTCCGAACGAATGCCTGAAATCCGTAAATACGACCTTTACGAATTTCCTTTCGCATTTCAGGTAAGTTTTATATTATTATTTATATTTATTAATTGACAAAAATATAAATTGATTTATTTACATCGTAAATGATTATATTACAGTACTAGATATATGAGACTCTAGAGACGTTACACGATTGGATTGACCTTGTCCATCCCTATTCGTCCCCACGGATGTTGAGGTGGCGTATGCGAGACATCTCTGGTTGGACTCATATCGGTCGTATTTTCATTGGTGATTCGGTATGTACTAATTAATTAATAAGTCGATTAATTCTTATATGTTACAATTATTTTGACTTATATATCTTCATCATTAGGAGGATGTCACATTCCCTCTTCGTCCATCATCGATCGAGGAGGGTTTATCGTGGTACGCTGAGATTCGTGAGTACATTGGTTCACTCGATGTTGATTCCTCTTCATCTTCTTCGGTTTTGATCGCGACTAGAGACGGGGCTTATCTATCCTCAGGACCTTCAGATGTATTGTCGAGACTTCTGAGACACATGAAGAGCCTATTCAGCCTCCTGTTATGGAGCAGCTTATATGTTCCCCTGTTGTTTAGAACCCACGGACGACAGACCATCCTGGAGTGGAGGACCACCCTAGCGTGGAGGAGCACCCTGGAGTGGAGGACCGCACTACCTATCATGCCCGCGAGCAGTGTCCCCTATTCGTATCACCTCGTATTTCTATATCAGATGCTACATTAGCGCACTAGGGTGCTACGATTTTACGTGAGATATCGAGTTTTTGCGACGATATCTCTTCTCAGATGTCTCGATTACGTGACGATATTTCTTCCCAGATGACTCGATTAGAGGATCGTATGACTCGTTTGGAGGACATCGCCACGCGTACATATCCAGCCCTCGTCGCTGAGGTTGTAAAACTACTTCTAATTTATTACTTATATAAAATGTCTACAGTGTTATTATTCTGACAACTATTATTACATTCGTACAGGAGAGGGACGACGTTATTGGGACGACCTCCCCCATTGATACCGCAATACCATCCCATCAGTCACATGAGGTACGTATGTAATTTCAAATTTATATTTAATGCCCCAATGTTGTTATTATATTACAATATCGTTATATATAAAATGCCACTGAATAGATTTAATATCACTATTATCTTAGGGTAGTCGACAGGATGGGGCACCGGTTGACCCTTCGGTGACTTCACCGATCCGATTTGAGGTATGTCACTTATCATTATAACTTAATTTTTAATACTATTTTGTTATCGATTAATTCATGGTATATGTTTGTATAGGGTCTTCATCATGAAGGCCAACCAATCGGATCTCCTATCGCTTTAGATCATCCACTGGAGGTATGAAAATTATTGTTCATATGATATTTTATATTAAATATCATTAACCATTTTTTCCTTTTGATGCATATAGGGTCTCAACATTGATATATCATCGATCGAGGGTTATCTCCGAACACCTTCCCCGGAAGTTCGAGTTATGGGGATTTACGAAATATCATTGATCAATTTGTCTTTAATATTATATTTTTTTTTAAATGATGTTTTGTCTCTATTTCAGGACGAGCGACTATTTTTTTAAATATTATATATTTTTAAATGATCAATTTGTCTTTAATATCAACTTGCTGATATCCCGAGCTCGACTAAAAAGCTTGTGGATATTAGTTCACAGGAGGAGGACTTCCAAGAGGATGTTTCTGAGACCGTTCACATTAAGGTTTGTCAATTATAATTACTAAATAAATATAATTGATAAATATATGTCACTAAGATGTTTTAATATATAATTATGCAGTCTGTCGGCGGAGCACGCACTGTTGACTTGACCGTGATTCAGGATTCTTCGGTTAAACCTCATCCCGCATACATAGAGAAGGTAACATAAATTGAATAATGTGTATGTTTTTGTTGAATGAAATAATGAATTAATAGGTTTTTGTAACATGCAGTTGGTTCGTACCGCACGTGATCAGATCATCCGGAAGGGTCCACTGGTTCGCACCCCGTATATAAATCCATTCAGAGGGAGGGTAAAACAGAAACTCACGACGATTCCATCCTCTGCGTCAGACCATGAGGAATCTTTCCTCACATGGTATACCAGAGCTGCGGCTTCTGACACACATGATGTGTACTTCATAGGATCGAAGTCGAAGGACAGCTTTTGGAGGCTTGTTGTAGAGTTGCGCTAGTGGTTGACCGACGATATGAGTTGTCTATACTATATAATTTGGTAAAAAGCTAGATATATTTATTAATAACTAACACGTGAACTTGTTTATACCATTTTAGCATGTGGATTCTTTTTTTGCTTTAATACGTCGGCAGTAGGACGATCACCAGTCGACTATCTCACAGCGTTGGACGACTGCCCACACATTCTTTGGAGGCCATATTGAGATGGCCTAGAAGAGTTGGCAGTCCACACCGATTGGCAAGTTTGAGTTTTTGGGGCTCTTCACGAGGATGGTTGATGTAGCGTACACCTCGGGATTGTTGTACAAACCATGGGGGATGGTCGATCAGGTATAGTTTATATATATTTCTATTACATTCAATTGGTTAACGACAACGATAAGTAACTAAAATGTCTCACTGTTTATAGGTTTTCATCCCTATAAACTTCGAGAACGCACATTGGGTCGTCGGAGTTATAGATTTCCGTGAGTGGTCGATTACAGTGTATGATTCAGAGGTTTCATATTCAGGGAATATAAGGACTCTGGAGCAGTGCATGCGACCGTACATAACCTTTATTCTCGCGTTATTAGAGGCGATGAGTTTTTGGACAGCTTCTGGGAGGACTCCACGACGTGATCCCCTCACTTTGCATTGAGCGTCGGATGTCCCTGAGTAGGGGTTGGGCTCCGGTGACTGTGGCATGTTTATATTGCGATTTTTTGAGTGTTTGGCGTTGGCACGGAGCTACGTTTTTCCCCGAGAGTCCTCTACCTCTATGCGTCGACGATTAGCGACGCAGTTGTATTTTCACTGTATCGAGTAGCTCACGGATGTATATTTATCGTTATTCCTATGTTTAGATGTATATATTTATTGTATGTACATATGTGTATGATATACTTTATTTGTGGTTATATATGGATATGTATCGTATTTGATTTCATTTTTTAAATAATCTTGTCATGAAAAAACAATAAAAACGTATGATTACTCAAACATTTACACACTTGAAACAATTAGAGAAAATAAAATAATACTGAAATAACTCATACGAAACACTAAATTTATTACATCAAATGACAATACAATTATACGTTTGAAACAATAATAAAAATACATCGGTTACATAAAACTGAAGTACAACAATGAAGAATCATATAACAAACAAAATTGAGTATAAGCATGTCAAGATCTCGTTCCTTTGCCTTTTGTAGATGAACGCTACGGGGCGGAGCTCAGGACCGGTGCTGGGGATTTACATTGGGTTCGTGTATGCCCCGGTTCATGGCAACGACTGCAAATCTTCGGTGTAATAAATTCTCCTTGCGATGGGCGTCGATTTCTATTGGATGGACCACCTGGACGACGACCATCGAGGACGAGGGGTAATATAACTCTGTCTTTCGATGAGTGTAACCAATCACATTGATTTCCAAGAGGATTGATCGGTTCCTGATATATTGCACGGTAAATGTCGGTGCGGAAGAATGGATGAACCCATGCGTGCACATTCGTGAGTCTCATATGTCGTGCAACGGCAATGGCATGCTTGCACGGAATACGTGAAAGCCGAAACTTTCTACACGTGCATGACATGTCACCAAAGTCCACAATACCCATTAATCCACCAAATGCAACAACCTGATACCGAGTAGGTGTAATCGATCGAACATCCAGACTTACAGATTTTGATAGACGATTGCTGATCTTATCTTCCGCCCAAGGGGTGAGAAAGTTATGACATTCATCTGTAATTTGAAAAAAATATTAAGAACACATTTGGTAATATGATTAACAAAGTGGAAAAAAGTACATGAGACAACTTTTAATTAATATCGATTTGATACTTACTTGCATGGGTTCTCCTCTCGTAAAACCATCGTTGTATGGTACCACGAATAAACTCCAAGAGCATGGTTATAGGTAGGCCCCGTGCATGTCTGACAAGGGCATTAAATGACTCAGCAATATTTATGGTCATGATGTTGTATCGATGTCCTGGAAAGTATGCTCTACTCCAACGCTCAAATTCGACATCCCGTAGATAAGCTCCAGCTTGGGGGTTCATTGAGTCAAGGGATTCTATCATCGAACCAAATTCAGATTCTGTGTATGATTTTGTGACTTTCCAATATGCACCCGCAACCTGTAAAATGATAAAAAATATGAAAACTCAATATAAGCAAAATGTATGAAAAGGATAAATTGTTATAAATTTAAAAACTTATTTACACTATACCTTTGAGTCTCGTTTATACTTTGCCCGCATGTTACACAGAAGATGATGACAACAACATCCATGGTGGACATCTGGAAAGACTTCAGCCATTGCCGAGTAGATAGCATGATGTCGATCTGAGATTATTGCAAGCTCAGAAAGGTCAGGGATGCATTCTTTAATTCTCATAAGAAACCAACACCACGTGTCGTAATCTTTTTTTTTTGCCGACACCGAAACCAATAGGATATATCTTATTATTACCATCAAGAGCCACCGCAATAAATAAATGCCCTAGATATCGACCTTTAAGGAAAGCAGCGTCAATGCAAATAACAGGACAAAGATATTCTCTGAATGCACGAACGAAACATCCTAACGCCATGAAAAAATTCGTAAGCCGATGGTCATCATCTGTTTCAATAGCAGTAACGATGCCCGGATTAGTACGTTGTAGATTGTAGCAATAATTTGGTAAAAGCATAAATGATTCCTCCGGTGAACCCCTCAATGAATTGATAGCCCAATTTCTTGTCCGTCAAGCCTGTGAGTAGGAAATATCAATTTTATATCGATCGGTGATGTCTACAATTATTTCTTTAGGCCGATAAATTCGATCAATCATCACAAACTTTGATCTCATTATTTGACCTAAAGCTCGGGCCCTAGCTTATCTGTGATGTGGCATGATTTGATCAACTAAACATGTGTGGGTAGGATTCATAGAGTTGATCCCCCACACATCACCGACAGTGGACTTGGTTGCATGTATGTACCACTTACAATTTTCAGCCTTGCACTTAATTTCCCATCGTTTCTTGTCAGACTTTTGACACCAAATTGAAATCCTTTAAGTAAGGCGAATTGCATCACGACGTCTTTCAATTGGACTTTATTATGAAAAATATCACCAATCTTGACACCATTCTCCTCTCGGATCGATCTGGAACCACTTGATGATGCTGATGGCTGTGGAGGAAAATCAGGAAGCCACCTAAATGGATCAATGGGGACATTGTCAAAAAATGGCCCAGAATAATTTCCACCACCTAAAATAGGATCTTTAAGCTGCAAACTATCCATACCCTCGGTAACTGATGCCATATACTCAGGCTCTACATCTTCTGAAAGAATGTCGGGCATATCATCTCCATCAAAGTCACCCCAATAGGGAACTATATCTTTTTCTCCATGAGCCCATGAGTTTGCAATATACAACGGGTCATTACCGAAATCAATCAACTTTTCCAAATCGTATTCTTTTTTGACCCAATTACTTTCATCTTCATCTTCATCTTCTTCCTTCTGCCCTTCAATTGGGGTACATGTAACAAAAACAGGAATACATTCCTGAAAGTACTAGGACATATCAAGAAGACCCTAGACATCTTCATCATTTTGGATCTGGATGGGGCAGTCGAGCTCAATTTTTCTTGGCTTCATTGATACTTGAATGTAGTTTTTCATTGGATCAATACTGCAAGACTCCATTAAAAGCTCAATAAATCCCTCGAATGTTGTTCCATAAGGGATTTTAATCAATTGTTTGGCTCCTCCAACATATTTCATTGTGTTGTTGCGACCTTGAATCCATTCTCCCTGGTAACAAACCGATGCATAACCATCGATTTTAATTATCAATCCTACAATGACAAGTTTTTGAAGATAATTATTCATTTATAATAAAAATATCAATAATAACTATGTAAAACAATCGTACAATTATTAATAATTAAAAAAAACTCCTCATATTTTTCTAATATTTTATTTATCCCCCTATAATTATTTAACAATTTATATAACACTTTCGTATGTTATCTTATATCAAAATGCATCTATCTGTTTGTAATGTTCCATTTAAAACGTTTTTATAATATCTATACTTTGAAATAGATATTCAAATTCTATATTTTGAAATACTTTAAAATGTCAATAATAAAAAATCTCGTCAGAAATCTGGAAAATACTAGTGGATATATCCTGAAATGATAAAATTCAAAAAAACAGAACTGAAATTCGAATTCTAAAAGTTGAAATACCCTAGAATGGTAATAATCGAATAATTCTACGAAAATCAGAAAAATACGAGTTGATATATCCTAAAACGGTAAAATTCAAAAAAATATAACTGAAATTTGAATCCTAAAAGTTGAAATACCATAGAATGACAACAATCGAAAAATTCTTCAAAAATCTGAAAAATATGACTCAATATATCCTAAAGCGATGAAATTCGAAATAACGGAACTGAAATTCGGAATCTAAAAGTTGAAATACCCTAGTATGACAACAATCGAAAAATTCTTCAGAAATCTGAAAAATGTGCATTGATATATCCTAAAGCGGTGAAACTCGAAAAAACCTATAATTTCAATTATAATGCGCCTACAATGTTTAATATAAAAATGCGCCCTAATTTTAATAACATTTCATTTGACCCCTCAATTATCTCTTACTTTTTTAACACCTTTGTATGTTATCTTGTATCAAAGCAATACCTATATATTTTTAACATGTTATATAAATCCTGTATATATTGTAAAATATCTAAAACCCCCCATATTTATCTAAAATATCCAAAACCCCCCATATTTACACTAAATTCATTTAACCCTCCTACTTGTCAATCATTGCATTTAACCCCCATATTATGACATAAAAACTGGACTTAACAAATAAAATTAAGTTTTAGGCTAAGATTGACATAAATACCTTTTTTGATGAATAGTATTTTTTCGAGTCGAATTTAGAAATACGAACTTCTTCCGTCCGAACGAATCTCTACTAATTGATGTTGAATAAAAATGAAAGTGAGAGTGAGTGTTTGAGTGATATGAGAAGTGTGTGTAAATAAAATGAGTGAGGAGGGTTTATATAGATGAGAGGATGGGTAATTTTGACATTTTAGAAAAAGTAATGAAATAAATAAATAAATATCAAAATGCCTTTACAATGTAAAATATCCAAAACCCCCCATATTTACCCTAAATTACATTTAACCCCCATACTTGTCAAACATTGCATTTAACCCCCATATTATGATATAAAAACTAGACTTAACAAATAAAATTATGTTTTAGGCTAAGATTGGCATAAATACCTTTTTTTTATGAATAATATTTTTTCGAGTCGAATTCAGAAATACAAACTTCTTCCGTCCGAACGAATCCCTACTAATTGATCTTGAATAGAAATGAAAGTGAGAGTGAGTGTTTGAGTGATATAAGAAGTGTGTGTAAATAAAATGAGTGAGGAGGGTTTATATAGATGAGAGGAAGGGAAATTTTGACATTTTAGAAAAAGTAATGAAATAAATAAATAAATATCAAAATGCCTTTACAATGTAAAATATCCAAAAACCCCCCATATTTACCCTAAATTATTTTAACCCCCATACTTGTCAAACATTACATTTAACCCCCATATTATGACATAAAAACTAGATTTAACAAATAAAATTAAGTTTTAGGCTAAGATTGGCATAAATACCTGTTTTTGATGAATAGTATTTTTTCGAGTCGAATTCAGAAATACAAACTTCTTCCGTCCGAACGAATCCCTACTAATTGATCTTGAATAGAAATGAAAGTGAGAGTGAGTGTTTGAGTGATATGAGAAGTGTGTGTAAATAAAGTGAGTGAGGAGGGTTTATATAGATGAGGGGAAGGGTAATTTTGACATTTTAGAAAAAGTTTGAAATAAATAAATAAATATCAAAATGCCTTTACAATGTAAAATATCTAAAAACCCTCCATATTTATCTAAAATTACATTTAACCTCATAGTGAGTGAGGAGAGTTATACAAATTAGGGGAAAGGTAATTTTGACATTTTAGAAAAAGTTTGAAATAAATAAATAAATATCAAAATGCCTTTACAATGTAAAATATCTAAAAACCCTCCATATTTATCTAAAATTACATTTAACCTCATAGTGAGTGAGGAGAGTTATACAAATTAGGGGAAAGGTAATTTTGACATTTTAGAAAAAGTTTGAAATAAATAAATAAATATCAAAATGCCTTTACAATGTAAAATATCCAAAAACCCTCAATATTTATCTAAAATTACATTTAACCCCTATAATAAGTGAGGAGAGTTATATAAATATGAGGGGAAGGGTAATTTTGTTATTCTAAAAAAAATCATGGGCATTTTTGCTTAGGAATAGTATATTTGGACATTTTGGCTTGGAAATAGTGATTTTGGGCATTTTTGCTTAATGGAAGGGCATTTTGGCCATTTTGTAAAATTTCCCTTAAAAAAATATAATACTTATATTTATTAAAAATATCATTTATTTTTAGCATATTATTTAAAATTAAATATATAGTGAGATAGTACACACATAAGTATTGATTTATGACTGATTTAAAGGGTTTTTATATGTTTATTAGACCTATAACAATCTCTCAATCATATTTAGTAAAAAAAAAAAAAAGTGCATTTTCGGGATCTTTTGATAAAGTATTGAAAAAGTGTATTATAACTATTTCATACCATTCATATGTTTTCAATATAAAATATGTTAAATTCTAATTAGTTCTACAATCAACTTTTAATTTTTTTTGTTTTAATCTCATTTGTTTACACAAACTATGATACAGATGTGTGTGTGATAGAGATGACGAAATGTAAACAATGACATGTCTAACTAGTGATATTTGATCTTTTACTAAACTTAAACCATCTTGAGCTATTAAATTCATAATATGATATTCACATGTAATATGAAACAATTTTTCACTAAATGGTTCAACTAAATTAGACCTGGCCACGGGCCGGTTTGACCCGTGAATAGGACCGAAACTGGCCTGGATAAACCCAAAACTGGAACCGGCAGACCCGGAACCGGACTGAACCGGAACCGAAATCGTGGCTCTACGGTTCGGTTCTGGTTCACATAAATTGGAACCGTGGAACCGCCGGTTCACACCAGTTTATCAACCGGCGGTTTACTGTGCTGAACCGAAAAAAATTTGAAATTTTTTTGAAATTTTTTTGATTTTTTTTAATTTTATTTAAAAAGGCAACGGTTCCCTGCGCAGTGAACCGTTGCCTTTTGAAGGAAAAATTGCAGGGGACCAATCCCCTGCAATTTTCAGAGAAAATGCAGGGGGCTTGGTCCCCTGCAATTTCTCTGAATCTCAATTCACCCCCCTTATTTTTAATTTTTCTCAAAAAAGTTTTTTCCTATATATACTCCTCCAAATTCCATTTTCTCAAATTTCAATCTTTCTACTCTCTCACTCAATCCTTCAAACTCTCATTCTTATTCTTTAAACTCTTAATACTCTCTCAATCTTTCAATTCAATCAAATTTTCTTAAATTTAATTAAATTCTTTCTTAATTTTTTATTAATTTCAATTTCAATTTTAATTTTTTTTATACAATTCATAATTAATTATAGAATTTATTTCTATAATTAATTTTATTTATTATTATTTTATTATCTTTTATAATTAATCATATAATTTATTTATATAATTAATTTTATTTATTGTAATTAAGTCCAAGCCTTTATTTTAATTTTCAATTATTGTAATTAATAATTTAAAAATTAAATCAAGATAATGTATTAGAATTGACTGTTCAATATCGGTTTCGAACCGAAATCGTCGGTTCCAAACCGGGGCCTTGAACCGGAACCGGCGATTCCGAACCGTGGACGAACCGTCCTATTACGGTTTCGGTTCAGGGTCCTTATATTTTCGAACCGTGAACCGGCGGTTCCGAACCGAAACCGACGGTTCCGAACCGAAACCGGTGGTTCATGAACCGTGGCCAGGTATAAACTAAATGATTCAACATTAATTCGATTACTCTGTCATTATTTTTTGCATTATCCAAGGGATTGATAAAATAGAGCTATTAATTTTATGTTCATCAAAATATTAGCTAATACTTGATAAATTGTAACAAAAGTATGAGGATATTCTAATGACCTAAATACAATGTCATTTTGCACAAATGTCAATCAGAATTAATGTAACAAACAATTACACATCGGTATCTTATGTCTTGATTAGTTGCACTCCATAAATAATTGAAATAACACTATTAAAATTACTTAGTTCTCCTATAATTTTTATTTTCATAAGTTCATAATTTTTAACGATGTTAAACCTAAAGGTAGACTTGAGAATTCTTCTAAAGGCGGTTGAACGCTATTTTACATCATCCATTCTAATATTTTATCTTCAGCATATAAAAAATGTTGGTCATAAGTTACAACATACTTGATCATATAATCTCTCATCTTAGAATGATTATAAAGGAAATTCGTCATTTCTCCAACGTGCCTTGAACTACTTAGACCACTTGTTGCATTAGACTCACGAACAAATCATGATCTGATGAAGGTAAGTTGTTATTGCCCTCTCATGTCATGTGGATTTTTTTTACAATATTTCGTAACATATCGATCAAGATGACGAGTGTCGCCCAAACTAGCACATGTCAAACATGAACCTTAGTATTTGCACACTACCTATCAAATTAATTCACCTTCGATCGATTCTTCTATTTGATCGAAATGATCCCACGCTATAGATTCTTGCTTTCTTTTTTTCTCGTTGGGCATATGATTGCCTCACTTTAATGTGTTGCTGCTCCACATGCGTCGTCAATAATATCATTATGCCATAATATTCGAACAGATTAAACTCATTTGAGTTTAGATTCATTTGTAATTTTTGATGAATAAAAAATAATGAATGATTGACAAAATTGTAACACAAATGAAAACTAAAATGTTATACACACATGAATACTGATTGAGAATTGAGAGAGCTTGAGGATGAGAGATTTATGAATGAAATTATTGAGAGAATGTGAGATTGAGAATGAAAAACGAGATAGTATAAGTTTTGAGAGACGGAAGGGGTTTATATAGAAAAAAATAATAAAAAACTTTTTAATTTATATATATATATATATATATATATATATATATATATATATATATATATATATATATATATAACTTGAAAATAAAATTAAAAATATATTTAAATAAAACATGAAAATTTTAAAAGAAAATTAAGAAAACAAAAATAATCAAGTTAAAAAAATATGACATTATAATTTTTATTTTTCTTAACAAAAATATTTCATGTCTAACAATAGACACAAACATAAGTATTAATTTGTTTATATAAACTAAGTTAATAACATGTGATTTAACGATGCGATTATTTAATTTTTTTTAATTTTAAAATCATTTAATTATAAATTGATACATCAGGTTATATAGATTAATTAGTAATATTTATTTGTATATATAATATTACTTTCATATAATAACATATCAATATTGTAACTATATTTGTACATATAGTTATAATGTGTAGTTTTACTCTTTTCTTAATTTTGGATTTTTCTATATTTTTTTATTTTTTATTTTTTGAAATCTTTTAAAGTTTATTTTGTAGAGATTTTTTTATCATTTAATTGGTTAAAACTTTTTACAATAACATTATGTATACAAATAATGTATATAATTTTATGTACAAATAATGATATATTACTAATATTTTTATAATCGGATTGGATATCGAATTCGTGGAGATGATGCTCTAATCCAATCGGTGATTAGATCAATTGATTGGTGGTCAGATCAGTTAACTATTCAAAAATAATATTAAAAAAACTTTGTATAATTTATAATTAAATATATAATTTGAATTATTTTATATTAAAATAAGTTTAATTTGATGATATATATATTAAAACTGATAAATGAGGTCTTGATTTAAATTTTCATAATGAATTTTTGATAAACAAATCAATTTTTTATATTGATTGAGTTGAATTTGATTTTATATATGGTCTAATTCGTTTTATTAACAGTTGGTGGTTCAACTAATCCTACCGATTGATCCAATCTAGTTTTTAAAATCATGTATATCATCATGTAATCATGTGTTGTCTTATCTTTAATTTAAAAATACTAAATCACTTAGTGATATGTTATTATTTATGCACATAATACTACTCAAACTTTTAAATAGTCAGCTGTTAGTTTTAACCCCAAAAATTAACGACAAGGGGGCAAATGTTATTTTTTCATAAAATATGGCGCCTAAGATTCCAAGAAACGTCTAGGAGTGTCTCTTTTTTTAACCATTGTTTATTGGTCAAATGACTATTCACCCACTAATTATTGAAAATTCAAACTTTCACCCATTAGTTAAATTTTATTATAACTATCAAAAATAAAATTGTTATTTAAAAATTTTATTTAAACTCATATTTTCTATTATCCCTAAGTTTCAATTTTTTTTACCCATTAAACTCATGTTTCCCAAGTTTAAAAACTCACTTTTCCCCCCCAAATTTAAGGTTGCAAACTTCTTCCCATATACAATCACCCCCCTAATGTTTTAGAAAGTAGTTACAATTGAACACAACTTCTTTTCTCCTTCTCTCTAATAATGATTCGTCAAAAACAACAATCAAATCTCTTTCTCCTCTCTTCCTTCTCCCTCTTGGTCAACTTCCCTTTATTATCTAACCGACCTTATTAGAGACAAAGATGATTAATCTTCATCTTAGATGAAACAAAATCATACTTGTCTCTAACAAAGAAAGCCAAATAGTGAAAGAGAGTGACCAGAAGGAAAAGAGAAGGGAGGAGGAAGAAATTCAACCACCGCCTTTGACAAATCGTTGCCAAAGAGAAAGAGAAATAACTTGATGTAACTTCAAGCCCAAAGTCAATAACAAATTTTTACTGGCCCAAACTAAGGTAAATGATAGCATAACAAATAGTTTTTCATCCTATAACGCATGCAAGATAAGCCCAACTCATTTCAATTAGGCCCTACCTATCCAATCCAAGTCTTGGGTAGCCCAAATAGCCCAACTTTTACTTTGGGTTATAACATGTTCAAATAAGACAAAATTATGCATCTTTGATGGAAAAAGCATATAAGAGACAAAACATTAAATCGAGACTCTATATTAGTTAAAGACAAAATTTCTTTTGACGCCTACTACTTGTTCACTTCTTTTATAGCAAAGTATGTGAATTTGGTTTGACCTTCATTTTGGGCAAAGACATTGATGACTTTCCTATCCAGCTATTTGTTTACTCTATTTGCGGCAAAATATTTGAATTTGAATTAAAATTCATCATTTGTACTAGTTTTAAGGGTTCCAGCTTAAGATCATGGGTTTATCCTTATGGTCAAACATTATATTGTGGTTTATGAGGTACCTTTACTTGTTTATTATACCACCTTGTATTTGACCTATATATATGGCCATTTTTTTCACTTGTTATTTTTAGACTTGAATGATATTTGAATGAAACTTTTAAATTGCTCTTGAGAGAGTTTTATTTCCTTTATCCAAATCTTTATCTAGGTTTGGTAGTGGACAACCAAATTGATGGCATTGCCTTTAGACTTAGATTTTCTTGGCATTTTATACTTGTAAGTTTATTGTATTTTTCCTCATTTTGCTTGATTAAATTCTCTCATAAAGAGATTGTGTTTTGAAAAGTCATCTTAATTTGACTGGAATCACATCATAAAGCTAGAGTCAATTATAACTTTCTAAAAAATTAAGGGGGCAACTGTATATAAGAAAAAGTTTGTAACGCTAGACTTGGAAGAGAGAGGGGGGGGGGGGGGGGGGAGGGGTGAATGTGACTTTTTAAACCTAAAAAATACTAGTTTAAGGGATAATAATAAAAATTTGAAAATTTAACGATAATAAAAAATATAAGTTTTAATAAAATTTTTAAATAATAATTTTATCTTTAATAATTACAATGAAATTTAATTAATAAATAAAAATTTAAATTTTTAATAATTAATAAGTAAAAAATTATATTTGTACCAAATCATCGGTGGGATAGCCATTAGGCCTCGTTTATTTTGTAAAGACATTTGCGGAACTAGGCGTATGATAAGTTTGGTTATTGTGATATGGCAATGCATCATTTATGATGAGGTCATTCAAAGTGTTGAACACGTATTGACTTTTAGTGTCTTATAAGTTATAACAGCTGTTAGATGATCTGACCATAAAATGAGGAAGGGCTGATCTGATCCAACGGAAAAACTACTTGTGAAATTAACATATACGTCATTAAGAAGTATATCACGTCATGATTAATTTAATTTTATTTGAATTATAAATTTAAAAGTTCAAAATTATTAAGTAATACCTCCATTATTGGATTTGATTTGAAATGTGAAGGTGGGGATGACCATTTGATCCTAAAAATAGGATCATTGCCTTATTCCGTTCCATATGAGAAGAAAATTCTCTAACATTAGTATTGATACAAATAAAAATAAAAATAATCTTCTAAAGTAAGGACGAGAATATATTCATCTCATTTCAACTTCGTAGATTATTTAAAAATATAATTTATGAAAATATTTATTATATTTTTAATAATTTATCAAATAATCATAACTATGACAATATTTAATCTGAAGAGATAGAAAGGGGATAGAAAGAGGGTGGGGAAAGGGATGGGATGAGGAGATAATTATTTTTGGTGAATAGGGGACAAGAATTCTCGTTATTCTCACCTCTATCTCTTATTTAAGGTCAAATTTAAGTTAATCATGAATCAAATGAGTTAAGTTTGAGTCAATAATTGAACTCATTTTATAAAATAAACAAAGTTTGAATCGGTTCAATTTAAAATAAATCTAAAATAAAATTATTTTTAAATTAAATACAAATCTTAACTCATCAATTTTGAAACGAACTTAAACTAGTTATATGTCAATCTTAAATTGGATTTTGTTGTACAATTCAACGGTAATTTTATCGAATAATTAATATATATTTTGGTAAGATCTCTTTATCAAAATTTTAATTAATATGTTTTGTTATTAACATCTACCATCCATGCCCATAAGAAGCAAAATGAAATCTACAATAATTAAATTAAATTAAACACCAAATTCATTTATATTTTTAAATAGCCACCGATAATTTGAAGAAGGACAATAACAATATAGATAAATGTTACAAATTTGTGTTTCTTTTAACTTTAGTCCAAATTATTTTGCAACGATTAAAAAATATTGGGGTTTCTTTTAACAATAAAGATATATTTTAACATATATTGCAATAATTTTTTTAAATAAAAAATTGGGATTTATGAGATAATAAATTCATTCTTTAATATTATATATCATAACGTAGAATATATCTTTTAAAAAAATAATAAAAATAATTAAAAATTCTAAATATTATATCATTATTTTAAAAACTATGTGGGCACCCCTTAATATTTTAAAATTTCTCAGATTTACCACCTCATCACTTTCCAAAAAAAGTATAATAATTTATATAGATAATATATATCGTATGATACTCATTGTATCTTATCAATATAATACATTTTAGGTTACTTATCATTTTTTATTTATATTGTATTATACCATAAAATTCATATTATATATTATAGAATATTAATAAAGTGAAATGACTAATTCCCATCTAAAGTATAATAAAAACTCAAAATGACTTTCGTTGATTTTTGAAAACTTAAATGCCCACTTATCCGTTACTTTTTACTGTTACAATTAGAGGTAAAATCATTATTTAAAGATTTTTATTTAAACGAAAAATGTTATTTCTTTTTCCACCTTAGTTTTAAAAAATAATTATTTTCCCCCTAACTTAATTTAAAAAAATTAACTTTCACCCCTTTTTTAGGGTTTTATATTTTAAAATGAATAGTCACCCCTCTCTAACTTTGAAACGTTGCACTTATACCAGAAAAACTTTATTTCATCTTTTCGCCAATCGTTCTTCCCTTTTTGGTGGTTTCTCAACACGAAAACCATCAAAAATTTGATTGAAATGATCAGATTTTGGTGACGAATCTATATAAAAATCACACAGATTTGTCCAATGGCAAAGTAGTTTATATGCAACGACTACTTTCTTATTTTCCAGAAAATTTTGTCTAATAAATGATACTCATTTTCTTCGATCCTTCGCATCACACTTCATTTTCTTCAATTCTCTCTCAAACCAATAAAAATGCTAGCTATAGTGTACAATATGTGAAAAAACGAAATTCATAATGTACAATATATGAGCGCCAAAATTGGCTAACTAATTTCGTCCAAAACATAGCGTATCTACATGTGTAATATGATGATGCAACGTCACCGTAACACCTTACTTTATTACTACTGTGTTACCTTCTGCTCCAGCCAACTTCTTGTTCAGTTTATATCATGGAGCTACTCGCAGAAGAGAGGCGACCGATCTGGAGGTTCATTGATGGAGGAATGCAGGCTGTCGTTGTGTTCAATTTATGAAGATTTTGTGATGGACAGGACCAAAAGTGAAAGAGAGAGAAGGTGCAAAAGGAAGAACGGTGGATCGCAGCGAGACAAAGCTCGTGTTCGAAGCTATAGTCAAAATTTCGGGTAAATTGTTAATTATCCGATATTTCCGTTGGATAAAGAAGTTAAAACGATGCCGCAGCCTGTGATGTGATTCGATCATTTGTTTATAATTGGATTGAAAAAACATTTTAAAATATATGTTGAGTCTTAGCAGGACACGGATTTGGAGTGAGATTGAGTTTTGAGCTCTTTAAATTGAAAGCTTAAGAACGAATAGGATTGTGTAGTAGAAAAAATTTTTTCTTGATAATTTTCCAATTTGAGGTTCTTCATTTGATTGATTTATTTATTTTTACGTGCAATTGCAGGCAAAATTCGGGGCCATCCATCATTCCAGCATTCTCTGCAACCCCGTTCACGTTCTGATGGCTAAAAATTTACCATGGAGGACAATAAGTTCTGTAAATTATTATTATTATTATTTTTTGTGTTCTCGTCAAATAGGGCGATCTCTTAATTGAATCAGAGTGCAATTTCTGTTAGAAGTTTAGTTCTTCACCCAATTAAATTGTAAATTGTTACCCTTATATATATATATATATATATATATATATATATATATATATATATATATATATATATATATATATATATATATATATATATATATATATATTTATTTATTTATTTATTTTATATTACTATTCTCAAACAATATATTATGCTAGTAAGGCTAAATAATTAGGAAGTCATGAAGACTGACTAGGAGAAATTGTTACAAAAAAATAATAAAAGAGATCGGAAATAGAATTACATGTTCAGAATGAGGTGCTCATGATGGGAATTTCTTTTGGTGAAGAGGAGTTCATCCAAAGATTCGGGCGAATCAAATTACACAAAAGAACACTTTCGTTGCTACCAGATATATTACTGTATTCTTTTACACATGAAGTTTTCTTTTTCATCACTCAAACTTTTATTTTTTTGTCAATCAAACTACCGCTTAGGCTAGTTTATTTTTAGCATTGCTTACTGGTGAAACACAGTAGATTGGCACACAGCATAATTGACGAATTTATACTACTGAACTTTCAGAGCTGTACGGGGTCTCTGAGCAATGAAGCAACATGGTCTTTGGTCAAATAAGAATTGGTGTAGCAGTCATCGTCTTTGTAAAGAAGGTCTATTACACGTGAAAAATTAAGAATACGATCAAGCAGAGGCACTGGAGCAGCAGTTGGTTTAAGGAAAGCTTCATTTATATCTTTCCATGCATTTGCAATTTGCTCACGAAACACTTTAATCGTCTCTTCTTCTGAAACGCCATGTTCCTTCATGTGACATTCAATTGCTGAGGCAACATGTCCTCTCTTTTGCTCATGCTATACGGTTTAACAAAAACTTACACACTTATATATTGGTCATATTTCTGACTTAATTAATGAATGTAGTTCAGCACATACCTTGTGTCCAACTATGTCATCCATGAGTCTGCAAATTACTGAGGCAGCCTTCAAAACCTTAGGGTAGCTGAATAGCCATTCAAAGGCTTCTTTGGTTGCAACATCTTCCATTTCTACAAAAGATGTTGTGGGTAACAATTGGTACGCACTGGTAACCAATGCCATACTCATGTACTCATCTAGTGTTGGAAAATAATTTTCATGGCATCATTTCGCTTCAGTGTGATAATTTCTAACTATACTCTTCATCTGTCGAATCAAAATCCAATTTAACATCATTAGTAAGTATTAGGTACTGAGAATCTTATTTTTGTTTTAAACTATAATAATTGAAGTTTTGAAATGAAAAGATTCACCGCCTCTTTCGCAAAATCAAGACGGTATAATTTTTCTTGATTTGTCATTTCTGGTTCAATTTCACTGTAAATATCAAGGAGGGTCTTATAACATAGTTTCATGTAGTCAGACAATTGATCTATGACGCTTATATCCCACCTGAAAAAAGAAAAGATAATGATAAATTTTCGGTTAGAGAAGACCAGAGATCATTGAGAGTATGAAAAATATTACCTCTCAATGGCTGAGGTCAATAGCTCAAGTTCATCAATGGTACCATACACGTCATAGATGTCATCGATAATGGAAGTAATGGAGATTACTTTGGTTAAAAGTCGTCTACCCTTTAAATATTCTGGCTCAAAATACACTCCCAATATCCAGAAGTAACACTCAACAATTCTGTCTCTTGCAAAAGGTAGCTTCTGCGCGAAGTTTAAATCCTTCCACCACCTAATCACAACTTTATTAGAACGATAAAATGCATGAAATAAATCATATGGTTAATTTTATAATAACTTACTTAGTAATTACACTGAGTTCCTTCTGATGCAACTTCTGTAATATGTTAAAATCTAACTTTGCAAAAGTTAATATAACTTCATTGTGGGAAGCTTCTTCGTGATAGATGTTCATGTAATATCTTGCCTCCAGCCTAGGTAAGCTCTTGCGAAGAGGTCGAGTTAAGGCATGCTTAATTTGCCCTGCAAGATGAGAGCTGGGTTGAGTTGCTACCCAGGACTCAAGCTGATTCGTAGTGAAAGCAAGGGCTTCATCCAGTATCGTTTCTCCATGAATTCTGAGATGTGAGGCTTCGTAAAAGCTTAACATTCCTCGAACATCTTCTGTAAGAGATGCCTTAAAACTCCCATTATTGCCCTTGAACTTGTTGAACACATCTGCTCATTCACCGACAGCCCAACGCATCTAAATAACATACTATTCAAAGAAATTTAAAAAAAAAAAAAATGCTGAGGAGAAAGAACTTATAAAATATACCGCATGGGATTTTATAGCCATGTTGTCTAAGCAATCGGAATCTAAGAGAGATGGAGTATAGCTCATCAGTGTGATCTCCCAAGTCTGTTTCATTGTGAGCCTTATAGACTTCTTCCAAGATTTCCCTGACCTCACTTTCAAAATGATAAGACACCCCCAAGCGTTGGATTGCATTAACCAACTCAAGTTTTTGCTCAGGCTTATTTGCGTCATCCCTTAGCATGCTTATAATCTCCTCCTTCAGCTTCAGCAGTTCTGGGTTATCATCAGTATCCTGAACAAGCAAAATAGATTGGTAAGAAGATATGTAGGACATAATGCTTATATTATGATTAGTTAAGCAGCTTATCACTCCAGTTTGCAAATTCGAAGAAACAATTAATTTACCACAGAATCACTAGCATATGAGAGAAAATGATGCCCCCAAATGCTAGGATGATAATTTGCCGATCGACGTTGAGTTTCTTGCTTGGCATTATTTTCGACCGAAGAAGGAACGGCTAGAACTTGAAGAGACATTATAATTTATTTCAAGGAAAAAAGGATAAATAGCGTAGAATGCCTAATATAGCTTTGTTTTTCAAGAGATGGTGTGAGTTTGCAGAGTCTTCAGACACTATATATAGACACAGCCCGAGAAAAAGACAGCATGAAAATACCATAGAAGCTGTCATTTTATTTTATTTTTTGTTTTTGTCGTATATACGTTTATATCACTCGTTCAAAAATTTAAATAAAAATAACATAACAATATTATTTTTTTTTAAAATATCCTAATTGATATAACTTATATAAAAACAGAGAATACCATCTATCTTTTTTTTCTTAGCCTTTCAGTGCAGAATGAATCATTGCAGTATGAAAAAAAAATCTTCAACAAAGAAGACACGAGATTGAACAATAAAATTTATATGTTATGTTTTTTCTTTATGAACAATTAAAAATTAAATAATATATGGTATATTCATGTTTATGACTAGAGGTGTCAATAGATCGGGTCGGCTCAGGCTCAACCTATCAAGCTAATGGGCTGGGCCGAGCCTTTATATATTAATGGGCCGGTATATATATATATATATTATATTAAAATTTAATTATCAATAGTTTGAAGAATTTTAATGTTGAACTGAAATTATGAAAGCTTCACGTCAAAGCATATAAATTTATGCTTAAGATTTACAAACCATCTATGATTTCATGAAAATGTTCTGTTGGTGTGTATTTAGTGTTTTTTTTTTTTTTTTAAATGATAAAAGAATAGATTTTATATCAAGCAATCTTCATGATTGAATCTCTTTTACAGGTGACTAAAACTTACATGATAATATATCATCATATGATTAGAATATGTATATACATTCTAATAAAAAAAATAGTACATAAATTATCAAAAAAAATATAGTGTGTATATATGGATTTATTATAACACATCGTCAATAGTATACTTCTGAAAATATGACAATACTATAAAAGTTTTAGTATTTTTCACGAATTTTTTATTAAAAATTAATATAATAATTCAAATATAAAGTATTTAATTAACTATTAAACTTAATATAACATAATACAGTATCCAAATTTTTATACAATAAGTAATGTACAGACCACAGGGAAAAAAGCAAATTAATCAATTTAGATTTCAGACTTTAAATAAGAGTGAATCTTTGTACAGTCCACAAAGGAGAAAAATGCAAAATTAAAGCTGGGAATTAAAAAAGAAATATTGTTGAGTTTTTTTTTAAATATCAATGATATTTTTGTAAATAAATGAAAATTGAAGAGATAATTTTGTACTTTAAGTTTAGCCAAAAATTTAAAAATACGATAAATATAAAACATAATATATAATTCCTATTTATTACAAAAAAAGGTAAATCTGAAACTTTCTGGGACCGATCAGAATATAAAAAGTTTTCCCACAATTTTTTACCCCAAAAAAAAAATTTACCCACTTTTGACGAGCATAGTGAGGATGGAAAGTTTCCGAAGATAAACATGGTAATGTGACCATCAACAAACCCACTTTTGGGTAATTTGAGCCATCAACAAAAATGTGTCCAACGATTTTCAAGCAATCTGAACTGTCAGCAAACTCATTTACAGACCAAACTTTCCTTTCACGTTGATCTCCACCACCCTGATTGAGACTTGCATTATAAATTTCTAATGCGTGCAATCTAGTTGGCCATGGCGAGCAACCATTGACTACTTATGCCTCTCCCCTGTTCCAGAGACATCTAAAGTGAAGGAATATATGACATTCTAGTGCCCTTATTCTTTATTATTTTTCAGTCAGTTTATTCTATATTCTTTGTCCTATATTGTCTGCTTGGGTACTTAAAGAAGGAGCCTCGTAGACCTCCCGAGCTTTCAAAACCTACAATGAAGTATTTATTTTAGCCCTTAATTTATCAATATCACTAAGTACATATCTTCTATATCTTAAAAAAAAAAATTATTTAAACCTCATTTAATACGAAAGATTAAACCCTATAAAATTAATTAGATCTTACTTTTATATATGTATATATATACCCCAAAGACTATTTCCCACTCGAGGTATGTTGCTTTCAAAAGTTTTTCTCTTTTAACTTTGAAAATTTCAAATACCCATCTATGAATAGTTAAAATTAATGAAATCTTAACCCCTTAAAATTTTTTCTCTTTTTGGCCCTTAAACTTTAAAAACTAAAAGTTTTCTTCAACCTAAGTTTTAAAAAATGATAGTTTCCCCCTAGGGTTTCGTTTCAAAATTTTTGGTGTCATTACCAACGATCTCTCCCTCCTGAAGCTTTCTCTCCCTTTGACAATTTATCTCCACCTATTTAGACGTTTAATCGGCATCGAAGGAGTTAAAGAAAACAAAGAGCTTCGTTGGGGAAGACGAAGTCGTCTTCCACGGCTCCTCCGATATCGATTAGATGTCCAAATGGATAGAGAGGCGCTACCAGAGGGAGAGAAAGCTGTAAAGGGAGGGCTATCGACAATGGTGTCGGAGATTTAGAAATGAAACCCTAGGGGAAAATTATCATTTTTTAAAACTTAGGTTAAAGAAAATTTTTAGTTTTCAAAGCTTGGGGGGAGGGAAGAAATTATATTTTATTTTATTTTTAATATTATAAATAAAATAACGATTTTACCCTTATTACCATTAATTTTAACTGTTCATAAATAGCTATTTAAAATTTTTAAAGTTAAAAGAGAAAAACTTGAGAAAATAGCATTCCTTGGGTGGGAAATAGTCTTTTGGCTTTTATATATATATATATATATATATATATATATATATATATATGAAATATTATTTTTGTATCTTTATTAGACTTGAAGGAAGAATTTACGTTGATTCATTACTTTTATTGAATCATTTTTATTCTGTTGAGTATCATTTTTATTGAAAAAAGAAAAGATATTCATCGCCCCAATCATAAACTTCACATTTATCTGTAATTATCCATTAATAAAACTTCATATATACAATTTGAAGTATATAATTAAATATTTAGATAATATATCATTAAATAATTACATATTATTTTATATTTATTTAAAATCACCCATCATATATTATCTATATAATTAATTGTATTCTTAACATTATGTATACATAATTTTATCAGTAAAACTATATAAAAAAAAAAAGATATATTACTGTTAACTAGATTGCACGCATTAGAAATTTATAATGCAAGTCTCAATCAGGGTGGTGGAGATCAACGTGAAAGGAAAGTTTGGTCTGTAAATGAGTTTGCTGACAGTTCAGATTGCTTGATAACATATAATTATTTGTATATAAAATTATACACATTATTTACATACATATCTTTAATTATATTGTTTAGAATTATATTAAAAACATTGACAACAAATTTATACAACGTGCATACTATTTATTGCCTGATCAGAGCCAGCCACTGAACAAATGTGTACAACATGCATATATTGGTGAGTATAATTGTTCATTTTGCATTGGGATCAAAATTAAAATTTTCCCTTGCATTATGATTTATTAAAAAAATAAAAAATTATTACAAAAATAATTTATAAATATAAATAATTATTATATTTAGTTGTATATAATAAAAAAATAAAAAAATATTATTTTACTTAAATATTTTAATATATTTTTTATTTATTTGTTATATTGATTAAAAATGAAAGTATTTTTATGCTAAAAAATTGGATTGTCACCTAAAACGACAATTGCTTTTGGATTCAAGTCAAACCGTGGATATACTTTTTCAGATTTTAAAACCATGATTTCAAGGATTAGTGTGGGTCAGATATACTTTTTCAACCTCGTGTAGTGTACTTGAGAATACAAGGGGAACGTCACACTCAACCTCCAACTCATGGTGAAAAAATCACATTCAACCTGAATAAGTTAGGTGTGTTTAAAATAATGTAATTTATAACATTAATAGAAAGAAAGCTTCTAGAATTATAACAAGAAGCAAAATGAAGAAAGAAAAAAGCCTTTTATGTGAAGAAAGGTGTGTCTCAATTACATGAAGAGAGAGGGGTATTTATAGGAGAATTGCCGCCCCTCCGTAAAAATAACTTTCTTCCAAGCTAAGTTTCTAAAGCTATTAATGCATTCCCACTCCTTTGGCCGAATTTTCTTCTCATGTGCTTGCAATCAATCAATGCTTTCCCACCACCTTTTCTTGACTTAATTTGGTGGAAAGCCACCTGGCTTTGTAACACTCCCCCTTGGATTTCCACCACTTACAGATAATTATATTAACCTTGCTAAGGAAAAATCCAATGGGATAAAAACCAAAGCAAAGGAACATAATTATTAAAGGTCTTGTAAGATGGTGTTGGACGTGCTTAAACTGTCTCATTAAAAACCTTACTAGGAAAACCCAATGGGACAAAACCTAGTGAAGAGAAAAAGAGTACAGTGCACCTTTTGTCCAATACTTCAAAATTTTGCCTGATGAATGCTCCCCCTGATGAACACTCCCCCTCTTTGTAGTAGGATTAACTTGATTGCTTGTTAAGCCGCCTCATACCGATGTTATACACTAACTTCTCAAATGTTGATGTCGATAGTGTCTTAGTGAACAAATCTGCAAGATTCTCACTGGATCTTATTTGCTTGACATCAATCTTTTTACTCTGCTGGAGCTCATGAGTGTAAAAGAACTTCGGTGAGATATGTTTGGTTCGGTCTCCTTTGATATATCCACCTCTAATTTGGGTTATACATGCTGCATTGTCTTCATATAATATGGAAGGAGTGTTTGTTGTAAAAGGAAGACTGCATGCATTTCGGATATGATGGATGACAGACCATAACCATATACATTCTCGGTTGGCTTCATGGAGAGCTAAAATTTCTGAATGATTTGAAGAAATTGTAACCAAGGTCTGCTTGGTGGAACGCCATGATATAGCTGTGTCATTATAAGTGAAAACATATCTCGTTTGTGAACGGGCCTTATGGGGGTCAGAAAGATAACCAGCATCTGCATATCCAACCAAACTAGGATTTTTAGGGGATTTGACAGAATAAAATAATCCCAAATCTCTAGTTCCACGTAGGTAACGGAGTATATGTTTGATTCTGTTCCAGTGACGATGGGTTGGTGCAGAGCTAAATCGGGCCAATAAATTAACTGCGAAGGATATATCCAGTCTTGTACATTGGGCCAAATATAATAAGACTCCAATGGCATTAAGATATGGTACTTCAGGACCAAGTATCTTTTCATCTTCATCTTTAGGACGAAATGGGTCCTTTTTTGGATCAAGAGACCGAACAACCATTGGGGTGCTCAAAGGATAAGCCTTATCCATATTAAAGCGTTTTAATAATTTTTCAATATACGCTGATTGATGGATAAGTATTCCATTTGAATTGTGCTCGATCTGCAAGCTGAGACAATATTTTGTTTTCCCCAAATCCTTCATTTCAAATTCTTTTTTCAGATATTCAATAGTTTTTGAGAGCTCTTCAGGAGTCCCAATTAAATTCATATCATCAACATAAACTGCTACAATAGTAAATCTCGATTCTGACCTTTTGATAAAGACACATGGGCATATAGGGTCATTCACATGGCCCTCTTTTTTCAAATATTCATTGAGGCGATTGTACCACATACGTCTGGATTATTTTAATTCGTACAATGATCATTGTAATTTAATTGAGTACAAGCCTCTTGAATTGACCTTTTTTACTTCAGGCAATTTGTATCCTTCAGGGAGTTTCATATAAATTTCAGCGTCTAAATTTTCATACAAATAAGCAGTAACTACGTCCATTAAACGCATATCCAGTCTTTCAGAGACTGTTAAACTGATTAAATATCTGAATGTGATTATATCCATCACAGGTGCATATGTTTCATCAAAGTCTATACCGGGCCTTTGGGAAAAGCCTTGGGCTACAAGCTTGGCTTTATATCTAGCAATTTCATTTTTCTCATTTCTTTTTCTCACAAATACCCATTTATATCCAACGGGTTGTACGTCTTGAGGTGTTGGAACTACAGGCCCAAACACTTGACGTTTTGCTAGAGAATCTAATTCTGCTTGAATTGCTTCTTCCCATTTAAGCCAATCATGTCTTTGTTTGCATTTAGCCATAGTACGTGGTTCAAAATCATCATCATTCAGAATTTCAGTAGCTACTGCAAATGAGAATATGTCATCAATTATAAATGTTTTACGATTCCACACCTCTCGTGTATGAACATAATTTAAAGATATTTCAATATTCTCATTTTTCTGTTCTTCAGGAATTTGTACCACTTCAGGGGTTTGTGCCACTTCAGGGGCTTGAGTCTCTTCAGGGACCATAACCTCTTCTGGAGAAATATTTGTTTGATTATTTGCCTTTCTTTTTCGAGGAACAGTGTCATTTGATCCAACAGGTCTACCACGCTTCTGGCGTGAGGTAGATGGATCAGTCACGGCTCGAATGGACTGTTCAGCAGTCACATTGATTCTTGCTGGTGTATTAGCAGCTGGAACATGTGATCTTGTCACTTTTGCTGTTTCAACAAATGCATCAGGCATTTAGTTGGTAATAATTTGTAAACGCACTATCCTCTGAACTTCAGTTTCACTTTGGAATGTGCGAGGATCTAAATGAGACATTGTAGGTATATACCAAGTAAGTTCATGCCTAACTTCAGGAGACATTTTCTTTTCCCCTAAAGACGAGAAAGTTGTCTCATCAAAGTGACAATATGCAAATCGTGCAGTAAAAAGATCACCTGTTAATGGTTCCAGGTACATGATAATGGATGGTGAATTATATTCAACATATATTCTCAAACGACATTGGGGTCCTATTTTTGTGCGTTGAGGGGACGCAATAGGGACATATACAACACACCCAAATATTCTCAAATGAGATACATCAGGTTGGTAACCAAGAACCAATTGTAGAGGAGAATATTGATGATAAGAAGAAGGTCACAAGCGAATTAACGCTGCAGCATGTAATATAGCATGTCCCCACATAGAAGTAGGTAATTGGCTTTTCAGTAATAAAGTTCGTGCAATTACCTGGAGTCGTTTGATAAGAGACTCAGCTAATCCATTTTGTGTGTGGACATGCGGGACTGGATGTTCAACCTCAATCCCCATTGACATGCAATAATCATTAAATGTTTTGGATGTAAATTCACCAACATTATCTAGCCGTATTGACTTGATCAAATAATCTGCGAAATGTGCTTTTAATTTGATAATTTGTGCTAACAGTTTAGCAAATGTAACATTTCGGGTAGGCAATAAACAAACATGAGACCATTGTGCAGATGGATCAATTAAGACCATAAAATAACGAAATTGCCCACTTGGTGGATGAATGGGTCCACATATATCCCCTTGAATCCTTTGCAGGAATGATGGGGATTTACCTCCAATTTTGGAGGGGGATGGTCTTATTACTAACTTGCCTTGAGAACAAGCATTTATAAACTTGTTTGAAAATAGGTTGATTTGTGGTTTGATTATTGATATGCCTTGATTGAAACAAAAAGTAGAATAGATAAAAGTGCAGTGCGAAAAATAGACCATGCTATGGTTCATGAACTGACAGTTTTGGTTCAAACCCGTCGGTTTATGGTTCAAAAAAAAAAAAGGAACCTTAAACCATAACTATTTCAAGACAGTTCATAATCAATGGTTTCGATTCATGACTTTGATTCGAAATTGATATTGAATCATTGGTTATGATTCATGGCCCCAATTTATTTTTTAATTAATAATTATAATAATTAAAAATTAATAAAAGGCTTAGACTTAATTTTTCAATTAATCTTCCTACGTATCCTTTTGTGGTTTAGAACAATCAAAACCTACGTAGTTCTCTTATCGTTGTGTACCTGATTGCTGACGGTACCCCTTTACCTTATCATTCACCTCCGTTTTCTTGATTTCTGGTTCCAGTCATCGAACTATCCATAATTAAATCAAGAGATTATTCATTGAAGTCCACTTTTATATCTTGTTGGCATAATTCAACTTTTGTCCAATCGTCTATGCATATTTGGGCTTCAATAGATTTGAGAGTCAAATTTAATTGTTTCTTGTCCAATATATTGTCCTCTTGAATAAAAATTTGTTTCACTACAACAATTGATATCGATGCTGTTAGGACTTGTTTAATAATAACTACTAATATTGAAAATGTTGATGCATGTCGACTCCATCATTCTAGAACTGAAAAATCTTTATCTATATTACTATCATCAAACTCAAAAGTAGTGGTTAGAAAAATTTCAAACTCCGAGGTGGAGTTTGGTGTTCTTTTTAGTCTTTTGCCCCTTTACATCATAATACAATCATCATAACTAATATTTTGGATTGATAATGGGGCAACATGCGATAGACAAAAAGAAGAACCGCTTTGTTTATCATAAATTAATTAATATTTAATATAAATTTCTTTAATTAAATTCATAATGCTAGTTATAGTGTACAATAGTGATGCGAAGAATTATAATATTATAATAGGTGTATAGTGTACAATATGAGCTATAGTGTACAAAAGTCCATCTAATAATATAATAGGTGATATTTTTATTGCACATATAGTGAACAAAACATGAAAAATTATATGATTAGGTATATTATCTCAACTGATCACTTTTTTTTCATTTGGTGATGACACTATTTAAGCATAATTTATGTAAGACAATGTACAACCTATTTTTATGAGTGCTCTTATAAACATTTTAAGATATGATGTTATTAGAAATTTAAAATAATGAACTTAGTAAATTTAATGAAGATATTTCATTGATATTTGATTTTAAAACATCTAGTAATCGAGATTTATGATATATCTGTATGACTGGTTATTATATAAATTCAGATTAACAACTAAAAAAGAAAATATTCGTATTTTGTTTTTTAAAATATTTAAATACTGACATAACGATTTTTAAAGAATCAGCTTAAATTTTTACTAAATATTGAGTAGATTAAAAAATACCACATTTTATACTTCATTATCAAATGATAGTCATTTATTTAAAGTTGTGACATTTTAATCCACCTTATGAAGATAAAATATTTCATATCATATGTGCGTGATATATAATAAGTTTTTTTGTATAATATGAAATAAAATTAGCTAAAGAAGACATATATAATTACACATGCAATTATTTTTATTTCATTATTTCTTTCGTGCTTACAACAATATTATATATTGTGTAAACAAATAAGATAAAAAAATAATTAAAAATAGATGTTAGAACTTCTTAAAATTCAACATATTTAATATTAAAATCCCATGAATATTATGAAAATGATATCACTTAAAATTTTAACAGGCAACAAAAAGATGCTATCAATCTTATGTTGTTGATTAAAATGATTGGGAAGTATGTTATGACATTTATTATCCTCCACTTAGTCTTATATAGTATAGTAAATATTAGTTTTGTTTTGGTCAAATGACTATTTCCTATCAAGGTTTGATACAAATCCAATTTTTTACTTATTAACTATCAAAAATTTAAATACTCATATGTTTATTAAATTTTGTTGTTACTGTCAAGGGTAAAATGTTGTTTATCAAAATATTTAAAAAACTAAAAATTTATTACATTTCTCTCCTAAATTTAAAAATATAACAAATTTTTTTCCAACTAAAGTTTGAAAAATCAATATTTCTCCCTCAAGTTTTTCCAACCACCATTGCCAACAATTGGAGACTGCAACAACAGTGTTCTCCCTCCCTCTCAGCTTCTCTCTCAGTCTTGTTTCATTTCTGGCCATCACTGACAGACGAAACTGGTCAAGAAGTTGGATTTGCATCAAACCTTGGGTGAGAAATAGTGATTTGACCTTTTATTTTTAAGAAAGAGCAATGTTATCATATAATTGGGTATTACTTTATCTTACATGAAAAATTTTATAGAATAATTATATCCAAAAACATTTAAGTACAATTATATATTAGTATTTTTTTTACCTATAACAAAACATAATAATTATTTATATATATCATTTTTAATCAAATTTTATCAAACATAGTTATAATTTATATCTATTAATCTTCTAAATAACTGTTTTTATAATAATATTTCATTTTTAGTAATAAACAATTCCCAAACCAAACATACCAAAAATGCATTCAAATTGTAAAGCAAACATAGAAATGACACAAATATGTCAAGGTAAACAACACCTTTAGTCTATCCTCACTAAAGGTATACAACTGGTAGGTTGAAGCTCTTCATTTGGTAAATTAACCAATTATTTTAAAATTGATCACTTGTCTTAAATTATAAATAAAAATGATCAATTTGATATTCTTACATAGTTAAAAATACATAAAAAAAAAACTTTTTATATACTTTCCGTCATAACATAGATGCCTTCAATTTTTACTGTTATCATTTTAATAAATTTTTAGTGTAACATTCACAAATACATCTTTAAGAGAAAATTATCATTTCATATATTTTTATGATCACGGTTATATGTGGTATAACTTTAATATTTTAATTAAGTGTTTAAATTGAGATTTTAAGTTGATTAACGACTCGACATAAAAGATGCACACCCATTCATTAGATATCATATCAACAAGATGGATAACATATCACATTGGAAAATTTAAAATAACACACAACCGTGCATGTCTAAAGTGCACACCCATGCCTTCGGTTACTGATGATATCCCATAATTCTTATATTCATTCTTATCCTCTAGTAAGAGAGTTTGCGTGCGTTTGTTTGAGATAATGTTGAATTTAGATAGTCTGATTCACCTGATTTAGTCACAGAGTGATCCATTCTAATGACTAATATGACTTCCAATACCAACCTAGACTAGACTAATCAAACAAATTCAATCAACCGATTTGATCTAGGCTTTAAAACACAGCTAACGATAAATTTTGCAAAGACATAAAAACAACATAATGTGGCAGAGACTGAATGGAATGGTAAATATAATTAGTTTGACTTTGTATACTCATTCTTTCATTCATTTGTTGACCTTTTTTTTTCTGCAGGTAATTCTCTGTAAGATCACTCTGTATGTGTTAAACTGCTATTGTCTTTTTATTTATCACACACACATAAACTCTAACAAGATTTGGACTGATTTCCAAATAAAATTCCTCAAAAAAAAAAAAAAATGTTTCATCAACGTTACAATTACAAAATCCCAATTTGAAAGTTCAATCACCTGTGAATTTACTCACCTTTGTCATTGCAGTGAGCTTATTCATCAATTGCCTCTACATGTAATTAGCAAATTAAATCACAACGCTCAACAGATAAAAATTAAATTTCCAGAATTTGTAAGTATGGCACACATGCAAATTTACAATTTCTTGCAGAAAGACAATACAACCAAGGAGACTATACGTGTTTTAATGATGCCGGTAATAGATAACTTTAACAGAGAGCTGCAATTTCAGAAGGAGATTAATCTAAGCAGTTGCACTAGCCATTTCTTTAGCAGGTGTCGCTGGAACAATTTCCTCGGGCTGTAGGCACATGCAAATGATGAGAATTTGTGTACAATGTTTTGCTCAAGAAAAGTGGTAGCATAAGCAAAAGGGTAGTATTTTTCATATGCACTGAAAAGTGAAACATTTTATGCTATATTTCAACTTTTAGGAACAGAAAATTTATGTCACTATTTCTAACATAACAAAACCATATACCCTAACACTAAGTGTTAATTTAAGTACTAACTATTATGGGTGATACTTTATATTTAATTCAAAATCACTCAATCACAGAATAATATGTCATCATTAGTACATAAATTAATACTCATTATTAGTATACATAGTTTTTTTGTTTCTAATATCCTCAGGTTGGAAACATTCGTGATGATATGTGCACATATGCACACAACTTCAGCTTATGTCATAAATTGGATCTGCTGGTATGAGGAAATTCGCAAATGACGGTCAATGATAATGGCAATGGTGTTGCTTTACTTACGGAAAAAAAAAAGAAAGATACTGGCAATGGTGAACCCACTGCCACGTTTCAAAGAAGATAAAAGCAACTTCTCATAAACTACCATGTAATCTTTGAATATAGAACTTCATGAATAAGATATAAAAATACTAAGAATCAATGACACCTGAATGAATTCATTTCAATAAGACCATTCTAACAAACACTATAGATGACGCCCATGAAAAATGAAAGATGCATTGGTTGAAACTTCAACTGACTTCATCTTATTCCTCTTATTCCTATTTAACCCCATTGTATAGGCAAAGAATTTTAAGAAACAAAGAAAATATGGGAAGAACATTTATTTAGTTTTAGAGTTATCAATTACATACAGCTCGTAACTCCTCCTCGTGTTTTGGAATGAATGCAGTGTCAACCTTGCCATTTTTGAAGTCCTGCAACAGGGGGAAAACATGGCAATTTAGATGAGTCAACTATTTGTATCCAAAATACAAACACAATATCTAAGGTGAAGGTGCACATTAGAGAAAAAGATGACAATTTTCTTACCTCAATATCAAGGATAAGTTTATGGTATTCAGTGGTCGTAGGAACACCTGAATATAAGAATTTGAATATATATAAGAGAAGATTATTAGGAAATATATAGGTGTTAAGGATTACAGCAATGACTCTAACTTGAAAGATTCTCAAAAGACCAAAGAGCAATGTAGTGAATTAGACTCTCATTTGATTCGAGTAATCAATTTACAGGCACATTAAAAGTCAATTATCATCTTTTATCCCCTTGCTTTTTGACCAAAATGGCACATAGCAAACCTTGGTGGATATTAGATTCAGCAGCACTCCACTAAATTATTATTAGAAGAATAAGAAAAACACATTTTGTAATCCAGAGGATTCACAAATGTTTAAAAAGAAGGCAAATGTGGCTATTAACAAACTATAAGCTAGCAAAAGAAGTCAGAAAATCCTTCAAGGTAAGAATGGCTGAAATTCCTTGCATCTGCCAACATGACAGCTAGCACAGACAACAATTGAATTTGGTAACTTATGCTTTCTTTTCTATGCAAAACACGGGAATTGAGACAATAACTTTAAAATATGTTAACTTACCTGTGATAACAGTGTCATCAAGAGCCCTTTTCATGCGCTCGATTGCCTTTTCTCTAGTTGGAGCCCACACAATAAGCTAAAATAAGATAACCAAATTGGCTCTGTTAATAAGAAGATTTGTGTCCAATCTTAAACTTCAGTTAGTTAAGCAATCAAAAGTTAATATGATAAGAAATTAGTGGTTGAAGTGTAGAATCCAAGATACAGGCATCCAGACATGCCTGGCCAGGGTGAAAAGAGGGAAAGAACAGTAAAGATAGTTCTATATGGTGAATTACTTTTATGGTATTTGGACCCATTTTCACAAGAAAAATCAAAATATATGTCAAATATTTGATATAGCCAGATAAAGTACAATATTAAAAGATGAAATCATTTATATTATACATTGAATCAAATCTCTCACGTAAGTGCAAAGCCATGATTTTTACATTCCATTTCTTGTTATTCAGTTTCCCATTAGCCCAATGGTGAGGCTGAGGCTAAAACTTATGTCCAAAAGTATTAAATGGAATTCAAAATAAATATTACTAATTGCAACTTTTCATCCTTACCATTAAGGATTAGTTGTAAATGGGTATGATAAAACTTAATCTTTCCGGACATTTTCCAGTCAAGAAAAAGTCCCTGTCCCTGAGAAGTATGGAAAAACTACCCAAGCTACCACCCTCAATAGATATTCTAATCACCTAGATAGCAGTTGAGCATGCAACTATTAGGAAACCTGACTAGGCAAAGAAGTGGTACATCTTTTTGGCAATATACAAAAATTAATCATCCGTAGAAGGCTAACTTTTCTCAATACCCAGAATATATTGGTTTTGCAAACAATAAAGATTAGTTTAAAAATTAAAAACCACATATGCAATACAAAGCACACAACATGGATACATACACCGGCCAGTAGTAAACACCCTTACGAATCAATCCAAATGTATATAGATGAATTGGGGGCATAAACTATGCAGGCATACACCAAGCCACCTAAAACAAGGAAAAACATGCAAGGATACAACAAACCTTTCCAAGTAGGGAATCATAGCTTGGTGGAACCACATAATCAGGATAAACATGGCTATCCATTCTGACAAAAGGGCCACCAGATGGCAAGTATGCTGTTATTCTCCCTGGTGTTCCAAAAAAAAAAAAGACAAAGAGAAAGAAAAGAATAACATAAAGAACTTGAAATCAAGTAAAAAAATAATTATCCTAACAAATTTCATTTTTTCTACATTTTACACCCTTTGATTTTTTTTAAAATTCCTGTTGGTGAAACAAAATAAATTCATGAACTATGACAATGATTCCAAGATTAAAGAGGAAAAAAGGGCACTAGAAATATGTAATGGCGCATAAAAAAAGAACAAAGCCACTAAATGCATTAAATTCCAAGGCCCTATAACAGCAAAGTCGTTTGGTATTGGCCACATACTAATATGAATTATACTATAGTTTTTCATTCTACAGGCAATCCTATCTGTTAACTGATATAGGGTCTAGTGATAAGCAACCATACAAAAAGGGGAAGATGGCCAATAGGAGTCAGTTACAAGAGACATTACACCCGTCTGCACAGACATAATATGAATATACCTGGTCCAGGTCGGAATCCTTTAAAAGGATCTTCTGCATTGATACGGCATTCAATTGAATGCCCTCTAAGCACAATATCTTCCTGCAGATCAGGACCCAATGAAAAAAAATTAAAAAGATTGGCTTTATGGTAAGGCCATAAGTCTCACATTCCCTTCTCAATACCTGTTTGTAACGAAGTTTTCCTCCCATGGCTACATGAATTTGTTCCTCAATCAAGTCAACAGAGGAAATCATTTCTGTCACAGGATGCTCAACCTGAATTTCTCAAAAAGAAAAAGGCTAGTTAGTATGTCATGATTAATCCTCGTATACAGATATCTTTGAGAATACATTAACTGAAGACCATATCCTTAATCACTTGGATTAACCTGGATACGAGTGTTCATTTCCATGAAGTAGAAGGACCCTCTTTCATCTAGAAGAAATTCAACCGTTCCAACACCAATGTAACCTATGGATGCTGCCGCTGCAACAGCTGCATCACCCATGGCTTTCCGCAACTCAGGGGTCAATGCAGGAGAAGGTGCTTCTTCAAGCAGCTTTTGGTTGCGTCTCTGCATATCATATTCAACATTACTTATTACTTCATAACCTACTTTTCTACCAAAAGAACTGAAAAAATGGTGATACAAAAGAAAAAATTAAGGAAAAAAAGGCTTCTCACAAGCAAAATAGAGTAAGGCTTTTAACAGATACATGCATGACAAAAGCTTCACTCAGCACCATAACATACCCAGGGCTTCTTGAGAACCGTGTGGGAAGGAATGTACCTCCATTTTACTTTAGATTTAAAATTAAGAAGGAAAAGAATTATACATTTCCATTATACTTCTGAGAGTAAATCAAGCAAATTGCTTCAGGAGACTGATAAAGGGCTATACAAGTTCCAGCACACAAAATCAGCCTAATATATACCATCTAAACCAATCTAGATTAAAAAATCACTAGTCAATGATGAGTTCAGAAGTTAGGCTAACCAGTTAATAACCAACTAGGGTAACAAGGTTAATCATAAACTCTAAGGACACCACCGCCTTAAATATTTAATAAATGCTTCATGCTACCCAACTCTAATACTACATCACTCTAGTCCACATTGGGAATGCCAAAGATTGAGTTGCAAAGCAACCAGCTCAATGCAGTTAAAATACCCCACGTAGAACTGGACTAAGTTAGGAGTTCAATGACTCAAAGTTATCATCATGAATGAAAATATTAACCAGGTTGATGCTTTTTCTTTTGGGTGGGGGGGGTGTGTGGGGTGTGCGCGTGCAGGACTTCTGACTACCTTCACATGACATAATCATGATTAAGTCCAGCAATCTCTCAAAATTTTGTTTGGCAAAGGTCAAGGAAGTTATGAGGAACATGATCATGTACTTTACCTGGATGCTGCAGTCACGTTCACCAAAGTGGACAACATTACCATATTTATCGGCAAGAACCTGTAAAGCCAAAGAGTACACTAGAGTTAATATGAAAGAACAGCATGCTGTTGTCTGAAAGTAAATTGCATAAACAGAAAAACAAAAAAAAAAAGGAAATAGTACCAGAGTAGTATTTCCAGCCCAACCTCAGCTTGGGTAATAAGGAGCAATATTATATTTATGAGTATGATTTTATACTAAATGATTAATTTACATTGAAGCTTTAATTTGAACAAATTTTGCTCAGGTTTTTAGTTTGCTGAACCAACTCTAGTCAAAATTTAGCGGTGCTGGTGTACAGACTTTTTAATCTTTCTCTTGGCAAAGTTAAATACAGTATGGACCACTTCTTAGACTTCAAGAAGAAAAGTGACAGAGCAATACCCTTGTTCTTATACCATTATCACTTTTTTCATCAATAGGAATGTACCCTTCTCTGAAAGAAAACAAATTTCAGAATTAATCTTTTCTAATCCCAATCATTCAGAGACCAAGGAGCTCACTATGCATTTCATTTTTCCTCTCTCTCTCTCTCTCTCTCTCTCTTTCTCTCTCTCTTTTGATAGGACTGCTGCTTTGGCCTGCTTCAAGGCAGTTCAAGAAAGCAATGCTCATTTCATGAGATACATAAGTACAATTCTAAATTCCACCTAAAAAAAAATGCCTAAAAACCATTGTACCGTGGAAATGCTAATGCCATTTGTATACATAGAGCCTCACACAGGAGGGACAGAGTCTGTCCATCACTAGTGAACACAAATTGCAAGAAACCTTTTGTATGGTCTCCATGGTTTCAGTTAGCAGGTCTCAGTTGGCTGATACTTTATTTTTTAATTATTTAGGCTTGAGATGGATATATTTGAATAGCAATTATAGGCATTTCATATGTTATAAAAAAAAAAAAAAATTTAATTACCTGAAACTCAATATGCCTTGGATTTTGGATATACTTTTCCAAATAAACTCCATCATTTCCAAATGCAGCAGCAGCCTCACTCTTAGCTTGCTGTGGAAAAAATTAATAAAACAGACTCAATTTATAGAAAACTCCAAAATGCGTAAAATTTCTTTTTTTTCTTGGGTTTTGTGGTATATGAAAATAAGATAGTTAAGAATGTTAAAGATTTGGCACAAGATGATTGGAAGAAAAATGTGATTCATATAAACAAGTAAACAAGATAAGAGAAAAAGACATTCATGACATCAAAACTTTGATAGCATGTTTTATCCTGTACTGGAACATTAGGCTATCAAGAAATTGTAAATACTAACACACCAGCAAATAACAATAGAATGCAAAACACATGACCGACATTCCTAAAATTTAATGAGAGAAATCAAGGACAACCAAAAATTCAAATCACTTCCATCGCCAAAGCTTGTTTGATAACCTTAATCTGGTACTTTGAATAAGGAAAGAAATCACAAAACAAGCATAAAATCAAATACTTCTACAAGTGCTGTTAAATTAAATGGAAATGATCTCTTTCAAAGAGGCCAAATATATGATTTAGATATGATGCTTTAAGTTTCTTTACCGAGTGAAATTACAATTCTATCTCTCTCTGCCTGCCTTTTTTTTTTTTTTTTGGTTGTTGTTGTTTTTGGATACCAAGAGACCCCTTGACCTTACTTGCATGTGCAGTGGGTATAATCCAAGAGATTATCGTAAGATTGTATGATCTTTAGTAGTCAGGCTATTTGTTAGATCAAATACCTAGGTAGGTAACTAATAGAAAGTAAGTGATTTGAAAGTGTTTTGAATCTCAGAGATGCCACTCAGAAACTCAGAGTCATAATATTATACCAATATATGCGGGCTTTTAATGTTTATCTTATTCTTCAATTTTCTATATTTTATATTTTTATCATTATGGCATCTTAAGTATTTAAAAACTCATGATTAATATATTGTCTCACATCCAAATGAATGCTTCGGTTTTCTAACAGCTCCCCTAAAATCTAAATTTATTTCAAAAGATGTTTGCTATTCCTTCTTCACCATTGTTAACATTAAATCTTTCTGTCAGACACTAAAACATTAAAAGATCCAGCAGCTAGGTCAAGTATGTCTTCGATTATCAGTACAACCAAGTCAGTAAATAACAAACATACAAATGATGTTGACAATCTGCTCTACACAGACTAAGAAGGCATACGTTTGTTTGTGCAATAATACAATGGTATCAACAGATGGACAGCTTCTTCTATAGAAAATTTTAAGTAATTGTCAACAAAAAGAAAGGCAGGAAACACAAAGTACAGTTTCTGACCATCAAAGAAGGATTATTCTTTACATAGTCAGAACTCAGAGGGCAAAAATTAAAAGGAACTGGAATTTTCAAATGGGAGACATTCCTTGAATAATTCTAAGAGACAACTAGTCATAAGGACCATACCTGAAGCAGCTTCACAAATTCCTCAGGTTCTTTAGCAAGACGCATTCCACGTCCTCCTCCACCTGCTGTTGCCTAAAAGCAGTAAAATGTTTTCAGATCAGTACAGTTAATAAAAATTCAATTTATGCTTCAATTAAATTCATGTAAGTACTTGGTACATAATAAAAACTACAAATCATAGAAAAACCCATTCCACCATAATCTTTTATAAGAATTTACATCTTTATAACTTTTCCAATTATAATAGTTCAGCTTTGATGATCATAAAAGAAAATTACAATAAAAATTAGTACAAGGAAAAAAGCAGCATCCATCAAGAAAAAAGTTCAGAGAATCCTGAAAAGCTAGTCTAAGTTATTGATAGAAGATCATGAATATAAATTGTAATCTGCTATAGTCAAAATTAGGAACTTTGAATTATAACAATTAGAGAACAAGACATGATAGTGGAGATCATTAACCTTGATCATCACAGGGAATCCAATCTCACCAGCAAGCTTGATTGCTTCCTCGGTGCTCTGTATGAACAATTAATCAACAAAAAGAGCAAGTGCTTAGCCAATTTTCATTATTACTACTGGTGTAAAGTTTTTATGATTATAATACACAAAATAATCGCCAAATGTGATACCTGCAGCAATCCATCACTCCCTGGTACAGTAGGAACACCAGCATTCTTCATTGTCTCCCTGGCCGTTGATTTGTCACCCATAATGCGGATACTGTCGGGCTATCAAAACATAATAGGAATTCAACCACAAATTCAAAATAAAAAATAGAGAAGATTCCAGGCTAGGAAACTGCTATTTGCATTTCTACCATACAATTGCCTGATTTAAAGTGCTTACATTTGGCCCAATAAAGTTGATTCCATGCTCTCTGCACATTTCAACAAATACTGCATTCTCAGCAAGAAATCCATATCCAGGATGAAGCATTGTGCATCCTCGACTGATAGCAGCTGATAGAACATTTGGAATCACCAAATACCTGCAGAAAGACAGCTCAATAAGCAAGTTATGCCATGATGATCCTTACCAGAAATTGAAAAAGGATGAATCAAAAAACCCCTGCCTCGTATTCACAGGTGTCTTCAGTGCAAAGGTTTTCCTCAAAGAATCATACTATTGAATTTAGTGTAAAACCATTCCTTGGTTCTAGAGGTTTAAGTAACTCAAGATTATTTTGATATGTTTCAAGTAGTTTAGTTTGATTCTTCCAATTTTATGGATTTGTTTGACTTGATCTAAATCATCTGGTGTGGTCAACAGTTAGTAAAAGAGTTGTAAACAATTTTTCGTGTAATTCTATTTTTTACTAATTTAGCTTACTAATAGTGCAGACATGAGTCACATATATTGAGTTTCTTTGGTTATGACCTATCATTTGAAAAGAAAAAAATGGATAAACCTACGTCAATGTGGGAAAAATCATAAGCTGCACAAAATTTTTTATGACACGTCAGGTACTGTCTTTTGAGTTTAAATTAGGTGCAAAGCAATGCAGGAACCTTATTAGCTTTAAAATCCTAAGAATTCCATTTCCTCCTAGCAAGGTATCTAAAAAGTCCTAGTTTTTAAGGCTTGAACTCAATTGTAATCACTACATTGATAAAAATTTTCATTTTATCACCATCCCATTTTGATAATGTTAATTGTTAATAAAAATTTATAAAACCAAATAATGAGGATTGTAAAAATAAAATAAAATACCGAAGAGCACTTACGATTGACTACTTGGTGCTTCACCTATACAAACCGATTCATCAGCCAACTTAACATGAAGTGCATCCTTGTCAATGGTAGAGTAAACAGCAACACAAGGTATTCCCATTTCATGAGCAGTCCGAATAACTCGAACAGCAATTTCTCCTCTATTAGCTATAAGGATTTTCTCACCACCACGACACTCAACACTAAGTGCTGTACCGCGTCTTTTTGAATTGCGGATAACTTTAACTTTACTCGCTTGAGCTCTTTGCCTCGGAAAACTAATCCTACTATTCCCCACCATAAAGCTACATTGAGAACTCCTTATTCCACTACTCCTCCCAATGAATAATGCCTTCATAAAAGACAATAAAAAAAAAACATAAATTAAATGAATTCAAGATTCATTACGGCATCAAACCCCTCATCTCTAAAGGGGGAAAAAAGGCTAATCTCACAAGCACCCCTAAACTTTACAGTAATTAATAGTCCCAGCAATTTGAAAATTATCATTAGCCTCCGTTAACCGATAAGAGCTCAGCTCAACACCAATACAGATGAATTTAAGTTCATTGCAGAATCACACAAAGAAAATACAAGAACGATCTATTAATACAATAGAAATGTAAATGAGATAAATTGAATTGAGGTTCATAAGATTATGAAACAAGTTAATTATACGAGTTAAGGAAATGGACTCAGAGACTTACAGGAGGAGTTGAGAGGGATTTGGACATGGTCATCGACGCATCCATTTTGAATGAAGCTGAAATGAGAGGAGTTTAAATGCAATGTAGCGAGAAAGAGAGAAGTTTGTAAGTGAAAAGAGAGGAATGTGGTGAAGAAGTGGGCGGAGAAGTTGAGATTTGAATGGAGAAGTTGTCGATGGAAACGAGGTGACTCACGAATTGAATGCTCCGCTTCAATGGTCACGGCTCACTGAGAGGCAACTCTCGGGTCGGGTTCACTAAAATGGGTGATTTTAATCCAACGGGTAATGGACTCGATACCCCTTTTCTATGATTAATGATGTAAATCCTTAATTATAAATTTAACAAAACCATACATATCCACCTTTCAAATATAAATAAATATATATTCGATATATATTATTAAATAATTAAATAATTTTAAATTATCGATAAATTAATATTTAATTACATGATAACACATTATATAAAAAAATTATAATAAATAGTCAAAATTAAGGGGATCTAAACGAAATTACTCAAAACAATCAAGTTAAAGCAAAAATATCCAATTTTTGTGAAGGGAGAATGACTATTTCCCACCCAACTTTAGATGCGTTTTCAAAATACCACCCACGGCAGATGAAAATCCACTTTTCCCACCCATGGCCAAATTGTCGTCCAATTTTTCAGTTAGGAACAGGGGCAAAATCGTCATTTTCTATTTAAAACCTTAAAACTTTAAAATTTTACAGTTTCCCCCCTCCAGGTTTTAAAAACTAATAACTAACCCATCCTCAAAG
Source organism: Mangifera indica (assembly GCF_011075055.1). Lineage (NCBI taxonomy): Eukaryota > Viridiplantae > Streptophyta > Magnoliopsida > Sapindales > Anacardiaceae > Mangifera > Mangifera indica. The sequence continues at coordinate 8,046,047 of NC_058138.1, forward strand.
TTTGAAAAGTTTAGATTTCACCCCTAAGGTTTGCTTCCTTCATCAGCCACCACCGACGGTGGACGCAATCAACCGATCTCCCATCTCTGACTACAAAGGACGACGAAGGACGACCCTTCATTGCCCAGGTTTGGACGACGAAGCGTCGTCCAGATCTGGAAGAACAGACGAAGGACTATGCTTCGTCATCCTTCGTCGTAGCCTCTGGACCACGCAACGAGTGACAAAGGATGACGAAGAGTCGTCTTTCGTCGTCTGGGTGGAGCGACGAAGAGATCTCTGTCTCTTCGTCACACCGTGCGACGAGGAGATAAAGATCTCTTCATCGCACCACCGCCGTCGCACCAGGAGAAGGAGGAGGCCGGTGACGAAGTCGGAGACGACGTCGGGAGATGAAGTTGAAGAATGGGGGTGAAACTGCTAGTTTTGAAAGTTATGGAGGGCGGTTGCATTTTGAAAAATATAAAAACCCTAGGTTTGGGGGTGAAAATGTTAGTTTTCAAAGTTTAAAAACTTTAGGTAAGGTGAAATGTTAGTTTCTAAAACCTAAGGAGGGTGAATGGTAAAGCCTTTACATCAATTTTGGGATGAATTTTGCAGACTAACTTGAGAGGTATTTTTGTCATTTCATCTAACAAGGGTAAAATGGATATTTTACCCTTATGCAAACAGAAATCATCCATATTAATGGCTCATAGGTGGGAAAAGTGGATTTTCATCTGTTGTGGACGGCATTTTGAAAACGCATCTAAAGTTGGGGGGGAAATAGTCCTTCTCCCTTTTGTGAAATAACCAAACTACCTCTATATATAGACAAAGAAAATTTTCATATTTCCCACAGTTCCATTGTGCAAATTCAAAGAAAAATCGCACTCCACGGTCATCGCATGGTCGAACAGATTTTTGACGATTTTTGTGTTTTTCGAAAATCGAAAATGGCAAAAAAGGTTAGTATATCTTTCCTAATCTTATTTAAATCAAGTTATTGTTCATATTATTGAAATTTGAGTGAGATTTTGCGGCTTGAAACTTTAGGGTTTCGATTTTGAACAATACTTAAAATGTTTTGATTATTGGTTGTTTTCGTTGAATTTGTTGAGGGGTTTTGTGTTATAGTCTATATAGATTTGATTTGTGTTGAAATTGGAGGCCGAAACGATGAATTTTTGGCCGAAAAATGCGTCCGAAGTGATCGATAGTCCAACCGTGGGAATAATACATCCCACGATTAGGACAAATTCTCCCACGCTCAGGACAGATTGACTGTGGGTTAGGGGGTTAAGTAGCGTTTTCAAAACATTAGGGAGCTAGCCAAGAGTGGTTAGTCCACAGCGGGTGTTTCTGAAATTTATCATGTGACAGTGGGCTGATGCCGTGAATACCGTGGGTTGAGGGGAAAATTTACTTTTTTGAAACTGCAGGGGCGCTAAAGATTAGAAAATTATTGAGGGGGCAAGGGATAAATAATGAACCTATTTGTAGTAGAAATTTTCTCAGGGGGTACATTGATATTTTTTATATCTAGGGTTTCTCAACGTGTAGTTTTTGAATTTTATATCCGTTTTTTCTGTTTTAAGGTTTTTCAATATGTAGTTTTCGAATTTGAGATTCGGTTTTTCGAATTTTGTATTTTTTTTACAAATTTTACGATGTAATGACGTAATTTTAGCTCAATATTTCAATTTTTTTATTTATAGGATATATCAATTCGTATTTTTGAATTTCAGTTTCGTTTTTCTGAATTTCATCTTTTTATGATATATCGATTCGTATTTTCCAGATTTCTGAAAGTTTTTTTGATTAGTGACATTCTTACGTATTTCAACTAATAGAGTTCGAATTTTAATTCCATTTTTTCGATTTTCGCCGTTTTAGGATAAACTAAATTTTTTTTTCAGATTTTTTAACGATTTTTTGATTGTTCACATTCTATGGTATTTCAACGTATAGAATTCGAACTTTATTTTCGTTTTTTCAAATTTCATCCTTTTATGATATATCGACTTGTATTTTTCAGATTTTCGAACGATTTTTTGATTGTTGACATTCTAGGGTATTTCAACGTTTAGAATTTGAATTTCAGTTTCATTTTTTCGAATTTCACCATTTTAGGATATATCAACTCATATTTTCAAGATTTTTGAACAATTTTTCGATTATTGACATTTTAAAGTATTTCAAAGTATAGAATTCGAATTTCAGTTTCGTTTTTTCAATTTTCATCCTTTCAGGATATATGGATTTATATTTTCATATTTTCGACTGATTTTTCGATTGTTAACATTTTAGGGTATTTGAACGTATAGAATTCAAATTTCATCGTTTTAGGATATATCGACTCGTATTTTCCAGATTTTTGAACGATTTTTCAATTATTGACATTTTAGGGTATTTCAATGTTTAAAATTCGAATTTCAATTTCGTTTTTTTGATTTACACTCTTTCAGGATATATCGACTCGTATTTTTCAGATTTTCAAACGATTTTTCGATTATTGACCTTTTAGGGTATTTCAACATTTAGAGTTCGAATTTCAGTTTTGTTTTTTCGAATTTCACCGTTTTAGGATATATCGACTCGTATGGGGTAGATTTCTGAACAATTTTTTGATTATTGACATTTTAAGGTATTTCAAAGTATAGAATTCGAATTTCAATTCTGTTTTTTCGATTTTCATTCTCTCAGGATATATCGATTCATATTTTCAAATTTTTGGCTTATTTTTCGATTGTTAACATTCTATGGTATTTCAACGTATAAAATTCAAATTTCATTTTCATTTTTTGAATTTCACCGTTTTAGGATATATCGACTCATATTTTTCAGATTTTCAAGTTATTTTTCGATTGTTGACATTCTAGGGTATTTCAACGTTTAGAATTCGAATTTCAGTTTCGTTTTTTTGATTTACGCTCTTTTAGGATATATCGACTCGTATTTTCCAAATTTTCAAATGATTTTTTTATTATTGACACTCTAAGGAATTTCAACATATAGAATTCGAATTTTATTTCCATTTTTTTATTTTCACAGTTTTAGAATATATCGACTCATATTTTTTCAGATTTCTGAACGATTTTTTGATTGTTGACATTCTAGGGTATTTCAACGTATAAAATTCGAATTTCAATTTCGTTTTTTTATTTTCACTGTTTTAAGATACTGAAATCTTATTTTTAAAATTTTGTCATTTCTTTTTTGATTGTTTTCTATTTTTTATCTTTCTATGTTTTTTTTCATCACTACATTTGTTTACATATTTGTTTTTTATGAATATCTTACGAATTTTTAAAATTTTTGCAGGATATTTCTTGTAAAAAAAAACGTGTTGAAGGTGAGCTGTGAATCCCCGATGAGTCTAGACACTTTCGGGCATATGTGATATGTCATGCACAGTACACCGTATTATCCAAGATTACTTCTACACTAACCTCGGATCAGTTTCGACTATTTGAGAGGACATATTTTGGGTATCTCCTTCGTCTATCCGAAATCAAATTCTTTGGGATATTAGTTCATGTATTTCTACTACGACAGTTATAACTCATTCCAACAAATATGAAATGAAGAAATTATTCACATTAAAATTATTACATCACATGTGAATACAATTACACATTTGAAACAAAAATGAAAATACATCGATTACATATCACTAAAGTACAACAATGATGAATCATATAAATAACAAAACTAAATATAAGTTTGTCAAGATCTCAACCCTTTGCCTTTTCTAGATGAACGCTGCGGGGTGGAGCTCGGAATGGGTGTTGAGCTTTTACATTGGGTTCGTACATGTCCTAGTTCATGGCAACCCTTTGCCTTTTCTGGATGAACGCTGCAGGGCAGAGCTTGAAACGGGTGCTGGGCTTTTACATTGTGTAACACCCGGATTCAGGTATGCTAGTGAACTCTATTTCCAAAATTACCCCTAGAGTTGATTTTATAACTTGTTATTTAAAGAAATTGTAAAAGAATTATAGAAAACTACTAAATGAGCAATAATTTTCAAAGGAGGTAAAATGGTCATTTTAGAAGGATTTAAGAGACAAAGTGGGAATTTAAATTGAATGGCACACTTGAAATTATATGGTGGTGTTAAGGGTTTTTGGTAATTGGCTAAGGATAAAATAGTCATTAATGGAAAAGGTTAAGGGTAAATTAGTCCAAAAAGCTTATAAAACCAACCAACTATTCATTTTCTTCTTCCTTAGCCGAGAATCTCCATAATTTTAGCTAAAGTTTTTCCTTCAAGCAAAATTCATCAAAAAACCTAGTTAAACCACCGAATTTCCAGAGCCTCAAGTTATAAAAAGTATAGATCTATCAATTCTGATAAATTCTAAGGTAAAAAGTTTAATTTTTAAGAGATGTCAAGTTTAGAGTTTTGATTGATGATTATGTTTTTGGTTGATTAAGGTTGCTAGGAAGAAGAAAAAGAGAATAGACTTAAATCACCTAATTAGCTAAGAAAATGTAAGAATTTCATACTTTACATACTTAAAGTAATTTGAGTTAGGTTATTTAAATAACCTTTACTTGTATAAGTGTGTAAGATACTAGAATTAAGGTGATTTATGCTTAAAAGGATAAAGAAATTCATTATGTAATTTTTGGTCATAAGGGTATTTTAGACATTTCATATTCCTAGGGTTAGCTTTATGGATTTTGTGTGTTGAATATATGAGAAATGATAAATTGATGAAAGAATATGATTAAGGGTAAGCATGTAATTTTATCCATAAAGTTAATTTTTGCTTAATTATGTGCATGATATGTGGAATAGCCCTTATATTAAGCCTATATTGTATATTTTGAAATTAATTTGATGCATGAGATAAATATAAATGCATGAGAAAATAATATGATGTTTGATAAGGAGTGAAAAGAATAAGGGAAAACAATGAATAGACATATTATATATTGTGGTTATACATGCATACATGAGGAATCATAGCATATGCATGATTTCAGAAAAATAAAGAAAGAGAAAAAAACATTTTCTAAGTTATGCATGTTTTCAGGAAGTAGAAAACAAGTGCTTTTGGTTCTATAATGACTCATATGAAATAGGAAAGCATAAAACATGCTTAAAATCCTTACACGCGAGCTGTACTGTGTGGACAGCAAAGAAAGATATCAGTTGTACTGTGTGGACAGCAAAGAAAGATATCAGTTGTACTGTGTGGACAACAAAGAAAAAAATGTCAACTGTACTATGTGGACAACAAAGAAAAAAAATAGAGAAATATGCGTGTAAGAGAGGATTGTACCTTGTATGGTGACTGCGAGTATTGTCATATGTAGTCTAGACCGGTCAATAAGAGAAAGAATTAGCAAATATTTTATGAAAGTCATTTGCATTAGAATCATGTATGTAAGCTTGTATGGCTGATAAAGAGTTGAGAAAGATGTATGACCAGAAAATAGAAAAGTCATCACTCATACATACATAAATCATAACGAGTGAATTATATTTGTATAGTAAGGAAATGAATAAACGGGTGAAAGAAGAGAATTATGATATATGTTTAATACGTGTTCTATGTCAATTATTTTGTTTGTGAATAGCTCAGACACGCTGAGTATGGAAGAGATTAGTGTTGGTATGAAATGCTTTGAGTATTGAGTATGATTTTCTTACTGAGCCGTGATCACTCACTCCGTTTAATTTAATATTTTTACAAGTAAAAAGTTGCAGCAGAGATTCCCGGGGAGCACTAGTGAGACATGAGGCTAAAGGAGAAAGGCACCATATTTTTGTTGATTTATATGTCTTGATGTATATGTGAATATATGCATAAATATATACTTGATATAAATATTGGTGGATATGTATATATATTATTTCTTATATGTATATATGTGATTGTGTATATATATATCTATATATGTGTATATATATGGCTAGTCATGGAAATTGGTTATAAAGTTTTTTGTGAGTGGTAATTTTTATGATGGTTATTATTATGTACTTATTTTGTTAATTGTGATTAAGTTGATGAAAATCTAGTCGGTTGGTAGGACTGGTTTGTGTGAATTGCTAATTAGGAGTGTTACAGGGCATAGTTAAAAAAAATTCCCCGGGCCCTAAAAAATAGGGGAACTCTTGCTGTTTTTTTGTAACACACCTATTGATTAGAAGAGGTTACACATTGGGTTCATACATATCCTGGTTCATGACAACAACTACAAATCCTGAGTGTAACATTTTCTCCTTGCAAAGGACGTCGATTTCTGTTGGAAGGGCGACCCGGACGACGACTATCGAGGATGGGGGGCAAAATAACTATTTCTTCTAGTGAGTGCAACCAATCTGATTGGTTTCCAAGAGGATTAACAGGTTCCTAATATATTGCACGGTAGAATTCGATGCGAAAGAATGGATGAACCCATACATTGACATTTGTGAGCCTCATGTGTTGTACAACAGCAATGGCATGCTTACACATAATACGTGAAAGCTGAAACTTTTTACACGTACAAGACATTTCACCAAAGTCCACAATACCCATGTATCCACCAAAACCAACAACCTGATACCAAGTAGGTGTAATTGGCCAAACCTCCAAGCGTGCAAACTTTGACAAACGACTGTTAATCTTCTCCTCTACCCAAGGGGTGACAAAGTTAGGATATTCATCTGTAAACTGAAAAAATATTAACAATACATTTGTTAATAACCAAAACTAAGGGGAAAATGTACATGATAAAAAACTTTTAATTATTAACAATTGGATACTTACTTGCATGGTTTCTCCTATAGTAAAACCATCGCTACATGGTACCACGAATGAACTCGATAAGCATTGTGATAGGTAGGCCCCGTGCATGTCTGATAGGGTGTTAAATGACTCTGCAATATTAGTTGTCATGATGTTGTATCGATGTCCCGAATAGTATGCTCTACTCCAACGCTCAAATCTGACCTTACATAGATAAGCTCTAGCTTAAGGGTTCATCGAATCAAGAGATCGCATCATTGCCCCAAATTCTGCTTTTGTGTAGGATTTGACGGCTTTTCAATATGCACCCGTAACCTGTAAGGTGGTAAAAAATATGAGAACTTTATAATCAAAATGTATGAAAAAGATAAACTTTAACAAATTTTAATAATTGTTTAAACATTATACCTTTGAGTCTCGTTTATACTTTGCCCGCATTTTACACAAAAGATGATGGCAACAACATCCATGGTGGATATCTAGAAAGACTTTAGCCATTGCCGAGTATATAGCATGATGTCGATCTGAGATTATTGCCAGCTCGGAGAGGTCATGGATGCATTCTTTAATTCTCATGAGAAACCAACACCACGTATCGTGATCTTCTTTTTTGTCGACATCGAAACCAATGGGATATATCTGGTTATTACCGTCAAGAGCCACTGCAATGAATAAATGTCCTAGATACCGACCTTTAAGGAAAGTAGCGTCGATGCAAATAATAGGTCAGAGATATTCTCTGAATGCACGAACGGAACATCCTAATGCCATGAAAAAATTCTTAAATCGATAGTCATCATCTGTTTCAATAGCAGTAATGGTGTCTGGATTAGTGCGTTGTAGATTGTAGCAATAATATGGTAAGAGCATAAATGATTCCTTCGGTGAGCCTCTCAATGAATTTATAGCCTAGTTTCTTGCCCGCCATGCCTGTGAATATGAAATGTCAATTTTATACCGGTCGGCAATGTCCACAATTATTTTCTTAGGCTGATAAATTCGATCAATCAATATAAACTTTGACCTCATTAATTGACCTAAAGCTTGGGCTCCAGCTTGTCTGTAATGTGGCATGATTTGATCAACTGAATATATGTGGGTAGGATTCATATAGTTTATTTGAAACACTTCACCGACTTTGGACTTGTTTGCATGTATATACTATTCACAATTTTCAGTCTTGCACTTAATTTCCCATTACGTCTTGTCAGACTTTTTGACCATAAATTGAAATCCTTTAAGTAAGGCAAATTACTTTATAGCATCTTTCAATTGTACTTTATTATGGAAAATATCATCGACCTTTACACCATTCTCCTCTTGGATCGAACTAGTACCACCTGATGATGTTGATGGCTGTGAAGGAAAATAAAAAAGCCACCTAAATGGATCAGTGGGGACATTGTTAAAAAATGGCCCAGAATAATTTCCACCACCTGAAATAGGATCTTTAAGCTGTAAACTATTCATACCTTCGATAACTGGTGTCATAAACTCAGGTTTTACTTCTTCATTTAACCCCCTATATTTATCTAACAATTTGTTTAATAACCTTTTATGTTACCTTGTATCAAAATATATCTATCTATTTTTAACATTTCATTTAAAGCGTTCTTATAATGTTTAATATCAAAATACCCCATATATTTTTTAACATTTCATTTAGCCCCTATACTTATCTAATATTTCATTTAATACCCTTGTATGTTTCCTATTATCAAAATACATCTATTCATTTTTAACATGTTTTTAAATCCTTCATGATATTGTGAAATATCAAAATACCCCCATGTTTTTTCTTAACATTTCATTTAACCCTCTATAATTATCTAAACTTTCATTTAACACCATTTTATGTTCTCTTGTATCAAAAAACATCTATCTATCCTTAACCTATTATTTAAATCCTTCATGTATTATGTAATTTCAAAATACCCCCTATATTTTTTAAATTTTTTTTACCCCCTACAATTGCCTAACCTTGCATTTACCACCCTTGTATGTTGTCTCATATCAAAATACATTTATCTATTCCTAAAATTTCATTTATAATGCTCTTACAATAATTACTATCAAAATGCCCCCATATTTTTATAACATTTTTTTGACCCCCTATAATTATCTAACACTTCATTTAACACCCTTGTATGTTGTCTTGTATCAAAATATACCTTTCTATTATTAACATGTTATTTAAATCCTTTATATATTGTATAATATCAAAATACCCCCCATATTTTTCTAACATTGATTTAACCCCTATATTATTATCTAATATTCAAGTACCCCCTTTATATGACATATATAAATGAAATTTAACAAATAAAATTAAGTTTTTAGGTTAAGATTTGTATAAATACATTTTTTTCACTAATAGCCTTTTTTCGAGTCGAATTTAAAAATATGAACTTCTTTCATCTGAACGAACCCGTACTAATTTATATTGAGTAAAAATGAGAGTGAGAGTGATATGAGAAGTGTGTGTAATAAGAATGAGTGACAGGGTTTATATAGATGTGGTAAAGGGTAATTTTGGTATTTAAAAAAAGTTTAGGGCATTTTTGCTTATGAATAGGAAATTTTGGTATTTTTGCTTAATGGAGGGGTAATTTGGCCATTTATTATAATTTTTCCATTATATATGTACTTATTTATATAGTCAAAAATAGATACATATAGTATTACTCTTAGAAATTATAATGATCTTTTATATGGTTGAGTTTTAAGCAAACATGACAATAGGTCATATCCGCCTAAATATAACATGGTTTGTTGTGTTTATGAGTTGTATCATATCGGTTCACAGATATGGCCAGGTTTGGAATATCACCCCAGGCCCTTAGATCATTGTTTTGCAAGCCTTTAATGGGTTGATTTGTATACTTTTACAAGTCAGTCTGCCATTTTACTAGACTTGACAATTTGTGTTATTAAATCATGTTTATGTTGTGTTAGTTTGGGGTTCAAATTAAAGACCTTACATCCTAACCTAATTCGAAATAGAACTATATCAAAATTTTTCAATCCTAAATCGAACTTATATATTTTCGAATTGACTTGATCTGACCCTAAGTAACCCAAAATATGTAATAAATAAAGTCTTATAAAATCATATTATGTAACAATATGATCTGTCATGAAATAATATACCTTGTAATATGTCATTAAATAACATGACTCTTACAAAAAAACCATATAAAAAAATATTTTGACACAAAATAACATTTTACAGAACAAAATTATTTTATTTTAAGTTATTATTAATAATTTACTTATTATCTCTTTATATGGTCAATTAGAGGGATAAAAAAAAAATTATAATTAAGAATTTAATTAAGTCTACAACTTTAATTTCAAAATAATGTTATCGATAATCAATAAAATTAACAACTTGTTAAGTATTTAAAAAATTTAATTTTCGATCCATATGATAAATGTTATTGTTATAAATATTAAAACTATTAACAATAATATAAATATGACACCAAACATAATAAGTTCAAATTAGTAGTATTTATAATACACAAATGAAAAAAAAAACTAAAATTAGTTTTTATAAGTCTGTCAAAAAAAGTTATTATATTAGAATAAATGTTTTTAATAGAATATGGTAAATTTCAACCAAAAGGCCTAAGATTAGCTCCTCTAAATAAATATTCAGCTAGGCAAAACTATTTGAGGGTTAATTTAAAGTAACTATCATAATTGAGCTAATGAAAGAACTAAAATTAAGTTTTAAGTAGAAAAATCCTAATACAAAGAAGTGTTAGAACTGGGAAGACGATTCTTCTTCCCAGATAACGTCTCTGGATGCTGGAGGGGTTAGAGTGGAGTTAAGGCAGGTCATCAGAGGAAGGAAAATCGTCGGAAGGGAGAGACGATCGATGATGGCGACGGAGAAGATGACCGAATTTTGAAACTAAACCTTAGGGGGAAAATGTGATTTTTTCAAACTTGGCTTGTAAAAGAAAATGTTAGTTTTTAAACTTTTAGGCGGAAAATGAGATAAATTTTTCAGGGGTTAGAGTTTTATTAATTTTAACCGGTCATGAGTGGGTAAATTAGATTTTCAAAGTTAATGAGGGGAACTTTGATAAATCAACATACCTTGGGTGGGAAATAGTCTTTTGGCCTTAATTTAAAGTAACTATCATAATTGAGTTAATGAAAGAACTAAAATTAAGATATCATAATTGAGTTAATGAAAGAACTAAAATTAAGATTTGAGCAGAAAAATCCTAATACAGAGAAGTGTTAGAACTCATTCAAATTAAAATTATTATCTTCTTTGTTTATATTATTATCAATAATATTCTATGTGAACTTATCAAATTAAAGTTATTACTTTCTGAATCAGCATGAAGAGGCAATAGTAAAAAATAAATCTGTAAATCATGTTTGAAACTATAATAATAATAATAATAATAATAATAATTTAGTAGTAGAGTCATTAATTTGATCAAACAACCTATCTCAAATGCAAACAAGTGTTTCAACTATACTAGGTTAGTTTTAAGTACCAATTTTCAGTAATAATGTTATCAATAATAATAATAATTTAGTAATAGTATTATCAATTTTCGAATTAGTTTGGATTATTCGAATAAGCTTCATGTCAACTTGAACACATTCCGATTTTTTCAAGTCAATCTGAGTCCAATCTGAACAAACTTTTATGTCAAAAATTATAATCTTTACTCGATTTTTTTATATTATATTATATCAAATTAACTAATCTTATCAAATTTTGTGAGGGCTACATTTTGCATGTATTCATTTATTTTTCAAAATTTTTTTTAATATCATTGTTATTTTACTGAGTGGTGCCAATCCGACCTTGTATACTGATTTGATATGGTGCATGATTTTGTGGATCGTCTCTGTTCAAGCTCCAAATAACTAGATGAGTTCGAGCCAATTTTTTTAATCAAATTTAAAATTAAATTATTTTAGTTAAGTTCAAATTCCAATTCATCAATCTTAATTAAATTTAGAATTAACTTTTTTAAATTTAAATTAATTTTGAACTAGATTTTATTTGTATTAGATCCGAATCAAATCAAACTTAATAGACAACCTGTTTTTCATTTATGATTGTTAAATTGAGGATTGGAGTGCCAACTTAAATTTAAGGGAAATAGTAAGTTGTGGAATAATGAAGCAAAAGTTAAAATTTTCCTTTCTCATTTTCCTATTTCTCATTTTAAGTGATGCCTAATATTGTGATTTATTAAACTGTAATTGAGATTATTATGGTTTAATAAATATTATGATAATGTGAATTTTAGAATATATTTTATAACATGACGTTACCTAATTACTGGAGAAATTAATAATATTATATTAACCACATTTCATGTGCCGAAATTGGTTGTATATTTTTGTGTTAAAACAGATAGAATCAAAATCTCTAATTTAATACTAAAATTATGCTCCACTTCTTTTGTATAAACTCTTACTCCTTTCACACCCACTCACACCTTCACCTATTCGCTCGCACCTGCATGCATCTGTTCACACCTTTTCGCACCTGTTCACACTTGCACATATTCTTTCGCACCCACATACACTTTGTATAATTATGCTCATTATTTTATTACGATTTATTAATATCAACCTTTATATCATAAATTAATTTGTTTTTTTATCTATAAATATCAATAATTACGTAAAAATTAATCTATATACTCAATATGTTGATACAAGAAAAATTGAAAATTATCCAGTTCCGTATATAAAGTAATAAGGTAAAAGATACTATTAAAATAAAAATTAAATTTGTTTAAAAAAATATAATTATTTAGAGTTTGCCAAAAAATGTTTAGGCTAAAATTTGGAACTATACAAAAACTTCTTGGTTGAAGAAGTTCCTTCCTATAGTTCCAACGCTTAGAACTCTTTAGTTTTAACAACTTTTCATTGTAAGAAACTCCAAGATTTTAACTCTTTTTCGTAGATCAAACATATTAAAGTTGCTTCAAAAGCCTTCTGGTTCTGGCTCATATTATAAGGAAGGCCAAATGACTATTTCCCACCTACTATTTAAGTTTTAAAAAATCAAATTTTCACCCATTATTCACTTCTATTAGTGAATTTATTAGGTTTTCATAGAAATAACTATTTTAACCTTTTATTGAAATTATAAAATTATCATTAACAATTAATATAATTATCAAATTACCAATATATCATTACTAATTTTAAAATTTATCACAAGACTTCTAAAAAATATCAAAGATTCAATTGATTTTAAAATATTGTATTTTGGTAAATTCTTTTAGGGTGTAATTGTTATTTTTTAAACTATTGAAAGATATTAAAAATTTGAAAACACCCTAATTTTTTTCAAATTACTAAAAATCCCCTAAAAATTTTTGTTAACACTTCTAATATTTTTTAAATTGTATTTGACCTCCTAAATTTTTGAAAAATGAAAATAGGGAAAATAAGGGGAAAAGAAAAAAAAAAGAGTAGGAGGAAAAGGAGATTATAGAAAGATTAAGAGAAAACAAATAAAACAAAAAAAAATTATGCAAAAATATCTTCATATCATTTTACTTAATGAAATTCAATAATGAAAGTGAATAATAGGCGGGAATTTAAATTTTTAAAACTTTAACCCCGGGGGGGGGGGGGGGGGGGGGGGGGGGGGAGGGGGTGGAGAAGAATTTTTTTTAAGGTGGGACTGTCATTTTAACAAACCTTGGGTGGGGCATAGTCTTTTGGCCTAATAGGAATGGTGAATTTATCTGGTTAGGGTGGGGTGGACATTCAAGACTACGTGACTTACCTAGTATAAATAACCCAAGGCCAAGCCCAGGGATAGGGTTCATTTTTTGGCTAAGCTTGAGGTACCTGGACTCTCTTCATGATTGTGGATATTGGATCCGGGTCCACCCATGATGGGTCGATCGGATCCAATTTGATTAACTGCCAAAGGGCAGTTATTAGCGGTTATTGACGGTTATTATTAGCAGTTGGACTTTTATATAAAGTCCTAACTGCCTCCTAAAGCAAGTGATGAGACAACGTCATTTTTACAGAAGATGAACTCTCCTCTCTTACCAAAAACCAATGCACAGTAAATTCGTCTCCCAAATGGAAATTAGTACGTGCACAAATGACGTCGTGGAAACAGACTAACGTCAACACCTCACATAGAATTCGAAAACGCTTCATCGAAAATAGAAACGGGTATGCAAATTCATATTTACAGATTTCACAGATTTTGATCCTGACATGTTTAGTTATTTCCAACATTGGTATCAGAGCCTAGGATACATATTTGTTATGTTTTCTGTGAATGGTATTGCGTGTATTATGCAAATTAGAATATGTATATGGAAGTTTGTTTAAAATTTCGCTTTTGGGGATGAATTTAATTCGGCCAAAATTGCATGAAATTGGTGTTGGGAAACATGTTGGATGAATGCTAGGAATGATATTACATGTTTTAAATTGAAAAACGACTCAAATTAACACCAAAATCGATCAAAATAGACCCAAATCCAAGAGAATGTCCCAAAACTTAAGATAGAAGCAAAGAAATGTCAAAGGTTACCTATTCAGATGTCATCAGATGTATTATGTATGCTATGGTGCTTACATGCCCAAATATTTATTTTTTATTGGGCTGGTTAGTCGATATAAGTAAATATTGAAAGAGCACTGAAAGGCTATATGTAGAATTTTGATATATTTTTAAAGTTTTGTGGATGATTGATTATGTCATTGAGGATCGAACTTGCGTTTGATTGGCTATTGAGATGCCAGTTGGGAAAGTGTTTTTAAACCAACGCAAATTAAATTACGGCTTAGTTTTCTTACTCCAAAATGACCCACATCTTGGAGCGATAAGAAACAGAGATACGTAGTTGTATCCATATCGGAACCTAGTATATAGCTTATTCAGTAAATGTGCAAGGAACTGTTTGGTGAAGAAGATTCTTTATGAATCTGAGCAAATAGGACAATATTGTCAGAGCAATGGTTTTCTATTGAAATAAAAGATCTTGAATTTTTATAAGATAACCAAACATATTGACATTAGACACAACGTAATAAGAGACTTTATTTCTAAGAGGGAAATGAATGTACAATATAATTCTACGCATTGTATAGTCATTGATCTTTTGACTGAGATTCTTCCAAAAAAAGTATATCTTGCACATGTTAAATTTTTTGGATTGCGTAGACAATGATTGATGAGTGTTGAGCTTATATATTGTACTGATGACACAATGTCGAAAACCATGAATTTAAGTTCATTTTATGTTTTGAACTTATGTCTCGAAATTCTTGGGTTTTCACTACATACACATTGTTTTTAGCTCAACAAGATTATAATATCACACAAGTTAGAGATTGGCTCACTCACACGAGTAATCGCCTTTGGTGCTGAGAGAGTGAGCAAAGATGAGACATTATTCTTGAAAATTGTGATACTGAGAGAGCATACCAATGAGAGACAAATTTCTCAAGAAAAGATTTATCAAAGTTTAAAATGTCGCCTTGATGATTGATCAAAATGAGGTCATGAATAGATACATTTAAAAATGACCGATTTGGATTCCTCACGTCCAAATAACTTATGAATGTCAGATTTGAGTTCTTAATATAAATAAATACCTGCAAGTGTGAAGATGATTAAGAACTCAGGTTAGGCACTAGGTGTAGCGACTGAACTAAGATCTGTATAGTGTTGTGAATGATATTTGAGAAAATGCACACTGTAGCACATGATTCATACCATGTTTGCATAAGTAAAATGACCAGTTAAAGTAGTGGAAGGATGAATCCCTGCTCATTCACTGCGTGAGATTTTATGAGGATTAACTCATGTTAGTACCTTCTGACTCTTTACTGTTTTTTGATATTTACTCTTAGTGTTGCTATCTTAGCTTGGAACCTATGACCATGCATCATTCGGTCTATAAAACATGACTAGAAAAACAGCTAAGTTTAAATTAAGAATTTCGAGTAGAAGAGGAAGACTTATATATATTACGTGTGTCCATTGGTTGGTCGATCATGTCACTCATATGGAGATTGGACTTGATCATGGATATATAGGAAAATAACACAATGAAAAATGAGGGATTAAAGGGAGCTAGTGTTATCGAGTAAGTATGAGGTACTGCGAGTCTAACACTTTATTTTTGTTTTGTTCGGGTTGAAGCAGCTATGCTATTCCTAACAGATGCATAGTATTTAGCTCTCAAGTACAGGTTGCTTGCGAGGTCGAACGACATATTTGCAAGTATGAAATGTATTGCTAAATGAGATTTCTGTGGCTAAGCATTTGGTTCGGGTCTTCCATCATGTGTGAGTGGGAGATATTGGATCCGGGTCCACCCATGATGAGTCGACCCGACCCGATTTGATTAACTACCAAAGGGTAGTTATTAGCGGTTATTGGCGGTTATTATTGACAGTTGGACTTTTATATAAAGTCCTAACTGCCTCCCAAAGTAAGTGATGAGATAATGCCATTTTTACAGAAGATGAACTCTCCTCTCCTGCCAAAAACCAATGCATAGTAAATTAGTCTCCCAAATGGAAATCAGTACGTAGGCAAATGACATCATGGAAACAGACTAACGTCAACACCTCGCGTAGAATTCAAAGACGCTTCATCGAAAATAGAAACGGGTACACAAATTCGTATTTACAGATTTCACAGATTTTGATCCTCGTATGTTTAATTATTTTCAACAGTGGATGTTGTACTTAATTTTGGCTAAAACACTTTTGCATACCCCCAGTTTGATGAAATAACAAATTCCCACCTTTTAAATATCAAAATGCTAAATTTATGTCCATTATCCACTTTTATTAGTAAATTTTATTTAGTAAAATCCCAAAAGATTAAAATTTTTAGGGGTTTTTAGAAATTAGAAAAAAATTTGCCATATTTTTTAAAAAATTTTAAATTTTAGTACGTCATTCAATAATTTCAAAATTGATAATAACATTCCAAAAAATTGAACAAATCACAATATTTTAAGGTTGATTAGTTTTGATATTTTTAGAGTTCAAATGATAAATTTTTAAATTGGTAAGAATATATTAGTAATTTAACATTTATATTAAATATTATTAGTAGTTTCATAATTTTAATAAAATAGCAAAATGTTGTGTGTACACATAGGGTTTATAACTGTATATTTTAAAGTAAATTTTGGTTTATTTTATCAGATTCTTTAACTTTTATTTGTTTTTTATAGTTTAATATTATTTTGCATTTTGAATCATATTTTAGATGTTTTGGAAACATTGAAACCTTCTTCGAGTGAAAAAGGAAGCTTTAAAAAGCAAATAGAAAGAGCTTATAAAACAACATAGTGGTCAATTATTGGCAATCTTATGGTCATAATTGTGCCCATAATCATTGGGCGAAAATAAAATAAAATAAAATAATAGAAAGTAAGGTTTAGTGGCTTACTATATAAACAGAGTTTCATCTTTCGCATTGATCAATCACAAAAATAAAGTAGCCTAAATAATTTTTAAAAAGAGAAAGCTTTAAGAAATAAGGAGAAAAGTGAAGATTCAAAATCAAAGAAGGAAGACTCCAGAGAATCAAGATTTGAAGATCTTAGAGTTTTTTTTTTAAATCTCTCTTAATATCTTCTTTTATTTATTAAAATGTCTCTCTCTTCAATTTTATTTTGTAGTTTGAACTTTATTGTCATGATATATTCATTTGTTAGAGTTTATGATTAATCTGTAAATTCTAAAAAATTATATAATAGGTTTTGATTATTGATCAATGTGATGAATATTTAATTTCATAATTATGTTTTTAACTTCTTGCTTGGTGTTAGGGCCTAATACTATATTTGTTTGTAGATTGAATTGTGATATTGAAAAATACACTCAATTAGTTCATGTCTTTACTAAATCTAAAGTTTTATTTAAAAATAAATATATTTTGTGGGTAAATTGATTGTTGTAAAAATTAATGAGTTTTGATTAACATCATACCACAAAAATAGGTAAAATTTTAATCTTAACACGTCAAATTAATCTTGAGAAGGGAACTAAGTAAAATAGGATAAACAACCATCAACAATTCATTTTGTCATTGATTTTAATCGGATTTGTTAGTGATTTTTAGGTAATTGATAGTGAAATCATAAGTTTTAAGCTTCTTTGTATTGATAATTCAATTTTAATTTATTGGGTATTTATTTCTTTTAATAATTTCGGCTAGTTATTTTGCATTTCAATTAATTTTAATTTAATTTCCTTTTATAGCCTTTTATTTCTTTAGCTAATTTTAATTACAAAATGAACTAGTAATCGACAATCAATCCTTTTGGGATTGACATTTTTCTATATTATTTAATTGACTTATATTTTTATGAGCCATAGGCAGCACAAAACAACTTTTTCAAAAAAATCAAATAAAATTCACTAATAAAGTGGATGATGGAGAATTTAAGTTTTTTAAACTTAATGAGTAGGGATTGTCATTTCATTAAAAATTGAGAGGGAACTAGTCATTTGGTTTGAAAAAATGTAAGTTGTGAGGCTCTATTGATGAGTAATGAATAACGTCACTTAAAGGTGCATCTAAAACGTACATAAGTTGAGGTGGTGATGGGTTAGGTTAGATTAGATTGATTCTAGCTAGGCCTGCTAGACCCATGGGCCGGGCTAGGTCAAAGGCTTATATAGTAGCAAGTCTTACAGATAGGGTCAATCCATGGAAAGTATAAAACCCACGACCCGAAATTAAAAATTAATTTTTAAAATTATATTTTCTAAACCAATTTTCAATTATTAAAATTGATGATAATACTTAGAATATTTTATTGATAATTTTTTACTAATGACAAAGAATACTGTGATTATATCATAAAAAATGTTATAACATAGTATAAATAAATTAATTTATATATTGTATAATTACAAAAAGAAATACAATAATATATATATCATCAATCTACTTGTTTTTAATGTCAATATTTTTAAAAGATATATTTAGCGATCTAATTTTGTAATTTAAATTCAATTTTGACCTAATCTTTTATACATATAATTGTCTTGACCATATGTATAATAATAGATAAATAGAAAAAAAAAACTAATTTTTTTTAAATAAGACTTTTGTTGTGTGGCACAATTCTACCATATAATAGAAACCCTCAAATTAATTTTTTTTTTAATATATAGGTACAGTAATGGGTCCAACCTTATTGTGTTAGGCTTTGGGTCGACCTAACCTATTTGATACCTCTATGTATGAGATATAATAGAAGGGAACATGCTATTTTATTGTCCTATTTTACATGTATTTAAATTTAATCAAATCAATAAAATTATAAACAAATTATATAAACTTATTTATAAAAAATAAGGTGACAACTTTGTAATTAGGTGATATAATTATTTACTTTTAATATTACTTCAAAATTACCCGATGAATATTATCACATCATATTTTATAAATAAGTTTGTATAATTTATTTGTAAATATAATATATGTTTGGGTTTGGTAATTTTTTATCACAAAAAAATGAAAGATTACCATAAAAATTAATTATTTAAAAGATTATTTTGTATAAATTACTATATTTGATAAAATTTGATAAATATTAATAATTATTATGTAAAAAAATAATAAAATATTATTTTACTTGACTGTATTTGAGATAATTATTCTAAATTATTATTCATGTTACTTATTATATTAATTAATTAAAAAATGAGAGTAATTTTGTCTTAAAAAATTAATGAGTAATGATAATACTATAAAACAAAATCAAGACTACTTTGATGATATTTTAATTGTTAAGATAAATGTAATAATCATATTTTTGTAATATTAAATATTTTATCACTATTGGTAATAGAAGATTAGCGAAATTTTTTATTATATGACAAACAACATAAAGTAATGTTATTAAAACATGGCAATTGGGCTGGGCCTGAAGCCTAGAATTCAAGCCTAGCCCAAAAGGGCTCGACTCGAACACCATGGGTCTTTCGAATTGGACTGCAAATTTTAATATTAAGCTCGTGGGTCACTCCAGCACGACCCAATACTATTTATAATTTAAGAAAAAACAAGAGAGGCAGAATATAAGCTAGGCTTCTGTGCAGAAGCCATGAAGGCCCAATACTGTTTGTTAGCAATTATTTTTTTAATTATTTTTATTTTTTTATATAAATCAATCAAAATTTTTTTATTTCCAATTTTATTTACAAATTTCGTAATCTCAATTCTTTTATTATATTTTCAATCTTATTTTAACTCGTAAACTCTCTTTTGAAAACTGTCTAAATTTGTAAATAATAATTTTTTATGTTTATAATTTTATTTTTATTTTTATTTTATTATTACAAAATAATACAAATGAATTCAATATCAAATAAATCCAATGTCAAATGAATTCAAAAATTTGGATGTTGAGGACGAGTAAATAAATGGTATAATATATATATTTGATTTATTTTATAATTATATAGTATGTAAATTAATTAATTTATACTATGTTATAAACTCATAATATTTTTGATCATATAATCACGATATTATTCTGTCACAAGTGAAAGATTATAAATAAAATGTTTGAGGTATTTTCCTCTGTTTTAATGATGAAAAAATAATTTGTATTTAAAAGTTTTAATTAAAATTTTAAAAAAATATTTAAATGGGTCGACCCGATTAAAACCCGTGGCTGGCCTATTTAAGGCCTGAATGGGCCCTATATATAAGGTCAGGTCTTAGGCTTTCAAAAATTCATGGGTTGATCCGTGCCGAATGCCTATTCCCATGGGTCGATCCCCTAGCGACCTTCTCCGTCACTGGTCAACTTTAGCTTCCCATCCATCTTCTTCTCTGACACTCTCTCCCCTTCTTGCTACTTTTCTTGAAGAACGGTGATTGAAGAATCGTCGAATTGAAGCATGGGTCGCGTGTTTCATTGACCCATGCTTTGATTTAACGACGACCACCATCGTGTGTCTTCATCAACTTTAGAGCCATGGAAGTTAGTCTGTCTTCATTTACGCTCTTATGATTCAATTGTCGGAGAGATGAATCAGTCAGATTCATCAAATGAAGCATAAGACGAAATAATTGAATTTGTATTTTCATGAATCATCTTGGCTGATTAGTCTCTCCAATGGAGAGAGAGAGCATTAGGCCATCTGTTGTCAGTCTCAAAGAAGGTGATTGAAGCAATTTGGTCATCAAAAAATGTGTTCCATTTTTTAGTTAACCTAACAAAGAGAAAAATGAAGTTTTCAAAATTTAGGGTTAGGGAAAAATTTTTCGTTTTTAAACTATTTAGGGGGAGAAGGAAATGACATTTTATTTTTTAATATTAAATACCAATTATATCTTTTAAACTAATTGATTTTGTTAATTTTAACAAATTATAGATGAGAGTTTGAGTTTTTGATACTTAACAAAGACTAGTTTGGGGATTCGATAAACCTTGGGAGGGAATAAGTCTCTTGGCCTAATCATAATCATCAAGTTTGAAGGCTCTATAAAGTATAATCAATAACACTAACTTTACACATGAATGTAATGTTCTAACTCAATAAATACAAATTTCCCCTCATTTTTAATCTTCCAATGAGATTTTAAGCTAAACCCTTAACTCAAGCAATCTTTTACTCTTATTTGCAATATTTTACCTAAAACACAAAGTCGAGTAAAAAAGATCATTACATTAATATATTAAGATCAATCTCCATTTGAAAATTGATAATTAATTTTTAGAATAACAGAGAATTGTTATTGTGTTGATTTATAATGTAGAATAATTGGGAAAGTTAATAATTAATTTCTAGATTAACAAACTAGGAATTGAACAAAGTTACACACCTTAAATAAAAAAATATGTCAATTTGAAAATCAACAAAAGATGAAAATACCAAATAAAGATATAGAGATCTTGTAAAATTTGAGAGAGTTAGTGAAGAATAAAGAGAATGAGTGAAGATAGCAAGGAATGAAAATGACATATACAAGGAGATGGAGGATCGACATAACAGGGTTTTGTTTGAATTCAAAAGTATTTTTATTGGTGAAAATAAGTTTAGGGTGTTACCCTCTTAATGTAAAATTCTTACACTTAACACTCTACTAGATTATTATATTTCGATAATTATCCAAAAATTAGAGTATGACTAAAAAAAAAATTTTAGCATAAAACATTAAATTTTGGGTAATACTTTTAAAAATCAAAATCTAGATGATATTTTGCCTACGACATCGTTTTTACCTCAATTTAATGAATTTTTTAGGTTGATTTGATTTATTTTTAATGAAATTTTGTAAAAGATAATGTGAAATAATTCAAAGGGAAGTCATAGAATAATAAAGTTGGGAATTTTTTGTTTATAGTTTTATTGAAAGATTAGGGATAAAAGTAAATTTATATTTAATTAAGTTAATTATTGATTTAGAATTAGGGTTTATGAATAATTTTTATGAGCCACTTAAAAATATTTATTCTAATTAATTTCTAGCAATTCATTTTAAGGGTTTTTGACTAATATAAAATATTAGACTAAAATAAATTAATGTTATAACAAAGTCTATTTTCAAATTAGGGAGATTAAAGTAAATACCCATTTTGCCCCTCTTTTTAGCAAAAATGCCCACTTTTCCTATTTCTAAGCAAAAATGCTCACTTTTCAAACTTCTAAGCCAAAATACCCTAAATATTTTTTAAAATACCAAAACTACCCTTCATCAGTTCTATATAAACCTTCATTTACATACATTTCTCATATTATTTAAACACTCACTCTTACTTTCATTTTTACTTAATATTTGACACTGTACGTTTATTCGGAAGAAAAAAATTCGTATTTTTGAATTCGAGTTAAAATAAATCAATTCATGAGAAAAATGTATTTATACGAATCTTAACTCAAAACTTAATTTTATTTGTTAAATCTAGTTCGCATATTATGTAAAAGGGGTATTTGATAATAATTTAGGGGTTAAACAAACTATTAAAAAAATATGGGGGCATTTTGATAATAAATAGTGTATGAAGGTTTTAAATAAAATGTTAGAAAAATATTAGGATATTTTGATCCAAGTCAACTATGAGGGTGTTAAATGAAATATTGGCAATTATAGAGGTTAAATAAAATTTTTGATAAATATGGGGTCATTATGATATTAAACATTGTAAAAAGGTTTTAAAAGAAATGTTAAGAATATATAGATGTATTTCGATACAAGAACATATGAGGGTGTTAAATAAAATGTTAGATAATTATAGAGGGTTAAATGAAATGTTCAAAAAATATGAGGGGCATTATGATATTAGACATTATAAGAAGGTTTTAAATGAAATAATAAGAATAGATAAATACATTTTAATACAAAATAACATATGAAAGTGTTAAATAAAATATTAGATAATTATAAGGGGTTAAAAATGTTTGAAAAATATAGTGGCATTATGATATTAGCGATTGTAAGAAGGTTTAAAATGAAATTTTAAGAATGGATAGAGACATTTCGATACAAAACAACATATAAAAATGTTAAATAAAATGTTAGATAATTATAGGGGGTTGATGAAATATTAAAAAAAATATGGAGACATTTTGATATTAAACAGTGTAAGAAGATTTTAATTGAAATGTTAGCAATATATAGAGGCATTTCGATAGCAGATAATATTTTTGGGTGTTAAATAAAATGATAGAAAATTATAAGGGGATAAATGAAATTTTAGACAAATATGGGGGGCATTAGATATTAAACAGTGTAAGAAGGTTTTAACTAAAATATTAGGAATAGATAGAGACATTTCAATACAAGACAATATATAAGGGTGTTAAATGTAATTTAAGATAATTATAGAGAGTTAAATAAAATATTAAAAAATATAGGCGGTATTTTGATATTAAACACTGTAAGAAGGTTTTAAATGAAATGTTAGGAATACATATAAGTATTTTGGGAAATTAGATGTGACATATATATTAATAAATGGTTATTGTGAATTTTTTTTTATAAATGTTTAATTTTTCCCCAAAATTTTTCATTGTAAGATTGATAATTAAAATAACTGGTTATGCATCTGTTCGTTTTCAAGGAGAATGGACCCAACGTGATGAAAACATAATGAAATATGTTGGAGGTTGTAAACCATTGGTTAAAATTTCCTCTATAATAACTTTTGAGAGATTTATTCAACTTTTGAGTGAATATTACAATAGTGATCCAACTAAAAACTATGTTTAACTGTGTATAAAACAAAAAAGAATTGAACATGATTGTATTGTAAAGATTAAAAATGATGAAGATGCCCAAAGCCTTATTGACATGTCTTAATACTTCAAGGAATGTATTCTTATTTTGTTACAAATTACTCAAAAATTTGAAAATTACAAATCAAAATACCATAAAATGACAAAAATAATAAAACAAACTTGAAATTAAAAAACTAAATGTTGAAAAAACTTGAAATGATAAAACCCAAAAAATTGATCTAAAATTTGAAAAGTACATGTTGAAATACTTTAAAATGATAACAATAAAAAAACATGACTAAAATTTGAAAATTATACGTCTAAAAACCTTAAAATGATAAATATCAGAAAATGAAATTGAAATTTGAAAACTAAATATTAAAATACCCTAAAATATCAAAATTGAAAAATTACTCAAAAATTACAAGTCAAAATACCCTAGAATAATAAAAATTTAAAAAAACAGACTTGAATTTCAAAAATTAAACGTTGAAATACTTTGGAATGACAAAAATCAAAAAATCAATTTAAAATTTGAAAAATACATGTCAGAATACCCTAAAATGACAATAATAAAAAAATGGGCTAAAATTTGAAAATTATACATCCAGAAATCTTAAAATGACAAATATAGAAAAATGAAACTAAAATTTAAAAACCACACATTAAAATATCTTAGAATGTTAAAAATCGAAAAATCTCTTGAAAATTCGAAAATTACAAATCGAAATATCTTAGAATGATAAAAATAAAAAAAAGATTTGAATTTTGAAAACTAAATATTGAAATACTCTGAAATGATAAAAACTGAAAAATCAAACTGAAATTTTAAAAGTATATGTCAAAATACCCTAGAATAACAATAATAAAAAAACTGAACTAAAATTTAAAAACTGCACGTCCAAAAACCTTAAAATGACAAATATCGAAAAACAGAACTAAAATTTGAAAACTACACGTTAAAAAACCCTAGAATGTCAAAACCGAAAAATCACTCGAAAATTTGAAATATTCTATAATGACAAAAATAAAAAAAATAGCTCTGAATTTTGAAAACTAAACATTGAAATATCTTGGAATGATAAAAATTGAAAAATTGATTTGAAATTCGAAAAGTATATGTGAAAACACTCTATAATGATAACAATAAAAAAATTGGAAAAAATTTGAAAACTTTACGTTTAAAAATCTTAAAATGACAAATATAAAAAAATAGAACTGAAATTTGAAAACTATATATTGAAATATCTTAAAATGACAAAAAATAAAAAAAAACAGATCTAAATTTCAAAAACTAAATGTAAAAATAGTTTAGAAATAAAAACCCTAAAAATCAATATAAAACTCATAAATTATATAAGAAAACGAGCCTAGAAGTCACAAAAATAAATAAACAGATCTCAAATTCAAAAACTACATACCGAAGAACCCTAAAATAGGAAAAACATATATGAAATTCAAAAACTACATGTCAACAAACCCTAGGAGTGAAAAATATCAATTTGCGCTCTTATATATTTTCTATTTTTACACAAGTTTTATAGTTTTTCTGTGTCCGTTTATCAATTTTCTAATTTCTCATAAGTTCTATAGTTTTAAAAAATTAAAATTTTCCCCCACCCTTGTATTCCACGGATCACCCCCGAGTTATTGTATAATAACTCTTTCCTCTTGGGGGTTTCCCCCACTCTCCCCTAGGTCCTAACTTTTTCAAAAATTAAATTTCTCCCATCTTATGTGGCGTCATTCTAGGAGAGATTTTATTCACCCAAGAAATCTTGGGATCCCTAGGGCACATTTTTTGATAAAAATAGTCATTTCAGTCTTCAGTTTTAACATAAATCAAATCTATACATCCTGTAACACAATAGCTGTAAAAAAAATTCAATTAAAACAACAAAAAACAAGACATTTTATGCATTGTTCAAAATTGAAACTCTAAACATTCAATGTTCAAAATTTTTATTAAATCATAATAATCCTAACAATAAATTGATTCAAACAAGAGTAAAGATGATATATTAACCTTCTTTATTATTTTTGCTCATGGAAAAATACAAAAAAGTCAACGAAAATCCAAAAAAGATGAACAGACGTTGAGCCTTGGGAGACTTGTGATTTTATTTGAATTTCAACAGTGATTCGGGAGAGATTTGGATAGGAATATGAATTATTTTTTGTTTATATATAAGGATATTTTGGTCATTGCAGCTAAATAGAGTATTTTTGCTTAATTTTTAATTTTTGGGGCAATTTTTGTAAGGCACCTATTGTTTTGGCCAATAAATTTGATTTCCCCTAAAATTATTACTTTTAAATTTTTACAGAGAATTTTGTTATTTTATTACTCATTAAAAATTAATGTCCTAGCCAAGTCGCCAAGCCAGTCCACTCTTCTTCCTTGATGCGAACAAACGAGCTCGTCACATTCATGTCTGCGTGAGCTTTAGACTGTCCGATCCAGGTTGTATTCTCGATCTGCGGTCTTTAGATGCAGCTACACGACTTTCTCGTTACTGGTACCTTTCTATGTTCTATGTTAATGATTTTGTTCCACTCAAAGCTTTTTATTTCTCTCTTTGTGCTTCCTGTCATCCATATTCTATCCTCTTATCTGTCTCACGTGTTCTGTTTATCTCGGAAGAAATTTATTCATGAACTATGGAACAAGTTTGCTGGAAATATAAGTTACTTTTATTTAATTTTTAAAGATAGATTCAATGCATAGTGATGCCGGAACTTACTAATGTGTATGCAGAGTTGAAGCCTAAAGATTTTAATTTTCGTTTAATTGAAAACAAATATTTTTTGATGGTTAATTTTGTGAAATATAGAACAAGGAATACTCATTTTTTTGGAATTAATTCATTTCACGGTTTCCGTAGGGTTTATAGAATGTGGATATGATTGTGAATTTAAACATACATGGTTGTTGTGGTGAAATGCAGTGGAATGAAATTGGTTAAGTGACAAGATGAGGGATGGAGTTTGGTTCATCTGTGTGTATATATGCTTATTAGAGTGATGAAAATCTTGGTAGTAATGAAGAATGAAATAAAACTAGAAACCCACTATTAAGAAAAGAAATTTTAGCTAGAGCAGAGACAATGATTTTAGATTAAGAAAAAGAGAGAGCATGTTTGTAAAAGACATAGATATAAATAAAAAGAAAAGCAAGTAATCTGGATTCTTACTAGATAAGTGTTTCTAGAAAGAAACGAAGAGGAAATTTGAAAGAGAGAAAAGAAAGTAAAAGAAAACAAAGCCAAATGTTTAAACTATTGGAAAATTGTTGATGATGAGAAAGAGAGAGTGAATTTCCATGGGTTAATAATAGAAATTATAGGACTGTTAATTGGGCCTAATGAACTGAAAAGCCCAGGCCTGAATTTTTTTTGGGCTCGGGCTTCAGGCAGGTCTGTTCGAATTGCATTTGTGGTGTTCAAGCTCGGTTCACTTAAAAATTTTGGGCTTCAGGGAGGTCGAGACTCGAAATAAAAACTTTAGTTTTGCATCTCCTCTCTCACTACAACTCCTTAAGTTCCAGTTTTCACTTATCCATCCCCTCTTCGTCTGCTGCATCTCCTCTCCTCACCTTGGTAATTTTACCCATTCTAGCAGTTTTATTACGTTCTTGCTTTGTTTTTTGATCTCTGTGTATATTACTGTTTCATGTTCGCTTAATGCAAGCGTTTTTTATATATTTTTTTATTTGTTGTATTGTTATTTGATCTTGGTTGTTGTGCATTCTTGATTTAGAGTCAGATAAGTTGTTTTGGGTTGTGAGTTTGTTTGTTTCCATGGGGATTTTCTTTTAAAGACTTAGATTCATTTGATGTGATAGATTATGGTTTTGATTGAGGTTCATTTTGCAGTTTTGTCTATGCTTTTTTTGTCTTGGGAATTTATGGAATGAGGTGGTGGTTTGATTATGTGGGTGTGGTGAAGTTTTAGATTATTATGATAATTATTTCGAGCTCATTTGGGCTTCAAGCTTGAACAACCTATTTATAAGCTAGAGCTCGAATAAGATTTTAAACAATTGAAGAGTTCAAGAATGCTTGAAGCCCTAATATAGTTCAACCCAATCCATTTCTTTTTTTGAGTTGAACTCTCAGGCTTAGAGCCTGTCCAGTTCAATTGATAGGCCTAAGAAATTATAAGTTTTGTTTTTGTTTTATATAATATGGAAGCATAACAAAACAAGTAATTGACAAGATATATATGTTCTGGGACCTTTGTAATTTTTAAAATATGAAAGTAATATTAGTTATAGTGATAATGTTAGGAATCCCAACAATTATCCAATCTTCAACCAGTGTAAACAAAGTTAATGACAATGAAATGAAGAAATTGGCTAAAATTTGTATTGATTGTTGGCTGTGTTTAAGAGAAACAAGCTGCAGAGAAAAGATAACAAAAACACTCCTAAGTTTGGCAATTTGAGCGGTCAAAATCTCTCCCTAGAATTGTTTAGCTTTTGAGAGGCAAAATTCTCTCCTTCAATCAGTTGAAGTTGCCTACAAAACTCAATATCAATATTCTTCTCCCTTTCCCTTCTCATGCCTTCTCTTTTATCTTTTTTCTCTCTAGTCCCACCATGTGGTCGTCTCCCTTAAGTGGTCCTCCCATTTTTGTGCCATCATCACCTTTGCTTTTTTGTGCCCTGATTATCCCCCAATTGCTTGTCTCCTAAGGCATCATATATGTGGTCTTAAAATTACCCACCCCTTTTAGATCCACCTTGTCCTCACGGTGGGGAAATTGGAATGGTGCTCTTCTTTTTTTGAAGAATTAAATAAAACTAATTGAAGAATTATAACCTCATCACATGCCACATGTTTCTAATTCCTTTTTTTCTTCCCTGTCTTTTTCGCACATTAACATTACTTGTCTAAATTTGCAATGATGGTTTGTTCCATTCTTTTCATCACACAAAAAACATAGTCCTTTCTCTAATTTCGATTGAATTTCAACATACACCAATCTTTGAAAATTCTTGTCCTTCTGTCTGCTTAAAAGCAGTCCACTAGAGCTAGCTGGTTTTCTATTCGGGGTTGTTAAAATGTCCAGTTGGTTGAAATCATGTGCTCTGGAAATGTCTAATAGTGAAGTAGTGATTGGATTTGGTTTCAGGTTGGACTTGAATTGTTGAATGTGTAAAGGTTTGAGTGGTGTACAGTAGGGTTTAAAAGTGTGAGGTTGTTTGGGCTTGAATGGGTAGAAGAATTTGGGCTGGAGTCATATTAGTATAGGCTAGAATGGTAGTGGGTCATTGGGCCTAGGTGGTGGGTTGGGTTGGGTTAGGTTGGGTATTAAGAATTAGTAAAAGTGAAACGGTTTGGTCTAGTTACAGAGGTTGGTTTTGGGTTGTTGGACTTAAATTTCGTACTAGTTGGCCTTGTGTCGGGTTGGCACTCTATAACCCTTTTTTTTTTGGCATCCTATATCCATCATTTCTTTTAAGTTTTTTGGTTTGAATAGCCTTATCTTCGCCTATATTTCCATCCAGAGTCCATTCATGAAGGCTTCCCTCAGTAACTCATTGGAGACATCTAGAAGTGGCATCAATAGTTGCTTGAACATGCACTTTTACTTAGCCACTGTATCCAATTATCAAAGCAACAACAATTCTTTGTGTGGCTATCCATCTTGAGAAGGCCAAAATTGCTGTTATAGGCCTCCCTTTCAATTGGCCAATAGTTAAACGAAAACTTGGCCTTCCGTTATTGTAACCAGTTCAAGGCCACTCCCTCCATGCATACTGCTGTTGATTTCAACTTCTCAGTGTCAGTCATATGGTTCATCATGAAATATCTCTTTGCCCAAAAAATCCACCTCGAGGAATCTTATCTGAAGAATGCTAGTAACTCGAATTGTTGATAGGGTGCATCTTGTCAATTCGTTTCGCCGGTCATCGCTTCAGTCCCCTGGTGCCTTCTTCAATTACAAACTCCATACCTTATTTGTTCATTTTGTCTTGCTGGTTAGGGTGGTGTCGTCTTTCTCATTGGCGACAATTGTGCTGACAATGGAGGTTGTTCCATTGGTGCTTTTCCTCAGTCACCACCAGGTAACTCCCTGAAATAATCTTTCACTGTCTCCACATTGCCCTCCAAATTCTCCATTCTTGAGTTCACGTTTTCTAGTTTAGCATCTACTCCATCCAATTTACTATTCACAAATTCAAGATCCTTCTCTAGCCCTTCTACTTTAGCCTCCATTCTCATCATGTTTTTTTGGGAAATCCTAACAATTGTCCAATCCTCAATCAATGTAAACAAAGCAAATGAAAATGACATGCAAAACCTATCCAAAATTTGTATTGATTGTTGGCTATGTTTTAGAGAAACAACAAGTTACAGAGAAAAGATAACAAAAACACTCTTAGGTCCAGCTATTTGTAAGGGTCGAAATCTCTCTCTAGAATTGTTTAGTTTTTGAGAGGCTAAACTCTCTCTTTCAATCAGTTGAAGCTACGCTGAAAACTCAGTATCAATATTCACCTCCCGCTTCCCCTTTCATGCTTTCCCTTTTATTTTTTTAATCTCTTCTCCCTTAAGTGGTCTGCCTCTTTTTCTGCCAACATCTCCTTTGCTTTTTTGTGCGCCTCAATTATACCCCAAATGCTTATCTCCTAAGGCAACAAATACGCGGTCCTAAAAGATAATTATTAGTTGGTTTTTGAAATGTTGTTAATTTTATTATGGTTTGTTCTAAAGAATTAAAAGAGAAAGAACGAGTCGTTGGTTATAATATTGTATAATGCGGTAGAGAAATATGGATAAGTGGTTTCATCATTGTTATTATGGTAACTGTCTGTTGTCCTGTTATAGGTGGCTGTTATTGCTTGTGACGTAGATTTGCTTTCTGCTTATGCTTGATTTTGGCTGCGACTTAAGTATAGCTAGGGGCTTCAGTTGTGTTAGAAGACGATGTATCTGACATGGCTGAGCACCATTATAGTCGGGGCAGGCTGCCTTGCTTTGGGATACTGCATTGGTAAACGTCCTGCTGGTATCTTTTTTTCAGCCAGAAAAGCCAAAGCTGTTGCCATTGCTTTAGAAAACAAGAAGAATAAGGCCAAGGAGCCCTTCGAAATTGAAAAGTTGGCTGATATTCTAGATGATTTTAAAATGGTATTATCTCTCTCTCTCTCTCTCTGTCTGAATTGATGTATGTGTGTTGTGTATTTTCGTGTTTACATGTGAAGTGAAAATCAATGAACTGTTCATTTGATTTTATTTTTTGCAGGTTTTGATAGTGAGAAATGATCTTAAGATGGGTAAAGGAAAAATTGCTGCCCAGTGCAGGTATCTGTTATTATAGTCTTGAAATCCATTTTGTGTTTTCTTCATGACTTTCCTTTCAGATTTACTGATAGGATTCATATATTGGCATGGCTGTTTGATGGCCAAAACCGGATTGTTAGGTGTTATGTCCATAGAGTGAGTGAGTGAGTGTATTGAATGATGATGGCAGGACATCTGGCCGGGAGATGACATATCACCTTCTGAATGCAAAAGTGAAGAGAGCCAAATAAAACTCTGATCAGGAACAGTTTATTTTGTTAAAGGCACCGTGTGCAGAATATTTTTGCAGCATAGATGCTGAAACAAGTGAATAAAGTATCTGTATTCCACTGACTATCATTCATGTGAAGAATGACTTGAACTTTTGTGTTGATTGGTATATCGAGACATAGGGGGTGTATTGCTTAGAAACTTTTGGCTGATTTAATTGCTTCACAATCAGATGAGAAGTTGTTGGACTTTAGGGGTATGTGAGCTTTGTATTTCTATGATGTTTACACCTTTAGAATAACTCTTATCTAGGTAGACTCCTCTCCTTCCTGTGAGTGAAGGTTACAGGGTTTGGTAGGTTCATGTCTGTCCCCTGATTACAATCTTTTCTCTCTTCTAGTTAGCCTTTTTTTTGAAGCCTGCTTCTTTTCTCAGAAGCTTGTTCATTAGCCATTACTACTTCCCTTTTTATCAGAGCTTTCTTTACAGGAGCATTTATCATGATTTTATTGGCATTGAAATGTTCTTACAATTCTCTAGGAGTGATTCCTAATTGTTATACCGATTAAATTGATTTTAAGGAACTAGCTTCTAAATCTATTGCGCTTTGTTTGTTGAATATAGGAACTGCAAAAAGAAATTGCTAATTTATTTGGTTTCCTTGTAAAAATGGATTTTGTTCAAGATAATACAGTTTGTGGGAGCAGCCTCAATATGGACAGCCTTAATATGCTGGCTATTTGGAAGGCTAGAAATGAATACTATATGGAGCTTGTACATGGGAGTCGGAAATGCAGCTACAGCAGCTGCAACGTATCTTGAGTGTGTCTCTGCATATCCTGTACTTGGAAAATAGCTGTTCTTCTTAGTCTGTTGAATGCCAACTCATCTTGGAAAGGAGTTTGAATTCCTGTAACATCTGGATTAATTGCAATGTTTTACACTTAAAACTAGCACTGTTGAAGCTGGGATTGCATTAGTATGTAAGAATTATAGGCGTATGCTACTTAATAGTGTTGCCATATTTTGGTTCTATAGGCAAGCATTGTATGGGTACTCTAGATCTTAGAGAAGCAATTTGATGGGCTATTCATCAAATCGTACCAAATACCAATCAACCTGACTAATCATCTCGAAATTTGTAGCTGAAGTGCCATGGAAGGTTGATGTAGGATATCATCAGGAGTTACACACTTATATTACTTGTGGATGCAGGATTTACTTCCTTGTTTGAGTTAGACTCGGCTTTCTTTTCTCAGTTAGATTCATTTTCTGGTTGAAGTTATTTTCTTTTTGTTATTAGAACTTAGGCCACTACTAGTGGGCTTGAGTTGTGATACGAACCTTAGGAGAACCACACCTCAAAAGCTAGTTATTGAGATGAGAGAACCCAAGACCATATAAACCCCACATTAGTTACCCATACTTTCCAATGTGGGATTCAAGTCTCATACCTTGCACTTGGGATCTTAACATACTACCACGCTCCGCAGCCCTAGGGCCCACGCGGGCTGGCTGTGCGCTAGCTCCCTGCTAGCCCCGGGCGAACACTGCAATGCCGGCGTCACCACCTGCGTTGCACGATTGCAACTGGGAGACATGATGATGGCTCTGATACCAAATGATACGAACCTTAGGAGAACTACACCTTAAAAGCTAGCTATTGAGATGGGAGAGCCCAAGACCATATAAACCCCACATTAGTTGCCCATACTTTCCAATGTGGGATCCAAGTCTCATACCTTGCACTTGGGATCTTAACAGGTTGTCATTAATTTCAAGTTTGCTTATGAGTAATAGTAACCATTACAGTGAATTTTCTTTCTCCAATTTCTGTCAGTTTTTCTCCCATTTCTTCTATCACTTCTCCATTTTCCCTCTTTGTGATCTTCATTAGTTATGTTAATAGAAAACTTGCCAATTAGTCTGTGAAATTGGATGTTAGAGCAGTTAAGGAGAAACATTACCCTTCTTACAGGCTAGGAGTCTCCTCTTTAGATTTGGAGGAAACTGATACCTGTTTAAGGTCCTAGTACTTCCATTCTTTGCTTATGTAGTAAAAGATATTAAGGCTTTTACTGATTACATTTGTGTGGACATATATTAAGCCAAGCGGATTCTATCTAGTGGCTGACAGTAATAGTGGTTTTTTAATTCATTAATTAATTAGACAATATTTTGGGGTGATTATTTTAGGCTCACTTTTTGTTTGTTTGTTTGATATGGACAAAGGGAAGCTGGGTGGGTACTATGGGTTATATTCAATAGTTTGGATGATACCTGGACATTGGTGACCTATTGTTAACTTTATTATTGTTTATATTGTTTTTACTATTTAACCTGCCCTTTTTTTTTTTTTCTAACTGATGATCCAAATATTGCCTTTTCTATAGCCATGCAACTTTGGGTCTTTATAAAAAGCTACTGCATAGGGCACCTAAAGCTCTAAACAGGTATAACTTCACATTGATCTGGATTTATGTTGGTGCAACCCCTGTAAACATTCTGATTTTGTTATATCACTCCTTTTTCTTATTAATTTCTGATCCAAATGCAGGTGGGAGATGTGTGCTCAACCAAAGGTGGTGTTGAAAATTGAGAACGAGGAGGATATGCTAGTTTTGCAAGTTAGTATAGCTAAAAAATCTTTCGGTGTCTCAGAGTTTAATTAATACGGGGTTTACTTGGCTCTCTTTGGAACTTTGTTGTCATACTTTTTAGTTCTTATTTTTGGTATAATATATGTCTAAACTTCTTTAATTATTGCAATAATTCCTTTCAATTTTAACAGGAGAGGGCAAAGTCACTTAATTTACCAACTCATATCACAGTTGATGCAGGGAGAACGCAGATTGCACCAAGTGAGTTGCAAGGGTTTCTTTCCTATCTTTTTTGTTTTTCTTGATGGTTGTTTTTCATGGGTGCCCTGTAATTTAAAATTTTATATGTACTGAGATTGCAATTATAGTTTCAAAGTTGTCCAAAATGAAGGGTATAGAGCTTGTCTAAGTGCCATGAAAAAATGTTACACATGCTAGAACTCCTAAGCGAACGTGTATTAATGTATTTTATTCTTAAGACTCCTACCAAAACTAGAATCTTTCATTATTTGTGATCATTCAATAGTATATTGAAAGCATTATAAGCCATTATTGTTGAACTTTAGTTTGCCAGACAGTGGTTAGTTAGGTTTTAAACGGACAGTATTCACATTAAAGAAGCCCTATGAGAATTTGACTAATTGAAATGTTGCCATTTCTAATTTTTAATTTGTAGGGAGCAGGAAGCATATCGAACATAAACTTAAAAAGTGACAATAAGTTTTGCCTATCTGATAATTTATGATGTGATTGCTGTTTCTTCAAATTATTGTTTTAAGAATTATTGAAGTATATACAGTGTCTCTACATAATGTGTTTGAGCTTTCCAGTGTTGATGTAAATTATATAGTAATGATTCCATGTTCATGCGATAAAATTACTTGGAAAGTTTCATATTCAAGTAGTTATCTTGAAGTGAAATAATTTTATTTACTTATTTTTTCAGATTCGAGGACAGTGATGGCAATTCTTGGTAAGTCCATTCTCAACAAATCCTGTTAGCTTTATTTTATTTGATGGAAACCATGAAGTCCTATCTTACAAGTCATTTCATTTGTTAAATTATAATTGTACAAAATTCCCTTTGCCTGCACCAATCAGAATAAATTACTACCTCTGGCGGTTCAATATAACATTTGATCTTTTCACCCTTCTGAATAAATTACAAGTCGTTTCATTGATTTATATCGACTCTTTTCTGCAGGACCCGTTGAAGTGGTAGATGAAGTAACGGGTGGACTGAAGCTTTTATAGTAGAATCTTAATTCAGAGTGGATGCTTGTCCATAACTTCAAATAGTGGAGGGTCAAAAGCAATCTCAGTTACAAAAATCACAGCCTGCTACCATCTGGAAAATTTTGGTCCAACCATTTATCTGATGTTAAATTTATTCTATGCAGTCTGGTAAGAAATTTATGCTAGTTTTCAATTTTCTTCTACTATTTACGACGATGATGATGAAAATTTCCTGCTTGACCCAGTCAATACTGAATTCTGTTGTGATTTTGATCACAATACTGTAATGAATTTAAACCCCTTACTGGATTCTAATTTTCAGATATGACTTGCCATTCTAAATTTCAAATAGATACAATCTTGTTCTTTTGTGTTGTTATAAATGCAACCCAGGCGCTTCTATTTTTGGGAACATCACCTGACTCTTCCTATGGGATTGGTTACCAAAAAAAAAAAAAAGTTTGGATGATGAAATTAAAAAAAAGTTTGAATTTTAAACAAATAATCTTATTGAACAAATAGTATGCCTTAAGGCCTTAAAACTTCTTTATTTATAGTTACTGTTACCAGTGGAGGAATTTAATGAGAAAAACATTTATAATATAAAACCTTGAGGGCTAGTCTGTGGTGTTGTCTTTTATGGTCAAAGTTGGTTAATTCTCATGATATTTGTAGAAAATCTAAATAAAAAAATTTGGAAGAAAAATTTGACCAAAACTTGGATAAATAAATTTGATTGCACACACATCATGAATATCCATTTAAAAATTTTCATTCAACTTGAGATTTCAATAATGTGTAAAGTAGACTTACCTAACTATATGTGGCATATATGATAAAATTTTAATTTCCAATACTATGTTTACCCTACATGCCCAATTCGTGCATGACAAAATTTTATTACCTACACACATACCCGTTACTAATGCAAGCTAAAATTTCAATTACCCTCTCTTGCAAAGCTTTTAATTCACGAATGGTAAAATTTTACATACCCCATGAGGTGTGATTTGAATACCTATAACTAATAACATGTAAAATTTTAGATAAACCAACCATTCATGTTATATATAATATGTTAGAAATTTCTTAATGTGAACTAATATTAATTATGGTTTTGGTTTAATAAAATCGGATAATTAAATAATCCAATGTTAGTTTACGGATGTACTTGAGTAATCAATAAGGATAAGTTTAATACACTTAAAAGTTATGGTTTAGTTGGACAACATAAGTATGAGCCTTGAGATTTATTGGACTTTGATAAGAGGTCGATTAACTTATTATAAATTGACTAGATTTTTACTCTAAAACCTAATGCAATGTTACTGCAGTATAACTTACCTATATAAAGCTGTTATTCATAGATATTTCTATAACTAACAATATGTAAAATTTTAGATAGACCCACCATTTGTGTTCTACATAATAAATATCAATTAACCACTATTTTTATCTATTCTTTGTATACTTGATTTGTTATTACATGTGAATCACCCATGTATACCAAAAAATTCATAAAAATAAATAAATATCATTTCCCTATTGCTCAATCATGGCCTTCTTTAATCACAATAACATTCACACAACTCAATGATATCACAATTAATTATATCCATTTCACAACCATTCATAGCATCTCCAACATCAATGCAAACATTAGTAAATCTTTACATTTTAAGCAATAAAAAGGTGAAGATGAATGCTGCACTTACCTTTTTGCCTAGTGTGCATGAAAATAATCCTTTCGAATTGTCAAGATCAATGGAGAAATGAGTGGTATGTGTGACAACTTCCTATTATGCAGGGGTGCATGTGAGTTTTGAAATCAGTCAAATGGAGCCAACAGTTTATATATAGGGTAATTTTCTCTAACCGTACTCTATTAGCTACAAAAGTATACCTTTGGGGTTGGAGAATATTTTTGTATAACATCATAGAAAAACAGTTAATAAATTAGTTATCTTATTTAATATAGGTTTAATTAGACTTTTTATTCATTTTGTAATAATTAAATTTAGTCATTAAGTATCCTTCATTTGTGCCGTAATAAATTATCGTTCAAAACTTAAAACAAACTCAAATTATTTGAATCGAATCCTCTTATCATACTGGACATCCTAAGTTTTAGTGTTTGTTTTTGCATTAGTAAAATAACCCTTAGAATTAAAATATGTTAGTATACAAAGAGAATTACACTTCCCGTCCAAGGTTTAGCTTTAAAACTCATTTTACCACGACTAGTTAACATAAACAACATGGCCACCCAAAATCTAGCAGAAATAACATTTTCCTACCCAATATTAAACTATGTTAATGAAACAATAATAATAAAAAGTGAAATACCATTTTACCTCTACTATTTCATTTTTCAAAATTATCATATAATCTTAAATTAACAAATATTAAAAATAACTTTTTAAGTATTCAAAGTATATAAGAAGTCTTATTTCCTTTTCCTTTTATCGTCACATTTCTTCCTCTTTTTCTATAGATATGAGTGCCTTTGTCATATAATCATATATCAAAAGGTAAACTGTAATTTTTGAAAATATTGAAAATTTTAAAATCTTAGTTTGCCCCTCAATAGTTTAAAAAATAACAGTTACATTCCAAAGAATTGAATAAAAAACAATAAAGCTTTTTAAACATTAAATTATCATGTTTAAAATGTTTGCGTTTAATAGAAAGCTGTTGTTTTTTTTATTTTTAACATTAATAAATAGTAAAAATTTTATTTTGTTGTTATGCCGATAGCTTTTTTTAAGAGAGTTTGAGTTTGTATAGTTTGTTATTTATGCCAACAAGGAGTGGAAAAGGGTTTTAGGCCAAACCTTGGGTGGGAAAATGTTAGTTACTCTAGTATATATTATTGGCTATCAAAGCATCTTTTATGAAGCAAGGTCGCAACCTAACCTCCACCACTCACCTCTAGACACAGCACTGGATCATGTTGGGCCAACCTCGACCAGATCTATTGCATTAAGGCCCACCAATTGGTGGACCTAGTGGGTTGGGTTTGTCGACTAGCATGACAAGATTTGTGATACGATCTTAGACGGTCTCAGTTGTGCTTTCACTGACGGGACACATGCTTTTAGGGATTAACCCACAAAATTATATATATTTTATACTTTTTAATTTTCAATTTTTTATTATTTTTTAATGGATCATACCGGGCTGGCCACTAGACCTTGCCGTCAGCACGATCCGCAATTTTATGGTTGAGCCAACAATGGGTCTTAACCCCTGCCATGTCTATTCACCCCCATTTTCTTCTCTCAAGCAAGGTCATGACTTATTTAAGGCTATTGTGGCCTTGCACCACCCCAATCCACCACCAACCAAGCAATTAAATAATCTTAACAATAAAATTATATATATCTAATTTTTTGTATCCAATTAGGTATATACATAATATGTTATTATATGCGTGGATGATTTTGTATTAAAGATAAAGTTATACCCAATCACATAATGACACGTTATCTGAATACTCAATTAGATTGTTAAAACTTGATGCACATAATATTGCTCTAATTATAACTCATTTGCAGCACATCAAATTAGTTATCTCCTTATCAACACAACTCATAAAAGAAAATTAATTCAAAATCTAGGAAAGAAAATTCATAAATGAAAGGATATCCCCGGTGGTTATTGAAAGAGATTTATTTTGTTTGTGATCTGAAATTTTTGAGTTAGTTGAGCCAAAAGGAGAGGGAGAACAGGGAATCAAGGGAACAGTGGGGTTGGAGAAGGTAGGTGAGAAGGGTAGGACATTGGGGAATAGGGATGGTTGGGTTATTAGGCAGTTGGAAGTTTAGATAAGTTCGGAGTGGCCTTGAATTTAATGTGATGTATTGATCCGGTTGTTGTGTATAGAGCTCACAATTTTTCGCATGACTTGTTAATTTAATATGACAAGTAAAAAATTGAGCTTGGGTTAAATATTTTTTACACAAATTCTAATTCGGGGTTGCGTTCAAATCAACCCATTTGTGAATAGGATCTCAATCGGGTTGACTCTCTATAATCCAAAAATGTTATAAAAAGTTAGTGAATGAATATGCATGCATATAGGTACTTAATTATGTAATATATAATATAATGTTTAATTTGTGTTTCATCTTGTTATACTTTTTGTTTGAATAATTTTATTATGCACATAGGTACTTAATTAAAATATTAAATTGGTGTGCTTCTTTTTTATGTTATATTTATATGTTTTCATAATTTTATTTTGCATGTGCTAATTAATTAAGCTATAATTTCTTTATGTAAGATCTTTATGAACAACAGATAGAAAAAGAAGGCAGTGAAATTATAATAAAAACAAATTCTTTTTGACAAAATGTATCGGTTTCGTGCCAAAATAAGGCAAACGGGGTGCAACAAAGCAATCTTAAGGTATATCTTTTCAACCTATTTCAGGTTGCAATGTCTTGTCTTGCCCTATGTATTCAACTTCCACAATCAACTTTCTGGTTGAGGCAAGGGGCTGAAGGTTGACTTGATTTCATTTAGGTTAAAAAAACAAAAAGAACTCCTTTTTAACCCCATGGATTTCAAGAACTGTAGATAATCCACAAATTACCAACAAAATTTTCAAAGACATAAGATATATACTAGAAAAAAGTTAGATAATCAAAAGTAAACATGTCAATTGGATCGAATCGAATGAAGACTCAGCTTGAAGCCTAGAATTCAAGCCTACCTAATAATGTAGCACTATGGGCCTAGCCCATGGGCCTTTTGGATCGGGTTTGTGGGCTTTAATATTAAGTACATGAGTTGACATGATACTATTTACAAATTTAAAAAAAAAAGGCAGAAGTCTTCATTGCTTATGCCTCCTACTTGTGGCGGAAGCAAAACTTCATTTTTTTTCTAATTTTTTTATTTTTTCTATATAAATCAATCCAAATCTTTTTTATTTGTAGTTTTATTTACAAATTTCTCAATCTTAATTCTTTCATTATATTCTAAATTTCATTTTCTCTCACAACTCTCTATCGAAAATTGTCTGAATTTACAAATAATAATTCATTGTGTTTATAATTTCATTTTTATTTCAATTTTATCATTACAAAATATTACAAATGGATTCAATGTCAAATGAATTCAAAAATTTGGATGTTGAGGATTAATAGATAAATGATATGGTATATATTTTTTATTTATGTTTATAATTATACAGTATATAAATTAATTTATTTGTATTATGTTATAAACTTATAATATTTTTGATAATGTAATCACGGTATTTCTTCGTCACAAGTGAAAGATTATAAATAAAATATTTGAGGTACTGTTTTTGGTTTTAATAACTAAAAAATAATTTGTGTTAAAAAGTTTTAATTAAAATTAAAAAAAAATTGTTTAAGGGCTGACTCGATTCAAAAATCCATGGTTAGCTAGACTTGAAGGTCCATTACTATATGGGCCTAAGGCCTGACATGAGCCATGACTCATGAGTCTGATGGGCCATGCAAGAGTCGGCCTGACCCGACCTATTGACGTGTCTAACCGAAAGTAATTGACATAATAAGTTGGATATTAATATGTTAACTGATTATGAAACAAATTAATTATTAACATGTTAACTGAAAGTAATACATGATAATGGAAAGAGAAAGATGATGAAATTAACGAATTAATTAACAATCACAATCATATTTCATGAAATTAACGAATTAATCAATAGAAAAAGTCATCAGGGCTACAATTAGGGTTGTTATCAGTAATGATGAACACTTGGAGAAACAATTTCAAGTGCACTAGCTGACGACAACAAAAGCAAGATGTGTAATTAGAGTCTTGGCCACAAAACATACTTTTCCATTCATATTGTCCAAATGACACAATGAATGTAGTTTTGTATCTATCCTTTTGATCAACTTGTATTTTCTTGAAACTAGATTTCAGGTCAAATTTTGAAAATATTTTCGTGTTGCACAATTTTTTTAATAAATCTCTTTTGTTTGGGATTGGATATTGTATTCATTTTAAGAGTTTGTTTAAAAGTTTATAATTTATTACTAATCTTATAACTCCTCTTTCCAATTCAACATTTTTCTAGACATAGAAAGTTGGGAAATTCCATGGAGGTTTGCTTAGTCTAATTAATTTATTTTGTGATAAATCATTAATTTATTTTCATTAAATCATTAATTTTTGTTTTATAATGTTCTTCTCATTCAACTTTCATTTGGATTGGTTCTCACTTTTGTGGGAATATCCTTTTCAACAAAAGAATTTTCATAAGATAATTTGACTATATGTTTCTTTCTTTCTTAAAAAGCATTTGGGACATCCAAACAT
The DNA here is from genome assembly GCF_011075055.1 of Mangifera indica. NCBI lineage: Eukaryota > Viridiplantae > Streptophyta > Magnoliopsida > Sapindales > Anacardiaceae > Mangifera > Mangifera indica. The sequence goes on from NC_058138.1 coordinate 8,087,696, forward strand.
ATTTGACTTTCAATTTTAGTTTCACAACACCAACTTGAAGCTTCTCACCAATAAGATAGCAGTCAAGCTCTATATGTTTAGCACGTTCGTGAAAAATAGGATTAGCAGTTATCTGTTAGTTTATTGAGGATGTTTGTGTCTTTTTGCTTGTATCTAAGTCAGAAAAGTAGTTGGTGTTAGTTGCAACTTATGGTTAAATGGATGATGATCCATATTTTCAGGCACCTTTTTGTTGTTATAAGTATGATGCTCATTAATGAAGTTATAGCCAATATTGTATTTTGTCTTGTATAAAAACCTTTTATGCTAAATGATAATATACAGAAAAATTTTTTCATCTCCCCTGCTCTCTTCCGAAAACAAGTGTTTTGCTTCTTCAAAGTAAGCTGCTGTTTAGTTCTTGCTTACATAACCTGTCCAAAATTTAAACACATAAAATCTCTAGAGCTAACATAGTATCAGAGCTTGCTTAGATCTTAAGGGAGGCTGTGTGTGTAAAATTTTTAAACTTATCAGGAAAAGTTTTCTTCAAGTAATGGCTTCATCCTCATCTTCAATGACACCATTTGTCTACAATGATGAGAATTATCATATTTGGGTAGTCAAAATGAAAGCATTCTTGAGAGGAGTAAGGTTATGGCAATATGTTGATGAGGAGAAAACACCACCTCTATTGGGGCCTAATCCTACTTTGAATCAAATAAGGATGCATGAAGAAGAAGCGACCAAAGGTCCAAGAGCTTTGTCCATTATCCACCAAGCAGTGACTGATGTAGTTTTCACTAAAATTGTGGCTTGTGAAACTGCCAAAGATGCATGAGATAGACTCCCAGGGCAATGAGAGGTCAAGGCAAATGCTTGCTCTCAATCTAAGAAGAGAGTTTGAAGTCTTGAAAATGAAGGAAGTAGAAATGATCCAAGAGTATACTAACAGGACTATGAAAGTTGTAAATCAGATTAGGTTGATAGGAGAAAAGCTATCTGATCAGAGAATTGTTGAAAAAATATTGGTATCCATTCCTGAAAGGTATGAAGCCAAAATATCTTCACTTGAAGATTCAAAGAATTTTTCAGATTTGACTTTGTCTGAGGTAGTAAATGCTTTAAAAGCTCAAGACCAAAGAAGAGCTTTAAGGCAAGAAGAAACTACTGAGGGAGCCTTCAGTGCTAAGCTTACTGGAAAACAAGTAAGCTGCAGCTCCAGTAAGAAACAACTTGGAGAAAAGAAGGAAAAGTGGAAGCAAAGGAGTGATGGAAACAAGAGTGGTGAGAAAAAAGGAAAATATCCTTTTTGTTCTCACTACAAGAAAAAAAAGCACTTACCAAATTACTGTTGGTATAGACCTAATGTTAAGTGCAAGTCTTGTATTCAACTTGGACAAATTGATCGAATGTGCAAGAACAAGGGAGGAAACCAAGTACAACAGAATCAGCAAGCTCAAGCTGTTATGAAACCAGAAGAGCTAGGTGAAAATCTATTTGTTGCAACATGTTATGCAACTGATGTAAGCATAATATCTAGCTAATAGACAATGGATGCTCTAACCATATGACATTTGATGTTGATTTACTTAGAGACTTGGATGCAACTTACTCATCCAAAGTAAAAATTGGAAATGGAGAGCTCTTGGAAGTCAAAGGAAAGGGTGCATCATTCATAGAAACTCCAACAGGTACAAAAGTTATTAAAAATGTTCTTTATATTCCTAAGATTAATCATAATCTGTTGAGTGTGTCACAAATGCTAGAAAAAAGGGTATTCACTACATTTTGCAAATAAGTCATGTTCTATAATTGATCAACATGGGTGTGAGCTAATGATTATTAAAATGCAAGATAAAATTTTTGCAATTAAATGGATACAAGCTGGTCATCATGCCTATCAACACACTGAAAGTAATTCAACTCTATGGCACAAAAGACTTGGTCACTTCAATTACTCAACTTTGAAACAAATGCATTCTAGGCAAATAATGTTAAACTTACCTGTCATGAGTAGTTATGAAACAGTGTGTGATGTATGTCAGTTTGGAAAACAAATAAAAACTCCATTTTCCAATAGTAATTCAAGAGATAGTAATTCAAGAGCTGCAGAAAGGCTTCAATTAGTGCACTCAGATTTATGTGGTCCAATAAGTATTTCTTCTCTAAATGGAAGCACATTATTTTTACCTTTTGTTGATGATTTTTCAAGGCTGAGCTGGATTTATTTCTTGAAACAAAAATCTGAGGTCTTGGACTTGTTTAAGAAATTTAAGGCAGAGGTTGAAAGACAAACAAGATGCAAACTTAAAGTGCTCAGGTCTGATAATGACATTGAATATACCTTAAAGAAATTTATTTCCTTTTGCAATACAGAGGGAATTGTGCATCAATTGACCACCCCTTACACTCCACAATAGAATGAAGTTTGTGAGAGAAAAAATAGATTAATTATGGAAATGGCTAGATGCCTTATGTTTGAGAAAAAAACTTCCTAAAAATTTCTGGGCTGAAGCTGCTAACACTTCAGTGTATCTATTAAATTTACTTCCTAATAAGACACTAAATAATGTAACTCCTTATGAAAAGTGGTCTGGAGAAAAACCCTTAATTGAGCACTTAAAAGTGTTTGGGTGTTTATGCTATATGTATGTGCCTAATGAAAAAAGAACTAAGCTTGATGAGAAGTCAGAAGTGGGTGTATTTGTTGGTTACAATAATGTCACAAAAGGGTGTAGGATCTTTAATCCCAAGACCAAGAAGATAGTAATCAACAGGAATGTTAAATTCAATGAGTAAGCAGCCTGGAACTGGGAAGCCAAAGAAGAAAATAAAGGTGAGTCTAGCCATTAACATAAAACCAACATTTGTCCAGATGATGAAACTTATTCTAGTGATGAAGAATTTGGTCTTGCAACTAGAATGAGATCTTTTGAAGACATTTATGATAAGTGCAATGTTGCAATTGTTGAGCCAAAGTCATTTGAGAAAGCCACCAGAAATGAAGAGTGGAGATCTGCAGTGAGGACTGAAATAGATATGATCAATAAGAATTCCACATGGAGTTTTGTTGAGAAGCCAAAAGATCAGAAGGTGATTGGTGTAAAATAGATCTACAGAACTAAATTCAATCAAAATAACTGTATAAGTAAACTCAAGGCTAGGTTAGTTGCTAAAGGATATCAGCAACAACCTGACATTGATTTTTCTGATACCTTTGCACCTGTAGCAAGATATGACACAATCAGATTGCTTGTGGCTTTGACAGCTAAGTTGAGCTAGACTATATACCATCTAGATGTTAAATATGCATTCTTGAATGGTATACTGGATGAAAACATATTTGTAGAACAACCTAAAGGTTTCAAGGTTCTAGGGAAAGAGCAGAATGTGTACAAGTTACATAAAGCACTTTATGGCCTGAAACAAGCTCCAGAAGCCTGGTATTCTAAAATTCACTCATTCTTGCTAAGCCAAGGTTTTCTATGCAGCCCAAATGAATCAACACTTTACATAAAAAGACTTACGAATGAAATAAAACTTATTGTCTCCTTGTATGTAGATGATCTCTTGGTGACAGGAGGAGATATAAAAACTTTAGCTAAATTCAAGGAGATCATGCAACAAGAATTTGAAATGTTAGATTTGGGTAAAATGAAATATTTTTTAGGTATTGAAATAGATCAAAAAAGGTGTGGTATATTCATTTCTCAAAAGAAGTATGCTCAAGATCTTTTAAGAAGATTTCAAATGGAGAATTGCAAACCAGTTTCTATACCTCTAGTTGTAAATGAAAAACTGAAGAAAAATGATTCTGAGAGTGAAGCAAAAGCCACTGCATACAAAAACTTAATTGGTAGCCTATTATATTTATCCTCCAGCAGACTTGACATTATGTTTCCTACATCCTTTTTGTCCATATTCATGCAATCACCAAGCAATGCTCATATGGTTACTGCTAAATGGATTTTAAGGTACATAAAAGGAACATTAGCATATGGTTTATGGTTTTCTAAATAAGAAAGCAACAAACTTGTGGGATTCTTTGACAGTGATTAGGCAGGAAGTTTGGAAGATGCAAAAAACACCTTTGGTTATTATTTTTCATTTGGAAGTGCAGTGTTTTGTTGGAATTAAAAAAAAACAAGAGGTTGTTGCTCAATCATCTGCTGAGGCAGAATACATTGCTGCTGCAAGTGCAGCAAATCAAGCCATTTGGTTAAGAAAACTTCTCAAGGACTTGGGCCATGTTCAAGATGAAAGTGTAGTGCTTTTTGTGGACAATGAAACAACCATTGCAATTATAAAAATCCAGTTCATCATGGTAGAACAAAGCACATCAATGTGAAGTTTCATGCAATTCGAGAGGCAGAAAAATCAGGAGAAATAAGTCTAAAGCATTGCAACTCTAACGATCAAGTGGCTAATATCTTTATTAAGGCTCTTCCTAAGCTTATGTTTGAACACTTGAGATCAAGACTTGGAGTTATAGCAAACACCTCAAAGGAGAAGTGTTAGTTTATTGAGGATGTTTGTGTCTTTTTGCTTGTATCTAAGTCAGAAAAGTAGTTGGGGTTAGTTGTAGCTTATGGTTAAATGGATGATGATCCATATTTTCAGGCACTTTTTTGTTGTTATAAGTCTGGTGCTCATTAATTAAGTTATGGCCAATATTGTATTTTGTCTTGTATAAAAACCTTTTATGCTAAATGATAATATACAGAAAATTTTTTTCATCTCCCTTGCTCTCTTCTGGAAACAAATGTTCTGCTTCTTCGAAGTAAGTTGCTGTTTAGTTCTTGCTTACATAACCTGTCCAAAATTTAAACACTTAAAATCTCTAGAGCTAACACTATCTGAATAGTAGCCTAGTTATAACAAAATAAGAGAGCAGGTTAGGGATGATCAGTGCACAAATCTTGTAACAAATACTTGAGCCATTAAAGCTCATAGATAGCTAATGCCATTGATCTATAATCAACTTCTAAAGATGATCTAGAGATAATAGACTGCTTTTCAGATTTTTAGGAGTTTAAAGAATAACCTAGAAACATACAGAAACCAGAAAAGGACATATTGGTTTGAGGACAAGAAGCCCATTCAGCATTGCAAAATCCTTGCAATTATAATTTGGAATATGCAAAAAAGAAAATGCCTTGACCTGGAGATGCTTTGAGATAACGCAACACTTTGTGAGTTGCAATTAAGTGGCTCTTAGTTGGCCAATCTAAGAACTGAGAGAGTTATTGGACAACAAAGGTGATATCTGGCCTAGTATGAGTTAAATAGAGTAATCTACCAATTAACCTTCTATATGTAGACATATCATCAAGAGGGACTGAAGAACCAGCAAATTTTTTAGATGGCAACATAGGAATTTTAAAAGGCTTATAGGTAAGAAAACCTGTATCACTTAATAGCTCCAAGGTATTTTCGTTGGCATATGTTTATACCATGAGAAGACCTCACAATTTTGAAGCCAAGAAAACACTTAAGGCAAGCAAGATCCTTGATTTTAAAGGTACCATGTAGATATGATTTGATATCAACAACAAAAGCAAAATCATTGCTGGCAATGATTACATTATCAACATAAACCAATAGAGCAGTAAAAGAAGCATCGACTTTCTTGATGAAGAGAGAAGGATCAGATTGTATAGCAATAAAACCTTCATCCAAAAAAGTTGTAGAAAGTTTAGAGAACCACTGTCTACTTGCTTGCTTCAGCCCATATAGAGACTTAGTGAGTTTGCAAACCAAATTTGGTGAAGAAATAGGAAAGCCATGAAGTAATTCTATGTAGACCTCTTCATTTAAATCACCATGTAAAAATGCATTGTTGATATCTAATTGCTCAAGATGCCAATTGTTGATAGCAGAAATGGCCAACAATGTTCTAATGGTGGTCATTTTTGCAACAAGTGAAAAAGTATCAAGATAATCTAATCCAGCTTGTTGAGTATACCCTTTAGCCACTAATCTAGCCTTATACCTCTCAATGGTCCCATCTGATTTGTATTTGATGCGATAAAGCTACTTGCACCCAATTGCCTGTTTGTTTGGAGGCAACATAGCAAGAGTCCAGATATTGTTTTCTTCAAGTGCTTTAATTTCTACTGCCATGGCTTGTCTCCATTTCTCATCTTTGACAACTTGGTTATAGGTTTTAGGTTCTGTAGTTGTGAGAGAGACAACAAATATTTTGTGTGATGGTGTGAAATTGACATAAGAAAGAACTTTGTCAAGAGAATGAGGAGATGTACCTAATAAGGAATCATGAAGAAGGTTACAGTGGTATGCTTACAAGTAAGAAGGTGGATGATAAGGTCTGGTGGATCATCTTAGTGGAGGGAAAGTAGGTGGTATAAAAAAAGAAGGTTCAGTATTAGGTGTAGTAGAATGAAGACTAGTAATGTCAACAACAGAAGTAACAGGAGATAATAATTCATGATCATCATATGGTACAGGAAAGACAAAAAAATTATTAGAATCAATCACAGAATATGGAAAAACATTTTCACGAAAAATTACATTTCTAGAAAGAAAAACTTTGTGAGAATCCAAATAAAAAATTTTAAAACATTTGACACCTGTAGAGTAACCAAGAAAAATGCATTTGCATGGTCTTTTATCAAATTTATGTATACTATGCTCAACAGTAGAAACATAACATAGACATCCAAAAACCTTGAGATTAGATAAGTCTGGAGGATGGTTATAAAGTTTTTGAAAAGGAGTATTATTTTGCAACAAAGGAGTAGGATTTTTATTGATTAAGTACACATAATGAGCAACATAGTAACTCTAGAAAGCCAAAGGTAAATGACTTTGGAATTTTAACGCCTGAGCAATTAAAATGTATTGGTGCGTACCTTCAACTATGTTGTTCTACTGAGGAGTAGCAACACAAGATTTTTTGATTTAAAATGCCTTTTTCATTATAAAATGAGGGCATATGAAACTCTTGGCCATTGTCACTTCTTCTGCATTTAATTTTGATATTGAATTGGGTGAAACAAATGAGTAAAAATTTTGCAAATGTGATCTAGCTTCGGATTTATTTTTCATAAAACATAACCATGTGTACCTACTATGATCATTAACAATGCTGAGAAAATATCTATAGCCATCCATTGAAGCATAAACTGGCCCCCATATATCTATATGAATCATGTCAAAACAAGAAGAGGTACTAACAAGCAATGGAAGTTTCTTTTTAGCAAAGTAATAGATATCACAAACATGTGTTTTAGGAACAGAAATGGTTGAGTCTATTTCTCGAAAGAAATTTAATCTAGATAAAGGGGCATGTTCTAATCTGTAATGCCACAAATCAAAAGATTTAGCAGTAATACAATTATTCTAGATTGGTTGTTGAAAAATAGATTGAATCAAAAAATATAAACCTTCTTCTTGCTTAGCTAACCCAATCATCTTCGAATGCTCCGGATCCTGTATGACACAATTATCAGATTTAAAAATGAGACAACACTTTGATGAGGAGGTAAGTTTACTGGTAGAAATTAAATTATAGGTGAATTGTGGCACATATAAAACATCAAGTAGCAGAAATTTATCATTGAAAATGACTGAACCTGTGTAGATGATAGGAACATACCGGTTGTTTGGCAGTTTGACAGAGTGATTATGGACTAGTTTAGGATTTTTTAGAAAAGAAAGGGAGCAAGTGATATAATCAGTTGCCCCTATATCAACTATCCAAGCTTTTATGTGAAGAATGAGAATGAGATAACTGTAAAGATATACTAGATGCCACAGTGGAGATGTGGTTAGCTGCAGCAATTGCAGACTTTTGTTGAGGTTGTTGAATCAAAGCAAGAAGTTGATCATAAGTGTTGTTTAGTGAAATAAGGAGCAGTAGGAACTGACTGTTGTGTAGCAACATTTTGCATATTTTCTTTTAAGAAATTACTGTCAACATCACCGAAAACTTCATACCCTTCTACTTGATTAACAGTGTTGGTGGATGCACCAGACCTTGGTTTAAAACTGGGAGGAAAGCCATGTTTCTTATAGCAGTTGTCAATAGTGTGCCCATATCAACTACAGAATGTACATAGAGGACATTTAACATTTGCGTTTTGATCATTAAATGATCTTTGATTGTTTCTATGAGAAACGAAATTATCATTTTGAGGTCCAGTATAAAATCCAAGAACACCAGAACTTGCTTTGGTGTCGAAAGCCATGGACTCTGAAGGCGATGCCCCTTTAGTAACAGATGACTGCCTTTCATGTTGAATAAGTAACGAAAACACTTTGTTAATGGATGGAAGTGGCTTCATTAACATCATCTGAGATCGCACAGTAGAGAAGTTGTCATTCAATCCTTTTAAAAACCTGATGATATAGTCCAGACTGATAGTAACTCCTCACAACATCAATTGCACCATAAGTGCACGCTGGATTGCAGGAACAATTAGGCATTGGCCTTAGATTTATCAGCTCGTCCCATAGGATTTTTAGCTGAGTAAAATAGTTAGTAATTGACAAATCTCCTTGCTGGAAATTAAAGATTTCATGTTTCAAGTTAGAACTTCTGAAAGAATAACCTTAAGAGAATCTATCTTTAAGATCATTCCAAACGTCAATAGCATTGTCTAGCCAAATAATGCTCTGTGCAACAGAAGGAGAAAGAGAATGAACTAACCAAGAAAGCACCATTTTATAGCATTGTTGCCACGCAGAGAAGGTTAGATCTGTAGAAGCAGGAACTGGAATGGTTCCATCAAGGAACTACAATTTATTCTTTGAGAGAAGTGCCATTTTCATGGATCTGAACCATGAATGGTAGTTAGATCCAGTAAGTACATGAGATACTAGAACTAATGACAGATTCTTGTTTGGATGAAGAAAATATGGACTGGAAGCAGACTCTTCTGGTCTAGAAGTAACAAGAAACTGATTTGTAGCCATTGAATCAAATGAGAAAGAAATAAGCTGAAAACTGAAGCTTGTATTTAGTAAGGAGTTGTTGTTCTAGTTATATACAGAAGAAATGAAAACTAATGCTGATGTGGGAAAACTAATTAACTAGCTAATAATAATACAAAGCATGCTTAACTACTACTTAACTAACATAACAAAATACAAGACTAACGATAAATTATGATTACAAATGTTATTTGCTTGATAGATATATTTGTAAGCATTGTAATTGATAATGAAATTATTATGTAACGATTTCATAGCATGAAGAATAGAAGATGAAGAGAGAGCTGTCAAATGGGGTGGCCTCTATTGTGTTTCAAGGCATTTGGGGTTTTGCAGGTAGGGAAAAAGAGATACCGTCATCCAGCTTCAGCTCATGAGCTTCTGTCAATGATTTGTGTTTAATTCATGAAATGACAAGCAGGTATCTATCTCATCAATAATTTGGAGTGTAAACTAGGATACTTTAACCCAGAAAGTCCAAAGCTAAATAAACCCCACACACAAAATTATATTTTCTAACGTGGAATGCTTCAGAGTCTGGACAAGTACATACTTTCCCATGTGGGATTTTGATGTATCATATTCCATACAGTAATGTATCCAAAAGGAAGCTATACAATGCATTTTGCAAAAGACTTCAAAAATTTGCATCCGTCAATGTATCCAAAAGCAAGAAGCTAACTATAAGAATGAACAACTCAGTTCTTGTTTGGTGTAATACAGAAACAAACTAATGGCGCCGACGTCATGTCAAATCAGGCTATGTACTGCAGTTATTTAATAAAAAAACTACTCTGCGGCTGGTTCAAGAGCTGTAGTTTCCAGTGTCGGGCATCTCTTGACTCTATATACATTTTGGACATTGCGCCCATCCGAACAGCGAAGGAGAAAGAGAGACAGATCGTTAGGATCCAAATGCACTGTTTTAGGTTAAACAAGCTAACCTATTTTATTCACTTCTATATCGTTTATATTGAAACCTATTTCTTTAATTCAAAAAGTATCAAAAACCCCATTATTGTTATTTTAGATAGACCAAAAAGACTTATTCCCACCCAAGACTTAGTCCATTACCAAACTCTTATCTAAAAAGTTTTAAAAATTTAAATATTCATCCATCAACTATTAAAGTTAACAAAATTTATTAGTATTAAGAATATAATCATTATTTAACTAGTAAAATTAAAAAAAAATTATATCATTTTCCCACCTTAATTTTAAAAATTAAAATTCTCTAACCTAAGTTTTTAAAAGTTACATTTCTCCCCCATTAGTGTTAACTTAAAACACATTTCTGACGAGCTTCTTTCTCCACTCCAGCCACCTTCGACAACTATCTTTCTCTGACACTTTTTGTCACTCTTGAAAACCCATCATTTTTAGAATCCCCCTTATAGTTTAATTTGGGAATAAGATGAAACGTCAATTCATTTTTGTCTTTTCATTACAAATCCAAGCTCTGTTTTCCCCTGTATTTTCCATTACAGTTTTCTGACATAAATCTAAACAAAATATGTTTTGATTATGGTAAGAGGGTTGGTTTTCCTTTAAGCTAGGAACATAATCTTTCTTGTTGATGCAAGCACTTAAGTCATTTGAGCTAACGAATAATATAATAATGAGAAAACATTAATGGTGATGTCGAGAAACACAAATCGGGTCTTTATCTTTGTCTGAAATGAAATCATAAAGGGGGTTTTAGAGAAGATAGGTTGTCAAGAGTGATAGAGAGCGTCAGAGAAAGAAGGTCATCGTTGGTGGTTGAAGTGGAGAAATAATGTTGTCGAAAAATGTGTTTTAAGTTAACTCTAACAGGGGAAAAATATAACTTTTCAAAACTTAGACTGGAGAAAAATTATTAGTTTTTAAAACTAAAGTAAGAAAATGAGATAAAATTTTATTTTTTAATATTTTTGATTAAATTATGATTATATCCTTAATACTAACATATTTTGTTAACTTTAACAGTTGACAAGCAAGTATTTGTCAGGGGTGTACACAATTCAATTCGGTGTGATTTAAGAGTTTTTTTAAACCGAGGTTAAAAAATGGTTTAAAAAATTTTTAAACCAACCATTTTATAAGTTTCAAGCCAACCAAATTAAATTGTAAAAATACAGTTTGGTTTGGTTTAGATTATGAATTGAACCAATTAAAATAATTCACTTCTAAATATATATTATTTAATAAAATGAATTAAATTATAGTTTTCTAGAACATAACATAAATATGTAAAATAAATGTAAAATATATATACAACATACATATAAAGAAAATGATAAAATAAATATGAAAAAAAAGTTGTGCACCTAATTGTTTATTGAAAAATTTTGTTAAATATAGTTATATATATATATTTAAAAAAAAAAATATTTATGGCTTGTTCAGTTTGAAAATCACAAAAACTGTAACCCAAACTAAAAATTGTTTTTTAAAAATTTATCAACTTAAACCAAACTATTTTACAGGTCAAATTAAACTAAACCATAATTTTTAAGAGATTCAGTTCGGTTTAATGGTCCACACCGAATTATACATACCCTTAATATTTGAATTTTCAAAACTTAGTGAATAGAAGTTTGACAATGAACTAAACCTTAGTTGGGAATAAGTTTTTTAGCCTTATAGATCTTTTAAATATTTTAAGCGCTTCAATGCTTTTATAATTGGTGTGGACATCGATCCAGTGGAAGGATGATCTACTCCAATTGACAATTAGATAGTTTGACTGATGATTGAATTGATTAAGTATTTAAAAATAATTTTATATAATTTATTATTAAATATATAATTTAAATTATTTTAATATTAAAATCAACTTAGTTTGATAATACACATATTTGAGGTCTGGGATTTAAGTTTTAATAATAAAATTAAAATAATTAATTTTTATATTAATTAGATCAAATAGAATTTTTAATCCAATTCAATTAATCGAATTATTTGTTTTAATTTGGCTTAACTTCAAAAACTAATTTTAAATGAATCAAAACCAATTTTCCTCGACGGCTGATGACGTTCACGTTTTAAGGAACCTCATAAGAGAACCCAACAAAATTTTAGCAGTGTTGTTGGTACGGTTTACAGTTGAATTTTGACGAAAACGTTATGGTAATATCTTTGACAACAATCCAATTGGGGTAATAATTTCTAGCTAACTTTCCACGATCGTTGACTTGTGAGTCTCAAGAATTTAGTGTCATGTATCACGTGGGAAAATGTTAATCACCCAATCTTCCTGTCATTGACCAATAATTTTTGGTAGGTAGAAACGTTAATAATAATCACATGCGCAAACACTGCCTGGCCAGCAAGCTCTTTCGGTCTCTTCGCATACTTCATTTCTCTCCTACTTTCCAGGACCAGATGACTGCACGGCGGGTGGTTGAGTTGGAGCTGGTGGCGGTGGGGTTGCTGCTTATGGTTCAATGTTGTGTGCAGCTGAGGAATACTCATCCTTTGCATGAGATTGTAGACAAGGTGAATGAGAATGGCGGGCCTTATATTGGGCTTGTTATGGCTTACCCCACTGAAGAAATGGCCCTCCAAACCTCTGGCGTATTTGTTCCCAATTCACAAATCCCCTGGGTTGACTTGGCTGGTATCACTTTCATTTTCTTTATGTTTGATGTTCTACTTGTTTCTTTCTTTCCTTTACTTTATTAGTCGTTAAAGTAAAAATCCTAATAGTCCCACATGCTTAAAAAAGGCTTGGCAACCCATTTGTGGTTGTTACATTTAATTTTATGGGTTTTTGGTTCTTAGGGAGAAGATTCAACATTGGGAAGATTAAGAATATAGATGTGATCTATGTAATGACTGGGGAACAAACGGTGAGTTCTTGAACCTTCTTTTATTACGGGAAATTTAAGTGAAACAAATCAAGTGTTTATTTGTTCTAAATTTCTGATACCCTTTACTTCTTTCCTATTGCTTGAGCTTTAACTGCAGAACTTTTTAGCTAAATGCAGGTATAACTGTGCAAATTCTACTTGATGTATTTGATATTGAAGGGGTGGTTCATTATGGGACAGCTGGAAGCTCTAATGATTCATTGTCCCTTGGTGATGTTAGTGTAATGAAATATGTTGCCTTTACAAGTTCTTGGAAATGGAAGGTATGCAGCTAAACTTACTTTGGTTATCCAACTGTAGCACATTTTTCATTTGTTTGTGGCAAATTGTAGATTTTCTCCACTTGAATTGGTACAGGAATTCGAATCAAAGAAAGGGAAATTGCCAGAACTAAAATTTGGAGCCTTCAATTTTCCTGAAAGGGGAGAGAATTTGTTGGCAAAGGTTGAGTTTACGCCAAGCCAGTTGCTCTCCACTGGTAAACTTATGGAAGAGATCTTTTGGCTTCCAGTAGATTCAAGGTGGTTCAATATTTCTGCACAGCTTCAGGTTTGCCATTTCTCTTCATTTCATCAGATTGCAATGAAAATGAATCAATTTCTTTGTTGAAGTACCTGATATAAGTTTTTGATTTATTGTAGGATTTTGAGCTACAACAATGTATTAATGACACATATTGCCTACCCGAGAGACCAAAAGTTGTTTTCGGACTTCTGGGTTCCACAGCTGATATATACCTTGATAATGCAGCATATAGAGAATTTCTTTTCAGAGAGTTGAATGTCTCAACTGTTGATGAAGAGAGTGCTTCCATTGTGATGGTGAGTAAACGAATAACAATTTCATATCAAATAGTTCTTACTAACTTCAAAATCGTTGTTACAAATAATTGATGTTTAGTGGTGTTGTTTTGCAGACATGTCTATCAAATGGGGTGCCCTCTATTGTGTTTCGTGGAATTTCGGATTTGGCTGGTGGGGAAGAAAAGCTATTGTCCTCCAGCCTTAGTTCACTAGCTTCTATCAATGCTTTGAGTGTTGCAGTTGAGTTTATTGCATTACTTGATAAGGAAAACAGACTTCATGACCACCAAAAACAGGTATCTTTTTCAGCATTTTGACAGTAAACAAGGATTGTTTATCCCTATTCTGAAAAATAGTTAAAAGTATTGTTGACAATCTTTACCCTTTGAGGGTATAATTTGGATTGATATGTGCAAAAGATATCTGTAATGGTTTATGGAGAGCTATGGAATGCCCCAGTTAGGTCTTGTGTACTCTGCAGCTTATTTAGTTCCTACTTGAGCTGGCACGGGCTTGTCCTAATTTGGTATTCAACTGTCATGGATTCAAGTTCAACAAAAGAAAAAAAAGTCAGAAACATTTAGTATAAAATCAAAATTATGTAAGATTATTATGCTGCAGGAGCGAAAACACAGGCTTCACATATGTACCACCAAGAGTTCTGACAAACTTTAGGATTGAATTAAGATTTTGCTTACCTCTCTATCTAGAGCAAGTCCATCTTCAATGCAAGAAACTATATGTTCATGCTCTGACATTATTTCTTCAATCTGAAGGTCAAGAGCTTTAGTTTCTACACGCAGCACCTCTCGACTTAGATGTACAGTTATGTTGCATCCATTAGAACAATGAAGCTTCACAAGCTCTGTTATGCCGAGAAAAAAGAAAAAGAGAGACAGACTGTTAGGATCCAAATTCACTGTTTATGATTCTAAAAGAACAAGAATATGTTGAAACATACCATGGAAAAGGCATCTGGTTCGACATTGACACCGGACAGAGGCCAAGTAGCAGTCATGGTAGCATAGGCTGCAGATTGATATTTCAGAATTTGGTGTATACACAAATGGAACTTTTAGATTCTTTAAGTTCATGAGAGTGCTGTTTAGAGATTTTATATGCTCTCTAAAACAAGCATTAGCAGAAGTTTGAGAGGCAGATTCTGCAGCTGAGTGATTACGCGACATTACTTCTTTAACAAGGAGCTCTTCATAAGGAACAAACAACTGCTTGTGGAGACGTGCATACCGATCTCCAGCATCTTTCCCAAATGGAAACCAATCTTTAAGTGCAAAGTTTACTGCCTCGCCACAATTAAAACCTGCAAATGTATAATGGAAAGAGATTAGAAACATAATGGACCCATAAAGAAAGACGCAAATGTGACTCAAAAGAGAGGAATGTGAGATATCTTACCATTACTGAATCCTCCATGATATGCTCTAGGAAAGGTAACAACAAATTCCCCAGGCATCTGCAGAGCCTTGTAAACAGGTACACCATTTTGCAGCAATAAATTTGGACGAAACATTGTCGTTTTTCCTGCTAACCTATTGAAAACTCTGTCCTCACCCTCGAGGGAAAAGTTCTTACTGGCAAACAGATGGTACATTGCTACCCTTTCGAACTGAGGAGCCTCATTACCTGGAACACCATACCAAGTTTTGGGTGCTCCAGAGTGAAGATAATTGATGCTGAGAATATTATAAGTAGATACTAACATCAGAAAAAAGAGAAAATCAGAGAAGCAAAAAGCAAAAAGTTGGAATTGGCAAAGAGAGTAATGGTACCTATATAAGTATTGATCTTCCACATGCCAAGCAAAAATACTGTATATCATACCAATGTAAAGCATCGGATCTGTTATTCCCTAAATTTACAACAGATTAGTTTAAGAAACTATCAAAAAATTTTAAGACCTAAAAGACCGAGAATCAAGCATCATTCTCCATACCGGAACAGTTATATCCAGGTGGCGAAAAACATTGTCTGGCAGCTTATTAAAATGCTGAGAATAAAGAAAGAAAACCCATAAAAATTAAGGATGCAAAATGAAAAAGATTCAGCTTAAGCCAGTGCAAAAAGCATTAGGATCATTAAGACCTTCAAATTGCCATTGCTTGTTGCAAGCTTGTCGCCAGGATCCGTGGAAAAGGCGCTGCCTTCAACATTCACTGCATACTCAACTGTTTCTTGTTTATGAGCCATTTCAAGCCAAAATCTCTTTTCTATGTATGAAAGAGGACGACCACCTGCACGAGGAAACTGACGAACAAACTCCTCATTTGCCTTGTGCTGGAAGGTACCATAGGTATATTTCCTGAAAGTAACCATAAGGATGATTTGTGTCAAATTACAAATAAGCAAAAAGAAGAAGAACTCTTAATTTACCTGCCCTCCTCTTGATAGAATGCCCCCTCGGTATCAACCTGAAGAGGTTGAACTAAAGTTCCAAATTTAAAATCCTCGATCTCCTTACTCAGTACATGAGCAGCAGTCACAGAAACCTCCCAAGGTGATTTAATTTTGCAAATACCTGAAGCATAATCATAAAAATATATATATATATATATATATATATATATATATATATATATATATATATATATATATATAGAGCATGTGATCAATTATAGAACAATAAAAAGCACCGCTAAAAATTATATTAACATACCATATTTGGAAGCATCAGGAGCAATCTTTTGCAGATAAAGTAAAGGATTTTTTAACTCCTCCTCTGTTGGATGGTATTGAGGACAGTAGGGAATTTCGTTTGTCCATTTTACATGATCCAACAGGAAGACGTACGCCTTTTCTTTTTCTTTAGGGATTCTTCCATTGCTACGGCTTCTCCTTACGGCCCAAAGATTTGGTACTTCTATTGTCATTCCCAAAATATTCTGTTGCATAATTTGTATAAATGCATTATTAAAATGTACAATTAATGATTATTTAAAGATGGTGATAAAAGAATCTTTGATGACAGAAACACAATTAGAGAAAGAAAATAAATCATTCACAGAAACCAAACTATTACTTTATTGCACAAAACACAATCTTCTATATAGTGCAATGCAAACAAGATTTACACTACCAAAGAAAACAAATCGTTCAAAAATGAAAATAAAAAGATGATTTTTCTTTCTTGTTTTCTTTTCTTTTAGTTTCTCGTCAAACAAACAGAAAACGAAGAAACAAATTATATTCTCGGCATCCCATCAAAAAATATAGAAAGAAAAAATAAAGACACCGGGAAAAGAGTACAGAGAGGACTTGAACACCTGCTCAGAATTTTCTTTTTTTGGGCTACAATGGGAGATTTTCTTGGAAAATTTCAGCGACAGAAAACTTCAAGAACAGAGAGTGTTCAAATGCTAGGGACTTTGGCGGGTTTCATAACCGTCATGGCGTTAAAACGGAATGATCAGGTGTTGTTCCTGTACGGTACTAAGTTACTGTAAAGTTGCCACGTCATATGTTTGAAACGTGTATTGACCATGATCGACACCGTCAAGGGAAAATTATAGCTACGGAGCACAGGATCAAGTAGCCCTGAAGCACGGAGTTAAAAGAAAAATTCTTCCTTAATTTTCTAAATTATTTTCCATTAGTAAGAAATAGGGAAATTAAAATAAATGGCATTTTGCCCCTCTTTAAGCAAAAATGTCTATTTTTCTATTCTTAAGCAAAAATACCCTAAATTTTTTTAAAATACCAAAATTACCCTTCACCACTTTTATATAAACCCCTCACTTAGATGCATTTCTCATTTATTCAAACACTTACTCTCATTCTCATTTTAACTCAATATTTGATACTATAGGTTCATTCAGAAAAAAAAAATTCGTATTTCTGAATTCAAATCAAAAGAAATCAATTTGTGAGAAAAAAATATTTATATAAATCTTAACTCAAAACTTAATTTTACTTGTTAAAAATGGTTCGTATTTTATGTAAAAAAGGCATTTGGATATTTTATAATAATTTAAGGGTTAAAAAAATATTAAAAAAATATGGGGGCATTTTGATATTAAACAAAGTATGAAGGTTTTAAATGAAATGATAGGAATAGATAAATGCATTTCGATACAAGACAATATATAAGGGTGTTAAATGAACTGTTAGAAAAATATGAGGGGTATTTTGATATTAAACATTGTGAGAAGGTTTTAAATGAAATGTTATGAATAGATAGATACATTTCCATACACCACAACATATGAGAGTGTTGAATAAAATGTTAGATAATTATAGGGGGTTAAAAAAATGTTAGAAAAATATGGAGTCATTTTGATATTAAACATTGTATGATGGTTTTAAATGAAATATTAGGAGTAGATAAATGCATTTCAATACAAGACAATATATGAGGGTGTTAAATGAAATGTTAGATAATTATAAGGGGTTAAAAATGTTAGAAAAATATGGTAGTATTTTGATATTAAATATTGTAAGAAGGTTTTAAATGAAATGTTAGGAATTGATATATTCATTTTGATACAAGATAACATAAGAGGGTGTTGAATGAAATGTTAGATAATTGTTGGGGGATTAAATGAAATATTAAAAAAATATGGGGGTATTTTGATATTAATATTGTAAGAAAATTTTAAATGAAATGTTAGAAATAGATAGATGCATTTTGATATAAGACAACATATGAGGGTGTTAAATGTAATATCAGATACTTATAAGGGGTTAAAAAATGTTAGAAAAATAAGGTAGACATTTATATTAAACATTGTAAGAAGGTTTTAAATGAAATATTAGAAATAGATAGATGTATTTTGATACAAGACAACATGTGAGAGTGTTAAATGAACTGTGAGAAAAACATAGAAGACATTTTGATATTAAACATTATAAGACAATTTTAAATAAAGTGTTAGCAGTACATAAATGCATCTCGATACAAGATAATATATAAGAGTGTTAAATAATATATTAGATAATTATATGTGGTTAAATGAACTGTTAAAAAAATATGGGGGTATTTTGATATAATAATTGTAAGATGGTTTTAAATGAAATTTTAGGAATAGATAAATGCATTTTAGGGAATTAGAAGTGGCATATATATCGATAAATGGTTATTATGGATTTTTTTTCCTATAAATGTTTAATTTTTTTCCAAAATTTTTCATTGTAGAATTGATAATTAAAATAGCTGGTTATATTTCTGATCGTTTTTAAGGAGAATGGATCCAATGTGATGAGAGCACAGAGAAGTATATTGGAGTTTGTAAACAATTGATAAAAATTCCCTTTGGAACAATATTTTAGGGATTTATCCAACTTTTCAGTGAATATTACAACATTGATCTAATAAAAAATTACATTTAACTATGTATAAAACTAAGAAGAATTGAGCTTGACTGCCCTCTTAAGATTGAAAATGATGAAGATGTCCAACACCTTATTGACATGTCTCAATACTTTAAAGAATGTATTTCTGTTTTTATTACATGTACTCTGATCGAAAGACAAGAAGAAAAAGAAGAAGAAATTGGTGAAGTGAAAAAAAATCTAATTGGGAAGACTTGATTGATTTCAATAATGATGCATTCTATATTGCTGATGAATGGTCTCGTGGGGGACAAAAAGAAGGTTCCCGATTAAGGTGATTTTGACAAAAACGAGATGACTAATATTCCTCTTAATGAGGCAAAGTCTGAGGATATGTCATCGGTTACTTGTGATATAAATAGTTTATAACTTGAAGATCCTATTATAGATGGCAAAAATTATTCAGGACTATTTTTTGGCAATGTCCCCATTGATCTATTTAAGTGGTTTCCCGATTTTTCTCTACACCCTTCAACATCATCAAGTGGTGCATAATTGATCTAAGAGGGGAATGCTGCAAAACTTAGTGATATTTTTCATGACAAAAAACACTTAAAAGATGTTGTGGATCAATTTTCCCTGGAGAAAGGATTTCAATACAAAGTGCTTAAGTTTGACATGGGGCAATGAAAGACTAAGTGTTATGATGAAAAATGCCAAAGGTATTTAACAAGAAGCAGATTCAAATCTAGTCAAGTCTTTCGAATTGGTAAAATGAATCCAATCCACTCATGTTCAATTAATTATATAATGTCACATCACAAACAAGTTAGGGCCTAGACTGTAGGTCAATTAATGAGGTTAAAGTTTGTATTGATTAATTGAATTTATTAGCCTAAAGATATCATTATTGACATCACAGACAGGTATAAAATTGACATTTCATATTCACAAGCTTGACGGGCAAGAAATTAGGCTTTAAATTCATTAAGGGGCTCGCCAAAAGACTTATTTATCCTCTTACTTGATTATTGATATAATTTCGGGCATGCTAGTCTGGGAACTGTTACAATTATAGAAACAGACAATGAACATCGATTTAAGTATTTTTTCATAGCATTAGGATGTTTCGTCCATACATTTAAACAATAAATTCAACTTGTTATTTGCATTGACATTAGTTTTATCAAAAGTCAATATCTCAGACATTTATTCTTTACGATGGGTCTTGATGGTAATATCAGATATGCTCAATTACTTTTGGTGTCGGTAAAAAAGAAGATCATGACACATGGTGTTGGTTTCTAATGGAGGTTAAAAAATATATCAATAAAATCCAAGAGTTAGCAATAATCTCAGATCGACGTCATGTTATATACTCGATAATAGCTGAAGTCTTTTCAAATGTACATTATGGATGTTGTTTCCATTACCTTCTTTGCAACATATGATTAAAGTATAAACGCAACTCATAGGTAACGTGTTTATACATATATAAAATTTTTATACCGTTTAACATTTTCTGAATTTTGATAATGAATTGTACATATTATTTATAAACTCGTAGGTTGCGTGTTTATGGTGGAAAGTTGCAAAATCATATACAAAAGCACATTTTGAGGCTATGATGAGATCTCTTAATGTGGTGCATCCTTAAACTAGGGTTTACCTACGTGAGATGAGCTTTTACCGATGAAGCATGACACACTCCTCGAGGCATCGGTATAACATAATGACACCTAACATTGTAGAGTCATTCAATGCCCTTGTCAGACAGCACTGGGTCTACCTATCACGAAGCTCGTTGAGTTTATTCGAGGCATATTACAACGATGGTTTTAGAAGAGGAGAAGTCATGCAAGTATGTACGGAGTTAATAATAATTATCTATTTGAGCATGCCTTTTTTCCCTTATTCTTGTTATTAACAAATGTGTTTTTGCTTTTTCTAAATTGCAGATGAATGCCTCAACAATATTACCACATAGACGGAAGAGAAGCTTGGTTGCCATATGTTAAAGGCTGCGTGCTTGGAGGTTCGCCTAATTACAAATGTTTAGTATCAAGTTCCAGGTATTGGTGGATACATGGGCATTACAGACTTTAATAAAATGTCTTGTACGTGCAAAAAGTTTTAGTTTTCACGTATTCCATACAAGCATGCGATTACTGTTATAAGACACATAAGACTTACAAGTGTGAATGCATGGGTTCATCCTTTCTTCACCATTGAGTGCTACGGTGTAATGTATGTGGAACCTATTAGTCTACTCAAAAACCAATCAAAATGGTTGTATGCCCCCAAAGAAAGAGTTATCTTGCCCCTCGTTCTTGATAGTCGTCGACTGAGTCATCCTTTAAACAATAATTGACATCCTTCACAGAGAGATTATTACACCCAAGGTATGTAGTTGGTATAAGCAACTAGGGCATATCCGAACACAATGTAAAAGCTCAACACTTGTTCCAAGCTTTATCCCACAGGGTTTATCCAGAAGAGATGAAGGAATGAGATCTTGGCAATCTTCTATTTAGTTTTATTAATTATATGATTTATGTATTTGTTAAAATGATATGTAATCGATGTACTTTGATTAATGTTTCATTTAAGTACTTGTGTTCATATGCGATGTAATATATTTAGTGTGAATAATGTTTTAATTATATAGTTGTTATAATGAGAATTATTTATGTAATTGTTAGAATGAACATTTGTTGTTTAATTAATATATGATTTACTTGTGTTTAAGGAGTGTTGGTGGAGTTCTAAGGTTAGTGGATTTATCCTTTATGCCTTGGTTATGCTTGTGTTCCAATTTGGTGTCATTTTAGTGTGTATGTGTATTGATTAGGGTATCTTGGCAGAGAGTTATAGCAAAATTACATAATTGCCACTGTCATTTTCTTCTATTTTTGATTGTCTTGCCTTGATCAATATTTGTACAACATTTGATGATATGATAATTTAAAATATTATAAATACTGTGTATGAAACTTGAATGTATTAGAATTGCATTTGGGGCCTAATTAATAGAAATTGTAAGATAGTACAATTTGGAATGAATAGTATTTTCTAACTCACCATTTTTCTATAAAAGATTAGATAATGAATAAGTGACACTTTATGTAAAAAATTGTAAGCTGAGTTCAAGTTTTGTGTTGATTGTTTTGATGAGTTTATGAATTCACAATTCAATTCAAGTAAAATATTTTAAAAAACTTTAAAAGTTTCAAAATTTGCTTAAACACTCTTTATTTATTTTTTTAAATTTTGAATACGAGATAATTAATAAAATAGAAAAAAATTGAAATCAAACGCATAACCATATATAATGATAAACAATGTATATCAACCTCATAACCATATACAATAAATATATACATAACAACTCAGAAATCAGTAAAATAAACAATGATAAATACAAAAATATATTTGTGATCTTCTCAATGCAGTGAAAATACAACTGCGAAGCTAAATGCTGACGTATAAAGATGCTCTCAAGAAAACATCTAGGCTCTGTGACAACATCATGCACTCTATAAAGCGTAACATAAAAATACTATAATCACTAGAACCCTTACCCTGTGGGGGGATACCCTCTGCTCGATGTAATATCAGGTGATCTACTTATGGTGTATGCCTAGAAGTGGTCCAAAAACTTGTCGTCTCTAATAATGCTAGTATGAATATCTTGTAGGGTTACATCCGTCGTGCGAGCTCCTCATAACTCCTTATGTACAATACCTTAGAGTCATATACTATGATCGACTAATCACAGAAATCTATAACTGTGGCTACCTAATGGGCACAGTTGAAGTTTATAGGGATGAAAACCTATAAACATTGAGAAGTTATAATAGATACACATGTTGCATATAAGTTAATTCAAAATAAATTATAATGGAAATACTATTATACTATACCCTATCGACCTCTCCTCATGGTTTGTAAAATAAACCGAAGGTATAATATATCTTAACCATCTTTGTGAATAGCTCGGGCCACTTTTACTCCTTTAGTGGTGCTACACTCTAACTATCGAATGTCATCCTGATATGCCCTATGAAGAAGGTGTGGGCCTCATCTTACTTTATGGAACGATGACCTGTTACTTGTACTAGTGCCAATGTAATAGTGCCAAAAAAGAATCTACATGCTAAAATAGATATATACAACTTGAATTGTATTAGTTTTAGACGAATATATAAAACACTTAAACAAATTCAATGAATATAGCAACTTACATCATCGATGAGCCACTCGCGTAGCTCAACAACAATCCTCCAAAAAGCACCTTTAGACTAAGCTCCAATGAAATAAACCTCATGGTTGTCCGATGCTATAACTTCGGTTACCACATGAGAAAAGATTCCTCATGCTCTGCAGCAGAGGATGGCATGGTCTGAATTTTTCGTTTTACTCTCAGTTTAATTAGGTTTATATACGGGGTGCAAATGAGCAAACATTTCCAGATAACCTTACCATAAGCAGTCCACACTAACTGAAAAATAACATAAAATTGTTAATTCAATATTTAATCTTAATTATCAATTATGATCAAATGTGTTAATGTTACTTTATTGATGTACAACGAAAGAGGTTTGGTAGGAGAATCCTCTATTATTGTCAAGTCAACCATCCGTACCCTTTTGATAGACTGCAAAACTTATTTTATATTACCAATGATCAATATATATTGAAAATATACAAATTATAATGGATATATCTCATCCTACTCCTTATGTGAAATAACCTTCAATAGCTCATTCCCCTGTGAACTAATTTTAATTACCCTGTTACTACAGCTGGGGATATCAACAATTAATCACAACTACTCATCTTGAAAAGTAGAAAAAATATATTTTAAATATATATAATAATATTAATAACAAATTGATTAATGATATTTCATAGAAAAATATGCTACCTTTACGGTCGAGGAAAGTGTACGGGGAGAAGTCTCAATCAATACCCCTTCATGTCCAGTACCCTATACGAATATTAATAATAAATTGATAAATGACATTTCATATAAAATATAATAACAACAATAATTTTCAAACCTTAAATGGCGGAAGTGATGCAACCGAAGAGTCAACTGAAACACCTTTATAACCAGTACCCTGTATGAATATATAAAACAAATTAATCAATAACAATTCAAAAAAATATAATAATAACAACGATAAATGACAAACCTCGAATGAGGGAGGTGATGTAACTAAAGAGCTAATCAAGACCCTCTTATGGCAGTATCCTATGCGAATAATAATAACAATTTGATTAATGACATTTCATATAAAATATAATAACAATATTTCATATTAAATATCGTAAAAATAATTAATTATATACCTCATTTAGGAGACATGATAGAATCGAAAGGTCAATGGGTGAGACCCTCCCAACACCATCTTGATTACCCTACATAAAGTTAATATGCATGTTAGAGAAACAGGTAAATACAATTTTTATAAGGAATAAATGAGATATAACTTTGTAACTTGATCGACTAAAGCTAGGCATGCACGCATGATGATGTCTTTCAAACGAGTCAAACGATCTTCTAATCGAGACATATAAGAAGACACCTTGTCTTATAAACAGGAAATTTCACACAATATCATATTGTCCCAATAGGCCAAAGTAGCATTTACTAAGGATAGAATGGGTGATGTAGTCGATGGACACTCCTATGTGGGGTGATTAGTAGCATAGTCTTGAACCCCAGGAAGGTGTGTGGTCTCGATGGCTAAGGTTTCAATAACATGGTACATGTAGTATGCTTTGTAATAGGGAGCTAAATGGGCTCCTTAGGTGTTTCAGGACTATCGACCTGTATATCAACAGTGGCATCATTAGAGATTCTTTATCCCTATTGAGGAGGGCACAAAAGAGGATAAGGAGGAATGCGTATCAAATATACTTGTGTATAGAACAATGTCTGCATACCATGGTCTAGTCTTCTCAATCGATGACAGTTGGAGTGGTAAAGTAACATCATCCTATTTATTCATATATATAATTTAACCTATTTGCAATAATCAAGGTATCAATTACCTAATCAATTAACAATTACATACCTTATCACTGGTGAAAACAGTTCCCATGTGACTTTAACCAAAAACATCTCACATATGCCACTTGAATATCCATGGAGACGCATAGACATAAACCAAATCCACCCAATTATATAAGGTGTCGATCGTCTTATATATCCAATACTACAATATAAACATTAATGGTTAAATATAATTAATTTTTGTTTTTACTAATCAATATAGATAATTAACAAATATACGCTTACCTGAAATGCAACGGGAAATTTGTAGATGTCATATTTATGGATGCCAGACATTTGGCTAGAGAAGGCTTTGTCACTCACCTGATACATCAATTCGAACATCTTCTATCACACTGGAACACCCTAGGGGTAGGAATTAACCTCTAAGTGATCAATCAATTAGAGGTACTTTACAGATACCTTCTTTTGTCGATTATCCCCCAGTAACACCATATGCAAACAATAGAACAAGACCATTTTGACAGTGTCAATATCATCATCCCTCTAGGGCTAGCCAAGAAAACACACTCTACATCATGATACTACACCTTTTGACATCTCTGAGAATATGTATCTCTAATCCTATGTCTAGATCTACATGAAATATATAATGAAAATACAGTGATTTGACTAAATAGTAACCCCGTCATTAGTGCAAACTCGAATGGACTGAATTTCATATCAATCCCATTTATCTTAAACCAAAACTCATCTCTCTCTAAGTCTCGATAGAATAATCTGGTAATCGAACTTGATATCAGGTAATCGAAGGAGATGCTTAAAACATATCCTCTTGAACAATTGCAACTGCTTTGGTGTCAATGTAGACCTAATCTTCTATATATTAATGCATTGGGAATGACATATAACCTTTGCTCGAAAGTGTCGTGACTCATCCAAGATTCTTAATTTGTTATCATTACATTTTCTGTTATGAGAAATATCCTATAAAAAGGATTAAAGTTTATAAGAATTTCATAAAAAAAAAAAAATATAAACACAAAGATGAAAATGACAAATATAGAAAAAAACAGACCTAAAATTTGAAAATTACATATTGGAATATCCTAGAAACACAAAAATTGAAAAATTGAATGGAAATTCAAAAACTTATGTGTGAAATTACCCTAGATTTGAAACAAACAAAATAATATACGTCCAAAAACTTTTAAATGACAAATATCATAAAACATAACTAAAATTTGAAAACTACACGTTAAAATACCTTACAATGTTAAAAACTAAAAAACAAAAATTACAAGTCGAGTTACCCAAGAGTGACAAAAATAAAAAAACAGACCTGAATTTCAAAATCTAAATGTTGGAATACCTGAAAAATAAAAAAAAAAGACTTGAATTTCAAAAATTAGACATTGAAATACCTAAGAATGACAAAAACTGAAAAATCGATCTGAAATTTGAAAAGTATATGTCAAAATATCTTAGAATAACAACAATTCAAAAATTGGACTAAAATTTGAAAACTATATGTTCAAAAACCTTAAAATGAAAAATATTAGAAAAAAATGAAATTCTAAAACTATACGATAAAATACCCTAGAATGTCTCAAAAATTAGAAGTTGAATTACCCTAGAATGACAAAATTAAAAAAAAAAAGACCTAAATTTCGAAAACTAAACGTTGAAATACCTTGGAGCGATAAAAACCAAAAAATCAATTTGAATTTTGAAAAGCACATGTTCAAATATCTTAGAATGACAATAAATAGAAAATTAGATTAAAATTTGAAAACTACATGTCCAAAACCTTGAAATAACAAATATAAAAAAAGAAGATTGAAATCCAAAAACTACATGATA
The DNA here is from genome assembly GCF_011075055.1 of Mangifera indica. Classification (NCBI taxonomy): domain Eukaryota; kingdom Viridiplantae; phylum Streptophyta; class Magnoliopsida; order Sapindales; family Anacardiaceae; genus Mangifera; species Mangifera indica. The sequence continues at coordinate 8,114,461 of NC_058138.1, forward strand.
AAATACTCTAGAATGTCAAAAATCAAAACATCGCTTGGAAATTTGAAAATTACAAGTCCAAATACTTTAAAATGAAAAAATAAAAAATGAATCTGAATTTTGAAAACTAAATGTTGAAATACTCTAAGATAACAAAAATTGAAAAATCAATCTAAATTTTGAAAAGTACATGTCAAACTACCTTAGAATAACAATAATCGAAAAACTAGACAAAAATTTGAAAACTACAAGTGCAAAAACTTTAAAATGACAAATATTAGAAAATAGCGTTGAAATTTGAAAACTATACGTTAAAATAGTTTAGAATGTCAAAAACCAAAAATTTGGTCAAAAATTCAAAAATTACGAGCCAAAATACCTTAGAATGACAAAAATAAAAAAGCAAACTTGAATTTTGAAAACTCCATATTGAATAATCCAAGTATGAGGGCTATCCAATAACCAATATGAAATTTAAAAACTATATTTTGAAAAATCTTAAAATAACAAAAATACAAAAACAGAGTTGAAATTTGAAAACTACATCTCAAAAATGCCCTAAAATGAAAATATAAAAACGGACCGAAAATTCGAAAATTGGACGTCCAAATACCTTAGAATGAAAAATACCAAAAAGTTAACTTGATATTAATCACAAAAATAAAAAAAAGGACTTGAAATTTGAAAACTACACATCCAAAAACCCTAAAATGTAAAAAAACAAAAATAAAATTCAAAAATTAAGTGTGAGAAACCCTAGATTTAGAAAAAATATTATGTTCACCCTTAACATTTTCTTGCTCTCCCACAGGTCCTAATGTTTAGAACAATATCAGTTTGCCCTCTAACATTTTCTCATTCTCTCACAGGTCCTAAATGCTTAAAAAAAAATCAAATTTTCCCTTTATTAATTTGACTTTACCCACAGTCCAACAAGTTGAAAAAATCACAATTTCACCCCATGGGTCTAACTATTTAAAAAATCAACATTTCCCCCTTCCTACATGGTTCCCATGTGTCGTGTCATGGGAAAAGTTTCAAAACTTGCAATATTCTCCCTCCCCTTGGTTCCTCTGGATATCCTCCAACGTACCTATTGTTTAAAAACTCGCATTTGCCCCCTCCCCTATGTTATTGATTCAACCTGAGGGATATTTCTCAAACCTAGGAATCCCCGAGTTTGTAAAAATCCGTTGGGTTGAATTCCAATTTGAAAATTGGTTGATTTTTCGACCAAAATAACAATTTCTGGCTACCATTTCAATAAAAAACGTTTGTACACTAAGTTAAACACAATAACCCTAAACTAATTCATCCAAAACAACCAAAATTCAAGCAACAAAGTCAATTGTTCAAATCACAAAACCCTAGGCTGAAAATGCCCTAAATGTTACTCTAATCTATCAAATATAAACATAAATATGGTTCAAATAAGATAAGGAATGATTTACTTACATTCTAAGTCATTTTTGTCACCGAAAATCATCAAAAATTCAGTCAAAATGTCAAAATTGCTTTGTTGTGGGAGAGCCGTGGAAAAAGAATTCTTTTGCACAATGCCATGGAAAAAATTTGGTTGAGAATTTGATTTTTTTTGGGTTTATATATGGGGTCATTTTGATAATTTCAGAGAAAGTGGGTATTTTTGTTAAGTCTAATAAAATGGGACATTTTTCTTAAACCCTTGATATTTAGGTCATTTACTTTAATTTCCCTAAGAAATAAGTAAATGAATTTATCTTGTTTATTATTAATTTTATTGGGGATAAAAAGTTGTTGGTATTACATAATTTTTTTTTATTGAGAAAGCTAAATATTCCATTTTTTTTGGTTAAAAGAATTAAATTATATTTTATCGAACAAAAACGATTTTACCACTTTTTAAGTAAAAGAATTAATTTGTACTCATAATATTACCCTTAATTAAGTATATTGTGATTAAGAAGTATTGTATTTAAGTTACAACAACAAATGGTCATGGCAAAACTGAACCTAATTTTAAATACCAATACTTGTTTGAACACTTGTCTAATTATTGTTATAATTAGTTGAAGTAGAACAAAATTTTAATTTCAAACCAATAAATTTTAAGATTAAAAAAGCTTATTTATAGAAAAAGAATATTGTTACAAAAGCTAATCCCAACAAATTAAGGCAAGTAAACAGCTTTGCATTCAACATTAACTTGTATAAATTATTTCCCTTTACAGCAAGTAATTAACATACAAAATTCAAGATGATGGGTTACCAAACAAGTCCTCGTAGGGCATTTCTTTTGTGCTTGCTTTATTCAATCGTTTTGTGGATGGCGTGTGGGATGTTAGAGGCCAAAGTTTCGGATGAGCATGAAGACTTCGAGGCGTGTAAACTACATTGTGAGTTTACACATCGAGCTGGGTATGACTGTTCTAGTATGTGCTTACTTTTGTTATTGAAATATTGAAAGCATGCATTTCTAATCTTTATTAGCATCTGAAATTTATAGTTTATCTTATACAACTATGTCACATCTATTTTTATATTTACTGTTCAAATAACAAAAAGCATAATGAAGGTTTATTCGATTATAAGTCTTTCTATTTGAAAATTTTCGAGATTAGATTGGAGAGTCTATAAAATAGAAATTTCTATTAATTTAAATGTGATCACTCCTCAAATCACCCTCCTTGAGTTGTTATCAGTTTCACAAGAACAATCCTCCCTGATCAGACGTTATCAATTCACAAGAACGATCCTCCCTAAATTATTGCCAAATCTCTAGAAAAAAATATTAGTTGTTGCTCTCATTAATAAACAATCAACCCAAAAAATGTACCTAATTTATGAATTGTGTTCAGTTTTTTCCCTGGCACTGGCACTTGAATTCAAATTTGTTTAAACTAAACTTATTTTGGATTCAAATAAGTTCAATTAGAATATAATCTTCATGTTATAATTTGTTAAATTAATTATAAAATAGGTAAGACATTTGACTGTTAAAAAAGGTCAAATTAATAAAATTAAAATACTAATAATAATAGTCCAAAAGACTTGTTTCCATCCAAGGTATAGTGAAATTCTAAAGTCTTACCTTCTAATTTTAAAAAATTTAAACATCCATTCAAGAAAAAATTTCTTTAAAAAGTTTTAGTTAACATTAGGGGTAAAATTATTATTTAACAAAAAATTTAAATTACAAAACTTTTATCATATTTTATCCTCTCAATTTGAAAATTTCTCAAATTTCCCCTTAAAATTTCCTTCAAAGTTTAAAAATTGGCTATTTTCACCTAGGTTTTTTCTCCTCCAATGACTCACTCTTTTCACTCGTTGGCCGCCCTTCCCTCTTTTTTCTTTCTCAGCTGATCGTCTCTCTTTGCTCTGATTTTGTCTTTGTTAGAGACAAAGACTGTCATCTCCATCTTAGACAAAGACAAAAACAAAGATTTTGACATTCTGTCTTTGAAATGTCATAATAGGCAAGCACAAACACAAGGTATCATACCTACTCAAAAAAAAAAAAAAAAAAAAAAAGAAAGAAAGAAAGAAAGAAAAAGCCGGCAAGGTATCATAACATTTCCATATAAGGCAGTTTCATAAATTTTAAACAAGCACACCCTTGAAACATCAAAATGTGACCATTATACCCCCCAAAGATCATAAACTACCACATACAACCTGTAATTTTGTGGTAAGGGTGTAATTGAAGATAAACTACCACATAATTTTGTGGTAAGTGTCACTGAGTTGAATCGAATCAAGCTAAGTAAGCCTTCAACTCGATAATATATTTAGAGAGTTCGAGTTCAAGCTTAAGACAATAACGACTGACTTAAGTTTAACCTAACAAATTAATTTTAACTCTTTAATTTAAAAAAAAAATTAAATTTAAATTTTATAACTTATACATTTATCAATTATATCTATATTGAAAAGTAAGAAATACGATTTTAAATATATAATTATAATATTTGAAACTTTTAAGAGTTTATCTATTTTATTCGAACTATACTGTAAGTTTATGAACTCATGAAATCAATTAAATCAAACTTGAATTTATCTCAAAAATCGGACAACTCAAATTTGAGCTCAATTCAAGAGGAACCATATTGTAAAACACTTGCAAGCAATTCGTCTTGGTTATAACCTTAGTCTTTGGTGTTAAATATAAAGGAAGACTAGGTTTGACCAATAAAATGACATTTAGCTCCTAAAATATGATTTTACAGCTTAAGAATCAACTTTAAAAGTACATGTAAAGTATCGTACGTGTCAATGAATTAGACCACTATATCTTTTGGAAAGAAAATAAAATTACTGAATCGAACTTTGAATTAACCGTTGGAACACAAATAAAATTCTAAGGGAACTACTATGTGAATTCACAAATAGTCCTCGAAATGTCATGATATATTGGTCCGTGTCCATTAGTATATGTGGTGCTTTCTAATGTAAGCGTTCTACATTTTGCGACGCATATTTACCTGTGTAAACAAATTATTTTACAATTATCTCATATTTGCTCTTTATTTCTGCTAATTTAAAACCAAATACTAAGATCAATGTTATGTGTATCTTGATGCGTATCTTGACGATTTGATGCAAGACCCAACACTCAAAAAGATATTTTCCTAGGATTGAATTGGTTTTGTCACGTAATTAAACCTTGACCCGAATCGATATAGAATCGAATGAACTTTGGTATCATTAATGGTGAATGCCACGAGATGAATACTGATAAGTTCAAAGATTGTAAACTCAACAGTAAGCAATCTATTGCCAAAAGATCTATTCATCATGAAAAATTTAGTTTTTATAGTACAATGTCAACTTAACCCTAAACTACCCATGACCCAATGGGCGTCCAAACTTTCCAAGCCCATTACCTAATTAACTATCCAAAACACTAGTTAAATTAAAAGAAAATATATCAATTGGACTCAATAAAGTCTAGCTCAGTCATAAACAAGATCAAAATCATAAAAACCGAAAATCCTAAATTTGATAAAACAAAGACTGCATAATACACACTGAAATGGTTTGGGCCTCCAAATTGGGCACAATGGGAAGAGTAGGTTGTTGTTATAGAGCTCAAAATGAGCTTTACGTTGATATATTATAAGTCCCGTAACTCCTTTCACTTCAAAAGTTATAGCCATTTAAAGTCTATCTATGTATAGGCTTGGGCTTGAATCAAGTTAACTTCTCTGTTGGCTCCTTCAAGCATCCAATCATCCTTGAGTGAACTAGTTTTAGTCTTTAAGCCCTCCGCAAGCCCAACTAAGGCTTGTTGCATCTTCTTAGCTTTGCTCCTCGTAATTGGCCCAACCAAAATGTGTAGTGACTCTTTTTGATGGCTCGATACTCCTACGATGCCTCCATCACACATACTTTTGAATATATAATTAAATATATAGATAATATATTATCATATAATAAATTATTATCTTATTTTTAATTAAAAATCACTCAATTATATGATGACACATCATCTGTATATTTAATTATATATTTAAAATTATGTACATATAATTTTATTGAAAAACTAACGATAAAGGGTGCATGTGATAGCTTTTGTACTTTTGAGACTGAAGTATTTTTTTGTGCTTCAATGTGTATTTATCATTATTGGCGCTAACAATTTTCAATACAACATATTAACTCAATATGACAAAAAACATTGGGTTAAAATTAATTTTTTAACAAGAAATTTAACTTGAGTCAACCTCAAACAAATCAAAACTAAATCAAATCGTGTTTGAGTTGACACAAAAATTATTTGAATTGATCCAAATGTTTAAAAAAATGTTACTATAGTATAATTTGATATAGACAAATTAAAAAAATGTTGAAGGACAAATATTGATTACAACAATTGAAATCTTAACATATTGCATATGGTTGTATCTCTATATAGTAGTAATTACTCTGATTGTTCTTGATTTTTTTAAAAAAAATTTATTTTTATTTTTTGGTAGTGAAAATGAGATTTAATTACTAAGATTATTAACGTGTTTGAAAGATCTTGTTATGTAATTTTTTAGACTATTTATAAAAAAACAAAGTGTTATATTATATGTTTTGTAAATAGTAGGTTAGGATAATCAAATAAAGAATTAAAATGCTAAAAACACTTGCAAAAGATGAATATAGTAAACAATTTTTTGCCAATCTTGGTTATGTCCGGTCAACCTAAATTAGGGTTAGGTTAAATTAAGGTTAAAATATTTTGATACAATTTTAATTTAAATGAAGTTAAGAATAAGATTCTTTAACTCAAAACTCGAATTAATACAATACAAACATAACTCTATAATACAAACTATCAGTTTAGCCATTATATAGAGATATAAACATATGTCTTCTAGATTGTATCTTTGTCAATTTATTCATTTCTAAAAATTAGTGAAAATCAATAGGCTAAAATATCATTTTCTTTGTTTTCGGATTCATAATTAGACTTTAAATAGTATATCTAACATATTTTTAGATATTTAAAAATAAAATAAAAAGTAAGCATTTTGATTCATCTACCAAAGAGGTATATAAAATTTTTGCATAAGGTAAGATATGATAGCAGTATTAAAGATCTGATATTGAATCTTGATATCTACTACAATAATATAGAATAAATATAAATAAAGAGTTGGACACAAGATAATTTTTTAACGTATTATAACCTACAAATAAAGTATGTGTATGGGATGTACAAGAAAGTTTTAACACCTAACTTACGATGAAATTGTGTAGATGAGTATGTGTATGGAATGTACAATAAAGTATTCAAAGAACGATGAGAGTCTTGAAGAGAATTGCTGGAATTAATGAAAGACTTATTACCTAATTTATGATGAAAATTGTCAAAGATGAAAATTATCAAATCATAATTATAGTGTATGTTCTTATGCTTAATGCTACTCCTCCCTTTTCTCCAAGAAAATATTCATTTTTTAAAAGACGATTGATGATTGCTATAATCTTATTAGTTATATTCAAAATTCAAATTTATTATGAAAGATTATTGTTATAAGAGATATTGAAACTTTTACTTTTAAATGAGCCCGTTTATATAAATCTATCACACTTTTTGGATATTAAACATTTATATCACAAAGATAGTATAACACCTAAATTACCCTTACCTTTAACTTTGGGTAAAAATAGGGTTGATAAGATCACCAACTTGTTCTTTCACAGATACAAAATTTAAAATTTGAGTTTTTAACTAAAAACTTTTTATTATGACTCAGCAAACCCTAAATCTAACTATCAACAATCAACAATCTAGGATTTGAGTTCGTTATTAATATTTTTGCACGGACAAAAAAAGATACTCACATGATATGACAGCAATGTAGAAGTTTTTGTGCAATTAAACAGTACCGAGGCTAAAGTTCACACGTGAACAGTACCACCAACAGCAGCAGTTCAATTCGAGGTAAAAAAGTTTAACCATTTATATGTGTGATAATTTTGTATATGAGGTTGATTTTTTGGGAAAAATTTCAATATCCCTTGTAATAATTTTGTTAGTTATATTCAAAATTCAAATTCATTATAATAATTTATTTAATCTAACTTATTGTTACATTAAAAAAGATGAGATGAAAAAAAAAGTCAATTAGTGAATTATGTTCTTTTAAGTGAGAGATTTTTTTTTTTTTTAAAAAGACTATAGTGACACCCCAAAGTGACCTATTCTAATTTTTAAAAATCCAAACACCCACCTATGAATAAAATTTTGTTAAAATTCTCAGTTAAAGTTAAAAATAAAACTATCATTTAACAAAATAATTTTAAAAACTAAAGTTTTATCACATTTTCTCCCCCTCAATTTGCAAATCTAATAGTTTACTCCTACTTAAAGTTTAAAAAGTAGAAATTTCACTCCCAGGGTTTTGAAACCATTGCCTGCATTTGTCCTCCCACCCACTTTATCTCTCCATGTTGACTTGTTCCCACCCACTGATTAAAGCCATTAACTTTGACGAAGATGAAATCGTCTTCGCAAGAGTGTCTTTGTCTCGAAAGAAAATGATTTTATCTTTGTCAGAGATGAAGACGATCTTAGATGAAGACATTGTCTTCATTTGAGACCTTAGACGAAGACACTTTGACAAAGATGACATCTCTGTTTGAGGCTGTCTTTGTCTCGAACAAAGACGATTTTTTCTTTGTTGAGACAAAAACACTCTGACGAAGACAATTTCATCTTCGTTGAAGGAAATACCTGTCATTGGTGGGTGGGAACAAATCAACAGGAGAAGATAAGCCAACAATGAGATCCAATACGATGGAGGTGGCGAACTTTGGCCGACGTTCCTACTGAGAAAATTTTAGAAAGTTTTTGGATTATCATACGAAAGGTTTACTAAAAAAAAAATGTGCTTGAATTATTACCAGATGGCTCTACCAGGAAAGCACTTATCCAAAATTAAGTGCTATCTTCTTTCATTTTCTTTCACATGTTGGTAGGTTTGCGCATTAACAAAATTATGGCCAAATCACAAATCTATGGCAATTTCCTGTCCATGAAGTTTTAGGAAGCCAAATTTTCTCCCATAATCCAATTCTATTAATAAATTATGTCTGATTTTTTTAGAAAGGACTATTTTACTCTTTTATTGAAAATACGAATCTACTATTAACACTTCATATAAATATAAAATTATTAATATATCCTATTAATTTAAAAATTTATCATTAAAACCCTTTAAAACATATAAATTTTAATTATTTTTAAAATATTATATTTTGTTCAGTTCATTGTGAGTGACATTGTCATTTGTTAAGCTATTAAATGATATATTTTTAAAATTCGTAATTCATCCCAACCACTTGTAATTTTAAAAGCAAAAATAGATTAGAAAAATTTATTTAAAAAAAAAAAAAAAAAGTTTCTATCCTCCCCTTTTCCATCACCGTTATCACTACAAATAATTGAAAGAACAGAAGCCAGAGGATAAAGTTCCAAACCGCCAACCTTTCACAGCTTTACAACTATCGCAAAAAAGCCCAAAAAATGGCGCAGTTCGTCGGAACAGACGACATAAAGTCAGTGCGAATCGGCCTGACTGAGCTCGGAAGTAGCTTAAAGTCTTCTCTGAGGCGTAAGACATCTTCAAGTCAAAGAGGTACCGGGAAGGATGACGATGAGGAGCTCGTTTCTGAAGTTGAAATTGCTCGGAAATGGGCTGCCATTGATGGATTGATAGACTTTTGACTGGCTCAAGGGTGTTTGTTCGATATGGAGGGAGAAGGGAAGGTTGTGGATGGTGGAGGGAAGAGGGTGATTAATGTTACTATTTTTGGTCCGGCTGAGAGGCGTGCATTTATTGAGAAGCTTATTAAGCATATTGGGCATGATAATTTGAAGTTGTTGAGGAAGATCAGAGAAAGAATTGAGCTGTAAGTGTTTGTGTATGTTATCAGTTTGGAGCCCTGTGATCTGGGTTGTTGCCACGTTTGTGTCTTTGTTAACGTGCTTGTTGAAATATTGGTTTTTTTATGGTGGTCTTATGAGGTTTTAGCTCTTGAAAGGAATGTATTTAATTGAAGTACTTCTGTTAGAACTATTTTGGGTTCCCAGCAAGTTTGTAACTTTACTTAATATGCTTACTGAAAGCTCAAATTATTATTGTGGTCTTACTAAAAATTAACTAAATGTGAACAAATGTAGTTCACTTTTGGAAGAAATCTACTTGGTTGACGTATTTATAAGTTAATTGAAATACTTATGCTTTAATTAGTTTGACTTGCTGGAAAGTTTTTAACTTTAATTATATTCTTACTGGAAGCTCAGTTTTTGATATGTCGAATAAGTGGCTTGCCTTTTCATATATAAACTCAGCATCTAATTGAGTAAATGTAATTAACTTAAAATGAGGCTAATTAATTAAAGTACTTATAAAGCTAGTGCTAGTCTGCTTTGTTCATATTGGTTTTACTTTATATTTCAATGTTAAGATCGATAATGTCATATAGTTTCTTTTTCTAAGTTTGAATGGACTTAGAGTGCAGTAGTTGTCTGTCATGCATTTAACAATTACTGGTTTATCTTGTTTCAAATTTGTAGAGTTGGTTTGGAGTTGCCAACTATAGAGGTGAGATATAAGAATCTGAGTGTGGCAGCTGATTGTGAGATTGTTCATGCAAAGCACATCCCAACTCTATTGAAATCTATTAAACATTTGCTTTAGGTAAGTATCTTCATTTAATTTGGAGCTGTAAATTGAATCCGTAACAATGCTTATCTGGCTGTAATTGATGTGTAAATTTAAAACAGAGAGCTTTAATTAGACCTTGTCTTAGATTTTCATTGTTGACAGTTCTTTAAGATACAACTTACTTGCAGTTTTGAATGATTTTGTTGAAACTGAACCTTGTTTTGCAGGTCATCCCGAAGCTTATAGGTTCAAAGTCAAAATCAAGCTAGGATAACCATCGTTAATGATATAAGTGGCATCGTTAAGCCTAGAAGGTAATATGAAAAACTTATTATTTGTAAAATTAACTCCATTAATGAATTGACATAATCCCCTCTGGGTCAACCATACTGATTAGCCATTATATAGCTGAATTGTCATTGTGGACTTCCAATGGATTGTTATAAATTGATGTTACTTACTTACAAAGGATAAATTAACCTTTCTAATTCTAACATGTGCTTCCTGACTTTTGAAGACCTTTTGTGATTGAACTTGTTTGTAGGAATCTAATTTATTATCTAAAGAATAATTCATATATTTAAGCATAGGCAGCCTTCAAAAAGTTTCATAAGGAATTTTCTTTTATCAGAGCCAGTATGTATGGATCACACTGTCATGCAGTATGGAGGTTTATATATTTACATTTTTTCTAATATTTTAATTGCCCTCTTTATGTGATGTGAGCTGGGCACTTAACTATGTGTTTTATATCCTCTTGGTGGAATCTGAGCATAATTTAACTGAAATCTCTTATATTTAAGTTCCTTAGCAACTTGTGAAATCAACTATGCGGAGGCTTCTAGTCAGTCAGTCTGTACATGAAAATTTAACAATTTGTTGTTGCACATGACTTTTTTAGTTAAATTGATAGATAACTAGGAAAGGATCCACTTTGAGATGCTCTATCAGTGAACAGACTGAATTTTGTTTGGCTTCAGAAGGTGTTGAGGAAAACCTCTTTGCCGGTAGAATTTTTTTAAAGGAAAATTTGAAAGGCCGCCATGGATATGAAACCAAATGTGTACTTAAATATGCTTGAATTATTGTAGGATGACTCTTCTGCTTGGGCCCCCAGCTTGCGGGAAGACCACCCTTTTAAAGGCTCTCTCTGGAACTCTTGACAAATATCTAAAGGTCTCAGAATTTCATTTGGAATGTTACCATCTTGACTGTCATTCATCTGAATAAATCTATAACTAAATGTCTAACTTGCTCAAACTTGATAGAATCATGAAAGGAAAGCTTGAAGCATCACAACTGCACATCTTTGATAGGTTTCCTAATTTTAGTATTCGATTATATCTCACTCTTGTACTGCACAGTTATATACTGCTGCACAAAACCAAAGGTAACTCTGCCTCATATCAGAGAGAGAATCTAGCCCAATGTTTTATATTACCTTGTTACATTTTCAAAAACGATCAAGTCTATTTGCGGCCATATGTTCAATTACTTTTAGGCTTTTGGCTTGATACAAGATGAAAGCAAATAAATAATATCTTCAGCTAATTTTCTTCTCTATTGCGTGCTATCTAAGTTCAATGTCCTTATGTACTCAGTTTTAGTTCTGTTTTCTTCAAAGGCGACAGAAGGTTCAATGATTACCAGTTGGACGAGTTTGTTCCCCAGAAAACGGCAGCTTATATAAGCCAAGAAGATCTACATATAGCAGAAATGACTGTGAGGGAAACACTTGATTTTTCTGCTCGATGTCTTGGTGTTGGAAACCGAGGAAGTAGGCTTCCTTAAATTTAATTCAATGATGTATTAGTCATAGCTACCTTATCAATTCCTACAAGTAGTTGATAGGTACAGTACTATTTTTTTTTTACTTGCCTGTGCAGATATGATGATGGAGGTCAATAAAAGAGAGGAGGGAGGAATTGTACTGGTTCCAGATATAGATACTTACATGAAGGTATGTTCAACATATTTTTCTAGTTTAAATCTGATGTTTTGTTCTGTATGTCGGTACTTGTATGAAATGTTCATGACAAAGGTTGTTATAACAGGCAATTTTTTTCGGTTGATTTGTATATTTCAAATGCTTTAAGTTAAAATGTTTACTGTCTTGGTGACTTCCCAGGTCCTTGGACTTGATATCTGTGCTGGCACAATGGTGAGAGATGAGATGAGAAGAGGCATCTCTGGAGGTCAAAAAAGGAGACTGACTAAAGGTAACTTTTTCAAAAATGTATCTGCTCCACTTGGTAGTAATGTTTGTGGAATAGATTATTCTAAGGATTAGATGCATTCTATTATAAATCTTATAGGATTAATTTTTCATTAAAATATGCAGGAGAGATGGTTGTTGGTCCTACCAAAGCCTTATTTATGGATGAAATATCAAATGGTTTAGACAGTTCACCTGCATATCAGATTGTTTGTTGTCTACAGCAGCTGGTGCATATCACGGACGCTACCATATTGATTTCGCTCCTTCAGCCAGCTGCAGAAGCATTTGAACTCTTTGATGACATCATTTTGATGGCAGAAGGAAGGGTTGTGTATCAGGGACCACGCAATCAAGTTGTAGAATTTTTTGAAAACTGTGGATTTGGGTGTCCTCAAAGAAATGGTGTAGCTGACTTTCTTCAGGAGGTTAGTGAATTAGAGCTTATAACAATTTATTTTTCATGCTTAAATATTATTACTTCAACTTTTATTTTTTATTCTTTTTTCGGCAGGTGATATCTTGAAAAGATCAAATGCAATACTGGTACCACACTGAAGCTCCTTACAATTATGTTTAAGTAGATATGTTCTGTCAAAAATTCAAGGATCTCCTCTTGGCAATAAGCTTGATGAGGATCTCTCGGTGTCATATGATAGATCCAAAAGCTACAAGGATTCTCTTTCCTTCAATGTGTATCCTCTTCCTAAGTGGCAACTCCTTAGAGCTTGCATGTCAAGGCAATATCTTCTCTTGAAGAGAAATTCTGTTATCTATGTGTTCAAAACAACCCAGGTTATTATTATAATTATTAATTTTCAGTTATGTTATATTTTTGTAATTACATGTGCAAAGGCATGGATAATCTGAAACATGTAAAGGAATTTCTTGTCACAGATTGTTATCATTGCAACCATCATGGTGACTGTCCTTTTGCAGACTCAGATGGAAATTGATGTTCTTCATGCAAAATTTACTACATGGGTGCCCTGTTCTTTGGACTCATGATACTTCTCGTTGATGGTATTCCAGAGTTGTCTCTTTAAACCGAAAGAGTTGTGCTTTTACCCTGCTTGGGCATATGCAATTCCAGCCACTATTTTGAAAATTCCTCGTTCAGTAATTGAATCTGTGACATGGACATGCCTTACTATTGCATTGGATACAGTCCTGAGGCCAAGAGGTGAGTTTCAATTACAATGGGTGTGTTTACTAGTGCATTGTATCCTTTTTATATCTTATTTATTGATTCATTATGTTATATCATCTATCGATCATCAATCGGTGCCCTAATATCTAAAGCTTAACATCAAGCAATTTCCAAAATGACAGCATACGGAATTTCCAGGATTAGCTTTGTTAATTTTCTGTAGCAAAGTAAAATAAAAGGATTATGTACTTAGATATGAATTCCTCAACAATATGCTTAAATTCACTTTGCAGATCATTTAAAAGTGGCTGCTGCAGAACGTTTCTCATTTTCTGGTGGCTGAGGTTCTGATATTTAATTGATTGGTATGATTTAGGTTCTTCCATCAGCTCATTCTACTTTTTGCTGTGTAATATGAACCTTAGAAGAATCACATATCAAAAACTAGCTATTGAGATGAGAGAACCCAAGACCATATAAATCCCACACTAGTTGTCCATACTTCCAATATGAGATTCAAGTCTCATACCCTACACTTGGGATCCTAACATACCACCACGCTTCGCAACCCTGACATCCACATGGGTTGGCTGTGCGCTAGCTCTTTGCTAGCCTCAGGTGAACACTGCAATACCGGTGTCACCACCCACACCGCACGATTATAACTGAGAAACATGGTAATGACTCTGATATCAAATGATACGAACCTTAGGAGACTCATGCCTTAAAAGTTAGCTATTGAGATAGGAGAATCCAAAACCATATAAACTGTACACTAGTTGCCCATACTTTCAATGTGGGATTTAAGTCTCATACCTTGCACTTGAGATTCGAACATAATGCACCTTACCTTTATATCCATGTTTCAGTTTTTGGCATTAGTCTGCTGGACTCTAGGTGCTTCCATGACAGCCGATTGCTTTGCAGTATTAGTAGTCCTAATTTTTGGTGGTTTCGTGATCACACATCATAAGGTTATTTGGACTTCCTCCAATTTGTTTTTAAAATCATCATCCAAAAGGATAAACTTATGTTGTGTTATTCGTTGCAACCTCCATGCTTTGACGGTTGAAGTGGGGGTTTTGGGTTTCCCCTCTTTCATATGGAGAGATTAGCCTTTCTGTAAATGAATTTTTTGTTCCTTGGTGTCAAAAGGTGAGCTCTCATGGGAACACTTTTTGGTTCCTCTAATCAGGAAACCTATGTAAAAATCTTGTAAGCTAAAGCTGCTATTCGTTCTAAGTTTGATTTCTTCATTGTCATTTTAATCTGGCAGAGATACCTAGCCAAGCTGATTCAATATATTTGGTGCATTTTATGTTTCAGTGATATTCATGGGCATCAGTAACTGCTCAACTGCTGATTGTCCTCAATTGACCCATTTGATTCTTTGTTCCCTAAAACTATACAATTACTCATTTTCTATGTAATTCTAATCTACAAAAAGTCGCTCCATTAGTATAACTAAACGTGACATATGCATGTAAAAAGAAACATTTAATTTGGAAACCCAAAGAAATTAGACGAAAGGAGATATTTAGGTATATAAAACAAAGTATAAATTTCAAACTATTTCATAACTTTTCATAAATCAATCTTGAGCAGAAATATATCCTATATAACTCATCTTACGTAGTATCATCTGTATTTTAGTGACCTAATCCGGATTTTAGATCATGTCACTTGTACTAATGATGATGTGACCATAATTTCAGAATTATATGTCACTTGTACTTTCAATGACCCAACTATAATTAAAAAATGCGCATATTGCATAACAAAGCCAATAATCTAGCTGGATCAAACTCATAATTTTATAGTATTGTACAAATATTTAAAAACTATGAACAATGAGTAAAAACTTATATTGTTCCAAAACATAAATGAAAAGAAGTTTTTATTTTTTATTTCATTTGGAATGTTTTGTAAACATTTCTCTTTTGTAAACATTTCTCTTTTGGTTACCACCAACAATAGTTTATAAGCCAAAGTTTAAAGTAAGTAAATTTTTGGTTTATAAGAAGGTTAAATTTATGAAAAGATCTTATAGCTTATGAAATCATAATTTTCAAAGTTGGTTACCATTTTCAAACATATAGGATCATATTTAAACATTTATACGCAGACAAAACGAGTTACTTTTACTTACCTCAGTTAAAAATAAAAGTTAACACAAACTCTTAAATGTACAAGTTAGTATGCAAGAAACTACTCGTATCATAGCCACAACTAATAAATTCAATTTGTATAAAGGAACTCTTTGAAATATTTTTAAATCTCATTGAAAAACTTTAATCCAAAGGTAATTTCATAAATTCTATAGGTAACTAAAGAAAAAACCCTAGATCTAACGCTTGTTTACATTATAGTTGTACAATCTCTGTTCTATAAATTTTATAAAGTTTTATACAAATTAACATATTATGAAGTTTGGCGGAGTCAAACTAGATATATTAATGGTTTACTAAAATATATTCAACTTAAAACAGATTTAAAAAACTTCTTTAAAATCAATTTCGTCCACATATCATAAATACTGCTAACTATTTCCAGATTTGAGAGTTCAAGATTTTAGAAATTTTGATCAAATCTATATAACTTATAAAATTACGAAGTTTGACAGGACTAACTGCACCTAGTAATGGTCCAGTAAAACAATATTCAGCTTCAAATGGATTTAAAGTAGTCTTTAAAATCAATTTTTTTCCCATATCATAAACTCTGCCAACTAAACTATGAATCTCAAAATAGAATCAAACTATGACTGTTTGATATGGTTAATTCAGCCTTGAAGGGGTTGGTTCAATTTGGATGTGGTTCCTTTTTTTTTTAAAAAAAAAAAAAACAACTATAAGTTCAAAAATACATCATCCTTAAGATTCAAAATATATCTTATTTTTGTAGAATTAAGATAATTCCTTTTAAAAATTAAAATCTCATCTCTTATCCTTATATCGAATGAAAATTTATCATATTTAAAAAATTTAAAAACAATAATAATAAATACTGCATATTACATGCTACATAGTAGATACATAGATTTTTAGATGTGTAATTAGTTGTTAATAAACAATGTCATACAATTAAATGCATTGACTGAATAATACAAATTTTAACAAGGCCAAAAGACTAGTTGCCATCCGAAGTTTGTTGAAATGACAAATCCCCAATTTTTTAAGTTTAAAAAAAGCATAATTTTGAAATTCAAAAAAATTTTAGATTTTCAATAAGCCCCTTAGTAGTTTCAAAAATAACAATTACATCCTTAAATAACTGACCAAAACTTAAAATTTTAGAGTTAGTTAGAGTTTTGGTTTTTTTTCCGAGTCTAAGCAATAAAATTTTATATTGATAAAGATATATTGTTATTACCATTTTATTTTTTTTGTTTATTGGGATTTGTCTGTATTTATTAGATAGATAAACCTAAGTATAGTGACCAAACCCACAATCATTGTATCAGATTAGTCAAGGTTTCACTAATACGATTGAGGCTCGAGCCCAAACCTTTACCTTGGAAGTTCTGGCATAGG
Organism: Mangifera indica; assembly: GCF_011075055.1. Taxonomy (NCBI): domain Eukaryota; kingdom Viridiplantae; phylum Streptophyta; class Magnoliopsida; order Sapindales; family Anacardiaceae; genus Mangifera; species Mangifera indica. The sequence continues at coordinate 8,131,483 of NC_058138.1, forward strand.
GACTAGGTGCTTGATGTATGGCACGTTGTGGATGATATGGCTATCAACTTGCCCAAAGCACCTAGTAATTTTGGTGAAATTGTTGGGAAGCTTGTTTTGGTGGGGGGATTGAATTTTAAAGTTGTAAGGGAGATCCTTAACAAGATGGAAGATTACAGGTTCCAGAAAACTCTTTTCGATGCAGCCATGAGGACAATTAGTTTGAGTCCATCTGGGCAAAATATTTTGGAATCTCAAGCATCTGATATTGAGTCCTGCCGGAGTTTGTTCTAGCAGTCTAATATTTCTATGAACAAGTACTTCAGTTTCAGATTCCACAAAGACCTCTTGTGCTTGCTTTCAGGGCTTCATAACCTCAAGGCGAACAACTTGTATTATTCGATAAGCTGGAGATGCCAAAAACAAAATAGGTAATTTTATTGAGTCTTGTATATTTTTCTGAGGTCAGAGCTATACGTTTTATTGGGGGAAGAATCAAACTATAGAAAACCATGGATTTTGTTCCTGAGTATGGCCTAATATTGTGGCAAAATCGCTCGAGGAAGAGTGGCTCTTTCGAGGGATCAAGTTATTTTGTATTTGATTAGTTTTTCGAACAATTTTTTACTTTCTTGATTGAGTGTCTAGTTTGTTGTTCCAACAATTTGCCTTTCCCTCAACTGGACGAAATACCAATTATTCTTTCTGCTCCTTTGGCTTGGGTTATCTTTCTTCCAACTAACATCACTTGTGTCTATAATTGGAATCACTTGATTTTGTTTTACTGTTCTTGAATAGTTTGGAAAACGATTTAGTTCTATTTGACATTTTGATCAGTATTGTATGATGGTTCTCAGAAGTTGAAAATATTTCCATCTTTATCCTACGATTCTCAGTAGTCTGTAACATCATGGTTTGGAATGTTATGTGATGATTCTCAGTTGTTTATAATTTCATGTTTTGGTATTGTATTTGGTAGCTTTCAAAGAGTCAATAACATTGTGTATTGTTGCATTTGGAATCACATAACTGACTGCATTCATATGAATTTACAAATAGCAAATCCTTTATATGTGGTTTCTCTCAAATAAAACTATTTCTAGACTAACACCCGACGGGAAAAAGGGAGGGAAAGAGTCCAAGAACATGAAAATGGGTGGCAAAGGAAGAACAAAAAGGAAAACTTTTGAGGTGGGAAAGTGACCTGAAATGGAATATATATATATATATATATATATTGAATGAAAGATTGAGCCATTTTGTGACATGTAGAGAATTGTTCTTTCCTTCTGTTTGCTGCTGCAAAGACTTTTATCATTTCTGCATTGGGTCTTAACTTTTTATCCTTTTGTGCTTGCTTGACGAATTGACTTGTTGATGGGGAAAATTTTGTTTGCATATGGAATAGAGAAGCATTGTGTCAGCCATGATGCCATTCCCCATGAGCATCAGCCATTGGCAGAATTTTGTATATTTTAAGACCTGTGGGCTTCTCTTACATTAGGATGGGTGTGGTCGATATAATATTTTATTACTGAAAATGTAAATGTGGTTGATATAATATTTTATTATTAAAAATAAAATATTATAACAAAAATAGTTTATTTTATGAAATTATTGGATATAGATTTATTATTATGTTTGAAAAAAAGATAAATTATTTGATATAAAGTTATTATTATAATTGATAAAATTGATGAAATAAACTACTTAAACAAGAATTCTTCCTAGATATACCATCGGCCAAAGCACTCTGCTGAGCTGACACTGAGACGAAAAGGAATTAACACATTCAACTGAAGCAAGACTGATTGGAAAACAGCCGAAAATCAGACTGAGTTGACAAGAGGCAGGAACCCGGTCTTGATTAGCAATTTCTGGCAGTCTCAGTTAGGAAAAGTTCTTCCATAATACATTCGCGAAAGAATTGAATCCATCAGATACAGCTTTTTCACACCATTGTGCTGCAGAAACTAAAGCCTTGAGACTGACAGACCTCAGCTGAGGAAGAGAAGAACAAACCCCTTTTTGTGATTTCTTTCTATGAAAGAATCATACCAACAATTGATTTCTACATGATACATTTTTGATTAAAAGAGTTTTATCAGTTCAAAAAGATTTTCTTTTTGCATTAAAAAATTGTTCAAGTTGGATCCTTTCAATTAGTTCACTAAGTGTCAAACGTTTAATTATTCGACTGTATCAACGGATTCAGTTAAGTCAAATGTTACTGCTGAAACATTGAAGAATTGAAATCTTAGATTAAAAACTATATATAAATGGTATAAACTACTTAAACAAGAAATTCTTGAACATCAAACCACTATTATTAGCTATATCAAAAAATTTCCATTAATAAAAGAGAAAGATGTAAATCTATTGGAAAATAAAATATACGTATGTTGGATGAAATGGTTCTTGTCGTCTACTTTAATAAGAAATCATTGATTAAACTGAATAACTAAATATCAATAAGGAATCTATTAGAAAATAAAAAAAGAGAAATAATGATTAAAAAGTTTTAATGACAAAACAAATATCACTGTCTCTTGCCATTATAGTTTCCTTTTGTTTTTTAAAATTTACGGGATTTGTCGTATAATAAGTAAAGGTTTATGTAAAATTAGACGATTTTTTGTTGTGGGTGTAAATGTGTGAACCTAAGACTCTGTAAATATTCCACATGTTAATCACATTGGCATGCCCCACTTAGAAAATAATACTTGGACTTTGAATAATTGCCAGTCAACAAAAATATCTGAAACTGAGAATGTGTAATATAATTTGAGCTAAAATAAATATTGCCCCTATGCTGAATTTTTAAAAGAAAGTTATTTATTAACACAAATTCATTATACACTCAAGAATGAAAAAAATTGTCCCAATTCAATACACAATCAAAGACAAAATTTTGTCTCAAATTCATTATACACTCAAGAGAGAAAAAAATTGTCCCAATACAATACACAATCAATGACGAAAAATTTTGTGCTTAATTCATTATACATTTAAGGACAAAAAAAATTGTCCGTATTTCATTATACAATCAAAGACGAAAAATTTTGTCACTAAATATGTGTTTTTAGGGACTAAATAGAGTTATTTGGGATGAAAGTTAATTCATTTATGGACAAAAATATTCGTCCCAAAATATGTATCATTTTATAACAAAATATTATTTAATCCTTAATGATAGATTATTAGGGATGACTTCCTTTTTCTTGGGTTTTACCTTTTGCTAGCACACATTTTTTGATGATTTAATCTTTTGTTACAATTGATTTTTTGAGACGAATTTATGGCTTTATGAGACGAAAATTTCATCATGTTTCATGAAATTTGTTATAGCGTATGACTCTCATGTGGTTGGTTCAACCCTAAAGGGGGTTTTCAACTTGGATAGGGTTTCTCGTTTCTAAAAAAAAAAAACTATAAGTTTAAAAATAAATCATCTTTAATATTTAAATATTCAAAATATATCTCATTTTCGTAGATATGAGATAATTCCTTTTAAAAGTTAAAAATCTCTTCTCTTATCTCACATCTTTTATTCTTATCTCGAATGAAAATTTATCATATTTAAAAAATTTAAAGACAATAATAATAAATACTATATATAACATTCCATATAGTAGATACATAGATTTTTAGATTTGTAATTAGTTGTTAATAAACAATGTTATACAATTAAAATTGAATAATATAAATGTTAATAAGGCCAAAAGACTAGTTCCATCCAAAGTTTGTTGAAATGACAAATTCCTACTGTTTAAGTTTAAAAAAACCCCAAATATTCACTTTTCCTTCATATTCTTTTTATTTTTTCTATTTTCCCTTTTTGAAAGTTTGAGGGGTAAAATATAATTTTTAACAATATTTGGTGTGTTAAAGAAAAATTTCAAGAAGATTTTGGAAATTCAAAAAATTTTGAGGGTGTTCTTGAAAATTTTAAATTTTCAATATGTTTCTCGTTAGTTTTAAAAATAACAATTACACCCTCAAAGAATTAACCAAAACATAATATTTCGAAGTTAGTTAAAATTTTAATACTTTTTAGGGGTTTAAGTGATAATTTTTTATGTTGATAATGATATATCGATTTTTCCATTTATGTTAAGTGTTAGGCCGAAAGACTTATTCCCACCCAAAGTATAGTGAAATCTTAAACTCTCACTCTCCAACTTTTAAAAACTTAAACACCTACTTATAAGTAAAGTTATGCTAAAAATTTCAGTTAGGGTTAGGGATAAAACCGTTATTTACTAAAAAATTTAAAGTTTTATCACTTTTCCTCCCTAGGTTTAAAAAACTTACAATTTCCCCCAACCTAAAGTTTGAAAACTGACAAATACCCCCCTAGGGTTTGTTTCTTTTCTCTCCAACATCGATTTGCCATCTTCGATTGTTAGCCGTTCTCCCTCCCTCCTTATCTCTCCTTCCGATCGCTCTCTCTTTCCTCTCCAGTCGAGACAAAGATGAAATCATCTTCGTTCCATAGATGAAGACTCATCGTCTTCATCTCAATCGAAAGAGTGACCAGAGGGAGAGGACAACCGATGGTCGAAAATGATGAATAAATGTTGGAGAGAAGAAGAACAAACCTTAGGGGCGTATTTGTTAGTTTTCAAACTTTGGGTCGGGGGGAAATTGAAACATTTCTAAACTTGAGGTGGAAAAATGATAAAACTTTAATTTTTAAAATTTTTAATGAATAACAGTTTTACCCCTAACCCTAACTGAGTTTTTTAATAAAAATTTAATTATGAGTGGGTATTTGGGTTTTTGAAAGTTAGAGAGTGGAAGTTTGAGATTTCCCTATAGCTTGGGTGGGAATAAGTTTTTTGGCCTAAGTGTTAATGACAATTTTATGATTTCAATAGAAATGCAAAATAATCATTTCTAGGAAACCAAACCAATTCAACGATGCAAGTGAATGTTAAGTGAAAATTTGACTTTTTGAAACTTCAGAGGTGGGAATTTATCTTTTTCAAACTGAAATAATGAAAATTATCATTTCATCACACCTTGGTTATGCTACAAAAAAAAGACATTAATCAGCGAGAGAAAAATAATTTATCTGATCACAATAAGTATTATTTTTATGATTTTAGTGACTAATTATTTATACTCTCAATAAAACTAAATAAATTTATGATTTCAAAAAGTGAAATGGTTATTAAAAAATTTTAATAACAGAAAAAATCCTATCGTTTTTTCTTGTTATATTTCCTTTTGTTTTTTAAAATTTAAGAGATTTGTTGAATAATAGGTAAAGGTTTCTGTAAAATTAGATGATTTTTTGTTGTGGGTGTAAATTTTGGTGCTATATACTGATCATTACTACATCAGACTTGTGAATGCTTTTAAAAATTTTTTATTGCTCAAGCACTTTGTCACTTCTATTAGATAACATTTTGTTCTTGTGATTTCAAAAAAATTCTACAGTTTGGTGATCATCGCATATCTGTGTGCATAGGGAGATTGGTAGTAATTCATTTTTGGACATTAAAATTAAACTGGTAATGCGATTTGATGTGATGTTCCACTTAACTCTTTAAGATGAATTTTAATTTTTTGAGACGGAAATTTTTTGCTACCTTTTATTAAATTTGTTGTAGTGATAGACTTCTTTGAATGAATGTTTCTTTGGTAGAAATTATGCGAACTGGAAAATACAGTAAAACATTTCACAAAAGCAGTTTCCTAAATAATAAGGGTGTCGTTGGTATTTTCCCTTTAACATCTAACTCTATTTGCATTTGCATAAGAATGTGTAAATATTCCACATTGGCATGCTCCACTTGGAAAATAATACTTGGACTTTGAATAATTGCCAGTCAACGAAAATATCTGAAACTAAGAATGTGTAATATAATTTGAGCTAAAATAAATATTGCCTCCACGGTGAATTTTTAAAGAAAGTAATTTAATTCATGACATCATAGCAGCATAACGATGACAATATTGACTCTTCACTTTTTTCTATTTAAAACCCTGTATGTTCTTGTGGTTTCATCATTCAAGAAAAATGGGTTGTCTAATGTGGGCTTATCAAATTCTATGCATTCAGTTGTTATTTTTGTGTTCTCAAAGTTCTGCAACACTCTACTCTTATGACCAGAGTTATGCATTGCTCCAATTTAAACAACACTTTTCCTTCATCAATACTTCTTCCTTTGGTTGTGATTATTTTCAACCCTCTTATCCAAAAATGATGTCTTGGAAAGAGGATAAGGATTGCTGCTTATGGGATGGTGTCACATGTGATTCTTTAACAGGCCATGTGATTGATCTCGACCTTAGTTGTGCCTGGCTTCATGGAAGTTTTCCTTCAAACACTAGTCTTTTCCTTCTTAATCATTTGCAAAGGCTAAACTTAGCTTTTAATGATTTCAATCTTTCTTATATTTCTTCTGATTTGAATCATTTGTCTAGTTTGACACATCTTAATCTGTCATGCTCAAACTTTTTTGGTGAAATTCCTTCTGAAATCACCCACTTGTCTAAATTGATTGTGCTTGATCTTTCTAGAAATTACTTTGATGGCCTTTCAATTGAAACAAATACTTTAAAGGGGTTAGTTCAAAATTTGACCAAATTAGCAGAACTTCATCTTAATGATGTAAACATGTCTACCGTTGTACCAAGTTCCTTCATGAATTTATCTTCTTTTTTATCTTTTTTAAGTCTCTCTTTTTGTGAATTGCGAGGAAACTTTCCAAATAGCATCTTTCACCTACCAAGTTTAAAAACCGTCGATTTATCATATAATCATGATTTGGCAGTTGTTTTCCCAAAGGCTAACTGGAGTAGCCCCCTCCAATTTTTGGATGTGTCTTTCACAGCTTTTTCTGGAGAATTACCAAGTTCTCTTGGAAATCTCAAGTATTTGACACATTTTGCTGCCGAAAATTGCGGTCTTAATGGGTCAGTACCTATTTCACTTGGAAACCTTCCAAATTTAGTTCATATTTCTTTACGTTATAACTCTTTCAATGGGTCTCTGCCATCTTGGTTATTCACTCAACCTTCGTTACGGTATGTAGACTTGAGTATTAACCAACTAACAGGCACTATAAATAAATTTCATAGTAAGTCATTGGAAACTCTCTATTTAGATAATAATCGATTGCACGGATCAATTCCAAGTTCATTATTTGAACTTGTTAATTTAACTAGTCTCTCTCTTTCTTTGGACAATTCAAGTGCCATTGATCTTTACTTGTTTTCAAAGCTTAAGAAACTTAAAGTGATTGACTTTTCTCATGTCAGTTTATCTTTGAGCACCCCATTCAAAGGAAACTCTTCCCTTCCGCAACTCATCTGGTTGAGATTATCTGCTTGTAACTTGAGCGAATTCCCTAAGATTTTAAGGAAATCAGATCAATTGAGTTGGCTTGACCTTTCCGGAAATAGAATCCATGGCCGAATTCCTAAGTGGATGTGGAACATTGGAAAGGAAAGTTTGGAATCATTAAATCTTTCCCACAACTTTCTTACAACCATAGATCACCTTCCATGGAAAAAACTTCAATATCTAAACCTTCATTCCAACTTCATTCAAGCATCATTTCCAATTGCATTGCCTGAGTTAGGAATTCTTTTATTGTCAAACAACAATTTGACAGGAGAGATCCCCCACTTGTGCAATATCAATAGATTACTCTATGTCGATCTTTCAAATAACAACTTGAATGGTACAATTCTTGAATGCATGATAAACTCCAGTAGTCTTTGCATCTTGGATGTACAAAAAAATAGATTGCACGGCAACATTCCCAATGCATTTGCACA